>NC_059300.1:5087955-5137955 GCF_017591435.1 Portunus trituberculatus | reverse complement strand
TGACTTACTCTTCACTTCACTCATCATTTACTTGTATTATCATCATCATCATCATCACTAGTTATGACTCACCACTCATTGTTATTATACTACTCACTACACTCACCATCACCATTAATCTCCTCCATTACCAGTCATCATTATTCACTATCCTCACCGTCACTCATCACTTTCTACCGCCATCCTCATCACTTACCGCTCACTACCCTCACACTACACCACTCACCACAACTTACTACCAATAATCATCACCAGTTATTTCATTCACCACTCCCTCCCATCATTACTTCTTCTCCCTCACCATTCTTACTCTCTCCTCACTATCACCTGGTCACTCACACCCAACGGTCACTCCATAGAACAAAACAACTTAATCTTAGCTAGCCCTCACCCTACACCCTATCACCCCCGCCCTCCCAGAGACACTCCCACCTGTCACCTGTCACCTGCCTCCCCAGAATTAGGCGACTCAGATGGAGGTTTAAGATTGGTGAAATTCTTTGTCTATTACTGTTTTAATGTATTCTTCTCGGCAATAATTTTAATTCCCTTTGAAAGATAAATAGTAATTCTCTGGAGTTGGGAATGTTTGTTTGTTCTCTCTCTCTCTCTCTCTCTCTCTCTCTCTCTCTCTCTCTCTCTCTCTCTCTCTCTCTCTCAAACATCATTTACCAACTACGCTACTACTTACATTCTTACACTAAAATCATTCTACAAATACACAAACTAAATCATACACTAATAATCTCAACAAATACAAGAGGAAACACAAAAATAGCAACTATGATCACAACTGCCGGAATAAGGAGCTCAGGTTGATGGGGGAGGAGTAAGACGGCAAGGTGGAGAGGTGGACAGGTGGAGGTAACGAAGTGGCTGGCAGGCTATAGGGTGGCCAGGCTGGCTAGAGGGAGCCTGACAGATGAGGGTCGGGCCTAAGTGACCCGCGCAGGAGCCAAACCAGTGACTCAGGACCCTGCAACCTGTAATTTCTGGAGCATTTGTCGGGCACGAAGCCGCCGCGATGTCGTCCACCCGGCTAATGGTAGTAGTAGTGGCGGTGGTGGTAGTGGTTGTGGTGGTGGTCATCGTCACCACCCCAGGGTAAAGGCTGAGACCTAGTGGTAGCGATGGTAGTAGCGATGGTGGTGGTGATGATGATGGTGGCTGACAGTATACAACAGTGGTGATGTACGTATAAATAATGAAACAATTATGATGAATACGACAGTGGTGATGATAACAGAGGTGGTGGTGGTAGTGGTGGAGTTAGTGATGGTGGTGGTTTTATAGTTGGTGACCGCAATGGTGAGTGATACACGTACAAATAATGAAACAATGAAGACGGATACAAACTCCAGCGATGATTACAGTCACATGATACACTGCAACTAATAATAAAAACCACTACGTAGAATAACAATAACACAAAAATAAAACACAACACGACAATTCTAGCACAGAATGAATGCTGGAGAATGACTGGCAGGCGCGTCTACAGCAAGCTAAATAGGCCGCACAACTCAGGAAGATGGACAGCGCGGGGCGGCGGGTCATATAAAAACTCAATTAAGATGCTAACGTCAGCTGAGAAGAAGCGGGAGTGGCATGTGCGCTGCATAAGGGAAGGCGGAGGTAGTGCTGAGTGCTGTGGCGGTGGCGCGACCCTGTGATGAGACGAAAATGAATGAGAATGATACACTGGAGTCAAGATGATACGTGTGGTTAGCTTATTGAGAGAGAGAGAGAGAGAGAGAGAGAGAGAGAGAGAGAGAGAGAGAGAGAGAGAGAGAGAGAGAGAGAGAGAGTAAGAACCTGCTCTAGATGTTGATACGAGACAAACTGGACGGAAAAAGAACAAAAACAAGATGAATACAGAACACAACAACACAAAATACAAATATCAGAAGAATTACGAAACAAAAGATCAAATTAATACAACGAAGACGAAGAAAGAAGTAGTGAAGGATAAAGAACACTCATCTCCCCTTAATTATTCGCCCCTATTGCTTCTCCCATCGTCTGTCCACTCCCTCTTCCCCTCACTATCTCCCTCTACCTTTCCTTTACTCTCACTCGTCCTTCATCTCCCTCTCACTCCCCTTTTTTTACCTTCTTACTCTTTCCCTCACTATCTCCCCTCATTTCACTACCTTTCACATTTTCTCTCAGTCTTAGACCTTCCCTTTCCCACCTGTCTACCTCACTACCACCACCAGACTGCCTACTCACCTGCCTCAGCCGCACTAAGTGGGTGTGCCTCCAGTTAATTACAGTTCCCTCATAGCTACCTGCTTATCTCTCCCTTGTCAGCCTCGCACCTCACCTTGCAACAGGAAACGGGGGACTGGGGGTTAAAAGGAAGGTTAAGAGGGGTCGCTTGCTATTCCTCGTGTTACTTTGTCTAAACTCATTGGTGTGTTTCGTCACGTGCAAATATTCTTTTTTTTTTCCTTTGCTGATGTGGGATGGAAGCACACACACACACACACACACACACACACACACACACACACACACACACACACACACACACACACACACACACACACTAAAAAAAGGGGAAAAGTGGGAACTATCTGCAAAGTTTCACTCCACACAAATATAAAATAACAAACAGGTTTCCGCTTCACTTTCAGAAATCTTTAAAAATAATGCAAACGTTTCTAAAATTTCAAGCCAGTTCAATTTCGGAGAAGTTTTGAAAATCGTCACTCGTTACGTTCAACAGTGCAAGTCACAGGGAAGATGCAAAAAAAATATTAAAACAAACAAACATAAACAGGCTCAGAGTTCTTGAGTTTACCAGTGCAACGAATGAATGAGAGGAAATGAAATGAAGATGTTTTGATACTCATCTTTTTAAAACAGATCAAGTCATAGGAAAAGAGAGAGAGAGAGAGAGAGAGAGAGAGAGAGAGAGAGAGAGAGAGAGAGAGAGAGAGAGAGAGAGAGAGCACCTGAATTTACCACAGTTACAAATGAAATAATAAACATACTATATATAAAACACGTCCATATGTCTTACTTCAATACCGCATGCTCCTATCTGCCAGTCTCACCCCAGCCAAAAAAAGCAACACCTCCACTACATGTCCTAATGCCCACTTAGATTAGCCCTGTCCAGGTGTCCGCGCTAACCATGTACTCTCCCGTGTCCACGTCCAATGTCCAGGTAAACTCGCCTCACCTGTCGGTTGGTAAGTGCTCGTGTAATTAAGTCGCGCCCGTCTAGGCCTCACCTGTCCTGCGCGTGGACACTCCGTCAGGTTCTCATGTGAGCGGTTTACTAATTGCACGGATGCATTTTCAGCTGACGCGATCTTATGTTGATTTGTATGCTAATTTTCGCGTCCTGCTCCATTCCCTTCACACTGCAATCTGTGTAGCTTAACCTCCTCCCCTCTCCTCTCTCTCTCTCTCTCTCTCTCTCTCTCTCTCTCTCTCTCTCTCTCTCTCTCTCTCTCTCAGGTAAGGAAAAATATAATAAGCAACACAAATAACAGAGAATACTTTACCTGGCCGCCGAGACAACCGCAAATTGGACTCACCTGTAAACAAGAAAGGGAAAAGGAAAAAAAATAAATTAGTGAACCTCGAAGATCCGTGATGAAAATTATTACATATTATTATTACTGGTATTGCTATTTCTTGGCACTTCTTGCAGGTGTGTGTGTGTGTGTGTGTGTGTGTGTGTGTGTGTGTGTGTGTGTGTGTGTGTGTGTGTGTGTGTGTGTGTGTGTGTGTGTGTGTGTGTGTGTGTGTTCGAAGGCGATGATATAAAAATTGTGCAGAGCCAAAAAAGACGAAATGGAAGAGGAAGAAAGAAAAGAGAAACAAGGAGAAAAAAAGAGGAAGGAGAAAGAAGGAAGAGAAGAGAAAGGAGAAAACGAAAGGGTGGACAGGAGACGTCTATGACAAATGATGAAAGGAGGCAAAGCACGAGTACACAAAGAGAAAGGGGTACCTGAACACACTCTCTCTCTCTCTCTCTCTCTCTCTCTCTCTCTCTCTCTCTCTCTCTCTCTCTCTCTCTCTCTCTCTCTCTCTCTCTCTCTCTCTCTCATCTTCAGATTTATGGTTTGTGTTTTTACCCTTTTCGTTGCTGCTTCTGTTGAATAAGGAAGGGAAGAGGGAGGGAGGCAGAAGAAGAGGCAAAGGAGGAGGGAGAGGGAGGGAGAGAGAAAGAGGGAAGGAGACGGGACGGAGATAAGAAACTACATGTGACGAAAGAATGGAGGGAAGAGAGAAAGACCAGATGATGAAGAGGACAAAAGTGAAAATAAAAGAAATAAGAAAAGATGAGAATATAAATGCAAGGATGGTGATGTCAGCTCATAATATTTAGTGCTTTAAATTGATTTGCTCGTAAATAGTTCTGATATTAGCAAGAAAATGGATAAATGATGGCAGTAGTGTTCGTGGTGGTGGTGGTGGTGGTGGTGGTGGTGGTGGTCGTAGTAGTAGTAGTAGTAGCAGCAGCAGCAGCAGCAGCAGCAGCAGCAGTAGTAGTAGTATATATATGAACAGGTTCATCATCAACGACAACAATGAAAAAAAAAACAATCATAATGATAATAGTAATAACAATAACAATAACAATAACAACAACAACAACAACAATAATAATAATAATAATAATAATAATAATAATAATAAAAATAATAATGACAACAACATCAACAACAACAACAACAACAACAACAACAACAACAACAACAACAACAACAACAACGGCAGCAGAACCAGCAACAAAAACATCATCATATGGATAATGTATTTATTTGATGATGATGATGATGACAAAAACAATAAATGCAACAACCACAACAGCAACCACAACAACAACAACAACAACAACAACAACAACAACAACAACAACAACAACAACGTTATGAATACAATTACGAAAACATTACAACCTAGAAAAATGAAAAATGATCAGCAGCCGTAAACAGAGGAGCGACGGAAGAAGAGAAGAGAGGCTGGAAGGAAAGCAGACGGCAGGGAGGCACGAAGCGATGGTATGTTAGCCCAAGTTTATTAATATTGCCAACACGACCCTTCTCCCTCACTACTCCGACTCCTCCCTCCTCCTCTCCCTCTCATTCCCTCAGCCATCTTCCTCAGGAAAATCGACTTTTTTTCTAAGAGATCTCGCGGTGCCCCGTCGGTCCGCCCCGCTGTGCCTGGTGGGCTGTTTGGCGGCAAGATAATTGTGCGCAAGTCAAGTCACTCTCACGGGCTGCCGCACCCGCCGCCCCGCCCCTCCTGACGCACGTATACTGCATGGCCGCCGACACACACATACCTATGGAACCAATCACCATACTTTCGTGGCTCAGACGACAGGCTGCGATTCTTCTTCGACCGGGGCAGTGCCCGTCTTCAGCCAAACGTCATGTGAGGCTCACTGTAGAGGTGTTCACTTGCCCTCACCGCTGCAAGAGTCCAAGTAACAGAGTGGAAAATCACCAATCAAACCGTTTCCCCATGTTCGAGCACTCCAATTCGCAAGGCAGGCATTTGTGCGCCCAAATGAAGCAAAGCACGCTCGCCGCGCTGCCTCTTCTCCAAAAGGGCCACGTGACGCCGCGATGAACCGCGGTGGCCGCACCCTTGACTGCATGGTGGTCCTTCTTCCTGGTCTAATATGATTAATTAAATCAGCACGGAACATGATCCCCCAGGGCAGGTTGGACGCCCACAGGGAATGAGACACACACCAAACTGGCTGCAGGAGCGCCTCCCTATCAGGAGTCTTGCTATTCCATACCACTGACAACTCCACTAATTACACCTGCAGATAAAACGGTCACTGCTTAATTAGCCAATGGCTTGCGGCAAGGTGGTGTGCAACGGAGTCAAGGCGAGGCGATGTAAGCCTTCCCGAGTTGGTAATGCCACTCACGAAGAAGGTTAATGCATGACGTGTTGGGACAGGTCAAGGCCAACAGGTGGGCTACACTAACGGCCAGCTAAGGTTACAGTATGGAGAGTCACACAACCCAAGAAGTCGGGGCACACCACGAACACGCCGGGAGGGCAAAACGGGCGATGCTTCTCTGGCAGTTTATTTCGACAGCAGCACCACAGCACCCGTCTGCTCCTCTTGTTGAAGCCAGCACAGGTCAGGCAGCCTTCCCAGACACGGTAGGCAGCACGCTACAGGCAGCATCAGTATCTCCAACAGTACCAGTGCAAATGACCCTCCTTCCTTGAGGCGCAGCCCGTCCATCTGATTACTCAGAGTGGCTCACATGTCAGGAGAGTCACCTTAGCATCCACACACTGAAATGAAGTCACTCAGTAGGCTTCATAAACAGACGCTGAGGTGTGTAGGTGGTTCATTAAACACCATATCGAGGAGGCTGGCAAAATGAGAAAGTCCCGGGGCGGCTTCATCACGTCCAGGTAAACGTGGCAACATTTAAGTAATGGGCGGCTACGATCTGTGAAGGATGACTGCTCTGTACAGCCTGGCCGGGGTGTCTGTCACAGCCTCGCCCTGCGGTGACTTGTGGCCGTGCGAGTGAAGGCCTGCACACCCTGACACTTCCTCTACCTGGTGATGAGGGTCCGCGGGTGTGCTGATGGCTTGCGAGACGACGAGCTGCGAGACGCGCCGCCTGTGGACAAATACGGCAATTTATCTCAGAGAAAAATTCAGTCTGTCTTTTTCTGCGCAATTAGGACGAGGAATGTTGTGCAACGCCACGAAGCTACCGACGTGTGGCCATCTGTGCTGCTCGTTATGGCACCATTCCTTTCTTCACACTCTGCAGAAATCAACAATACTGAATTCAGATATTTAGTGCCTACCCTGACAAATGCTAACCCTTTGATTACTGTTTGGCATATGTTTCTTTAATTACTAATCACTCTCAGACATCTCGTGTATTACAGCCACTCCCTAACTTTAAAGTGGATAATTATGCCAAAATCGTTTCTTTTTCATCCTTGTTTTCTTGTAAATATCTGCAAAGATTCAATTCGTTACTTTTGATGATGTTAACTGTTTCGTTCCACAGTGAAAGAGTTGACCTTGCAGTGCTGGTATTATAACACTCTCCTCACCGGCGCCGCCATAAGCCGTCCTAAAGACTCCCTTTGATGAGCTTCACTTAAGACGCCTCGTGCCAAACAGGTCTGTTGTGTAGACAAGGCAACGCGAAAATACACAACGCTAAGGATGTGTATGTGGTGGTGGGGGAGGCGTGATGTGTATTGAAGCTTACATGTACCAGTCGAAGTTATGAACCTTATTAAACATATAGGGAAAAAAAAACAGAAAAGAAAGTCATTTAAAAAGTAAAACGTAAACATAAGAAAGATATATGTAAAAACTGCAAAGAAAACGAGAAAACGAGTGGTAAACAAAATAGAGAGGAAAGACGAGAATGAGACACGACAAATATACGTAGGTAATGGAGGAAGGAGTCGAGGCACAGAAAAGGGTAAGGATGGGAAGCGAGGAAGGGAGGCAAAGGTACAGACGGTGAGTGGAATGAGGTTGCTACTCTCGCGCCGGGTCCATAAGTACTGGTCTTGTGGGAAGTTATTGTTCGAACCTGTGCATGGTCGGACTCTCCCCGGAGCAGACAGCAGGCCACCCACACTGCTGCCCTCACCGCATTTCGTGAATGTTTACGTAAATACATCTCGTAAACAAACAGAAAGATAAAGGGTATCTAAATATATCATTCAGACGAACATCCCATTGATAGAAGATCAGTTAGGTAATCAGACAGATACACATAAACAAGTTGACACACAGAAAGGTACAGAAAAATAAGTAAACCAGACACAGATTCAACTAAACATTCCTTCCCATAAACTGGTGAAACAATAAAACTTTTAAATGGAGTACAAAACCAAACCAATGAAAAAAATATTCAAACAAGATAACAATAATAAAACCACCAACACCATCACCATCAACACTGCAACAACGACAACAACAACAACAACAACAACAACAACAACAACAACAACAACAACAACAACAACAACAACAACAACAAAAACAAAAACAACAACAAAAACAACAACAACAGGAACATGAACCGCCAGGAACAGCAGGACACTTTAGTCGCCGAGGGGCTCAGCAGTTCATCAGCACAGCAATTACAGGGCACAGAATGTAATCAAGTAGTCAGAAAGCCGCGGCCTCCAGACACCCACGGTGCCACCTGCCTCGCCCCGCCTGGCTCACCTGCCTCGCCTCACCGTATCCCTCTATCCCCCTCATATCCCTCCTTTCCCCTCATTCTAACCCCCCTACCCCTTACCTCATCCAATCTGTCAGCCTCTTCTTTTTCTTTTTGACATATATAAAATTATGAAGTATGTTTACAGCGTCTAGTAAATCTATCTTGTATATTGTGTAGAGCAAATTGAGACTACAGAAGACTCTCTCTCTCTCTCTCTCTCTCTCTCTCTCTCTCTCTCTCTCTCTCTCTCTCTCTCTCTCTCTAAAACTCATAAATATCGTACCGCAATATTTGTTTCTTCAGTCATCGTACCTGACTCTCTCTCTCTCTCTCTCTCTCTCTCTCTCTCTCTCTCTCTCTCTCTCTCTCTCTCTCTCTCTCTCTCTCTCTCTCTGAAAACACCATAAACAACGCCAAGTATTTTAATAAGTAGAATTAGCAACAGAAAATAATATTACCAACGTGAATAATGAGAGAGAGAGAGAGAGAGAGAGAGAGAGAGAGAGACTGTTTACTACGATTGAAAGACTCCTTAGATTTACATGTTATATGAAGCAGTTGAAGCCAATTAGTAGGTGCTCTCTCTCTCTCTCTCTCTCTCTCTCTCTCTCTCTCTCTCTCTCTCTCTCTCTCTCTCTCTCTCTCATTACAAGCAGTACCTTTACTTTATTACCGCATTCCATCATTCTCCTTCTCTATCTCTTCCAGTATATTCATTCTATTCCTTCACTTCTCCACTTCTTCTCCCTCCACCTTCCTTCCCTCCCTCTGTTCCCTCTCAGCCATGTACAACTATGCATTCTCCATCTCCATCTCCTTCTCCTTCTTCCTGCTCCTCCTCTTCCCCCCCGCGGCTGGTTTGTACTCATAAGTATGCTCGTCATCCTCCTTAACTCTCTGCATGGGATGAGATAAGAGAGAAAGAAAAATAAAACATTGGTCATGGATGAAGCAAAACAGAAAAAATAAGGTTATATGTTCTGATTCCTCACTTGCAGTTTCTTTCTTTTTTTTTTTTTTTTTTTGTAACGAAGATGAAGTGTGTGTGTGTGTGTGTGTGTGTGTGTGTGTGTGTGTGTGTGTGTGTGTGTGTGTGTGTGTGTGTGTGTGTGTGTGTGTGTGTGTGTGTGTGTGTGTGTGTGTGGCTAATCTAACGAGGCATCAGTGTTATCAGAGCAGCCCGTCACTGTTGATATGTAGACATTTGTTGATTTCTTTTTATTCCACTTTTAGTTCATTATCTTCTTCTGTACCAAACTTTACATTTCTATCAGACCTTAACGCTGTGGAGGGGAAATATTCACATTAGTTTGTCACCATACACACGAGGCAATGTTAAGCCTCATGGTGTGTTTTCTTGACTTCTTATGGATCATACTTTTAATCTTCACTGCAGTTTAATTAAAAGTTTAATACACATACTTCTTTAAGACGTGCAAAAGCAATTTAAAACATAGAACAAAACGCAAGTTAACAGAGCATAAAAATTCATTTCTATCACAAAAGAGGCGCAGACTCTCTCTCTCTCTCTCTCTCTCTCTCTCTCTCTCTCTCTCTCTCTCTCTCTCTCTCTCTCTCTCTCTCTCTCTCTCTCTCTCTCTCTCTCTCTCTCTCACACACACACACACACACACACACACACACACACACACACTGCTTATCCCAGCACTTAACGTTTCCTTCCCTCCCTCTGAGCCCCCCTCCTCCCCACCTTTCCGCCTGGCTGGCGCACACTAGTGGCGGGAGGTTGTGTTGGGGAAAACCTGGAGCAGTTCCGTGCCGCCCTGGGCCACCACACCCCTGCATGATACTCCCCGATACCCCCAACACAACCTCGGCGAAGCAGGCTGCACTCCATGACTCTTATCCCATGTTATAATCAACACGCATTCGCCAAACACACATCACTGAGACCAAATCACCACAGCATTAACTCGAGCACAGAACACGAACACACAGCATTACAGGAGACCAAATCAGCAAAACACATGACACAGAACACGAACACATCACAACACTAAAGCAAAATAGGTTTTAACATTTGAGATACCAAGAATAGCGTTTCGAACCGGACTGACATTGCTGAAGCTACACACACCCACCCATCTCCCACTCAACTCTCCCCCACACATACACAAGTCACATAATTGCTATCAGTTACATTCTGAATTAACGATGCAAGGCCTTGGGTGTGGGGGGGATGAGATCAAAGGGGTGCTGTTCACTCAAACATACAGACAAACACTTGTGATGATACATGTCTCTATACCATCACTCCACAGTTTGTTTCAGAAATTAATCTTGTTAGTGAACACACGGTCACGACGGCATCCATCCTCTTCCTCCTCCACCTCCTACTACTCCTACTACTCCTAATCCCTCTCATAACTCTTTATTATCCTCCTCCTTACAGAAAACACCATTATACATTACGTCTTCTACGCTTAAGTAAACTTCCACATGACTCCTAAAAATGCATTAACTTTTATTTATTATTTCATGTTTGCTTGTTGAAGTATTTATATATTTTTCCATTTTTTTATTTATTTATTTATTTGGAAGAAGAGGGAAGACTAGTCAAGTTTTAAAAGGTAGTTATTTTCCTTTACTTGAAACTACGCGATAGCTCTCTTGAGGAGGCATTCGTGCATTAAACACACACGCAAGCACGCACACACACACACACACACACACACACACACACACACACACACACACACACACACACACACACTCCACCTCTCCATCTGTCCACCTCACCTTGGGCATGGAAAACCTAAATATAGAGTAACGGGCTCAACAGGTTTACCACACACCTGCCACACCACACACACACACACACACACACACACACACACACACACACACACACACACACACACACACACACACATCCCTGGCCTGTTATTTTATCTAGCTAACGGCCCGACCCTTCAGATCCTTCAAAACATCACCTTAGTCTTTGGCCTCTCTCGTCTTGCTCTTCCTAAACTGGCTTCCTCGGGGACAGAATCTCAGGTTAGTCTCAAAGGCTATTGTAACCGAACTTAACGTAACAGTAACGGAGTGACCTTTCTTATCCTTCAAAATATCACCTTACTCTTTCCTCTCCCTCTTACTCTTCCTCTTCCTCAGCTAACTTCTTCAGGGACAATATCTATGAAAGTTCGTCTCATTAACCTAATCTAACATAATTTAACCTTCAAAACATGACCTAACCCTTTCCTCTCCTTACTACTCTTGCTTCTCCTCTTCAGCAGGCTTCCTCAGGGACAAAATCTCAGGAGGTTAAATTCTCAAGGGCTAAACTTTGAAATGTTAGTCTCGGTTTCGTCCAAATTAATGTCTCCGTAAATCATGAGTTTCCTTTGTCATCCTTTTAATAGCAAGGCATAAAACTCCGGGCTTTTAATTGTCTGGCAGGATGTAATTGCCTTAATACAATCGGCGGGCTTCATGCTTCACCAGGGCGCCGCGGGGGAGGGTCTTGTCATGGTAATTAAGCCAAAGGGAGAGCGCCCCCCTACCTAGCTCTGGAGTGGGACTTTCACCTCCGTACACGCAACGAGTTTGGATTACCCTTGCGTGCACACACACACACACACACACACACACACACACACACACACACACACACACACACACACACACACACACACACATTCAGACAAGTGCGCACCCTTTCTCTTCTTCCGTATACATAATCTATCTTTCCTTATTTTTTCTTTCCTCTTCCTCCTCCTCTTTCTTTCTTTTTTTTTTTTTTTTTTTGCATTTTATTATTTCTCAATTTCTGAAAATGAAAAAAAAGAAAGAAAAAAGAAAAAAACAAAGAAAGAGAGAAAGGGAGAAAGAAAGAAAGAAAAAAAAAGAAAGAAAAAGAGACAAAAAGAAAGAAAGAAAAAGAAAAAAAGGATGACAGTCAAAGCAGCAATATCACACAAAGAGGGACAAAAGAGCAACAATTTTTAAGCCTTCAGTAAAGTGTTAGTTTTTTACCCTCAACAGATTTATTCATCCGTTTTCGGTTACACATCTCGTTTTTGTACAGAGGTGGTGTATAATTTGATCACCTACATCAAATAGATCTGATGCAGCTGAGACAATCATTGCTGACTCGCCAAGCACACACATATCAATGCTATCTTCACACCTAACCACCACCATCACTTCCACTACCACCACTATCACCACCACCGCCACCATCATCATCACCATCACACCAAAGCATGTGAACACTTTTATTACCACTGTCATCCTTCAATAGAACTCAAGGTATTGTAAAGATAATTGCATTTACACAGGCGAGAGAGAGAGAGAGAGAGAGAGAGAGAGAGAGAGAGAGAGAGAGAGAGAGAGAGAGAGAGAGAGAGAGAGAGAGAGAGAGAGAGAGAGAGAGAGAAAACAAAACAAAATAAGCTAACAGCAAAGAAACAGTCAACACTTATATGACAATGACCACCATCACTATCACCACCACCACCACCACCACCACCACCACCACCACCACCACCACCAGAGGACCCGCGTCTCTCTGTTACCCTTCAAAGAAAAAGGCCGAAGAAGAAGCACACTGATATTAGAGACGCCAAGGTAAGTGTCTTTATTATTCTTTGTGCGACTCATGTGCTTCCGTCGCCTTGTTACTGTGTCATGTTGCTTATTCTTCTTGGAGCTTAGGGGGCTTTTTTATTTTGTCTCACTTTGCGCTCTATTTCAAGTGGCTTAATTCAAAGAGAAGTTCTAATTTTCTTGTCGAGAGAAGAGAAAAAAAAATGGAAAAAACGAATAAAGAAAATTGAAGAAAAGAATGAAATGCAAAGAATAGGAAAAGAGAGAAAAACGAAATAAAAACAAGGAAAAAGAAAAATAAGAAAACCAAAATAGAAAAAGAAAAGAAGGAAGAAAGAAAAATTGCAGGGATGGGAGAGGAAAAGAAAAATAATGAATGATGACAAGAAAAACAAAATATAAAAAGAAAAGAAAGAGGGAAGAAAAGAATGCAGGGAAGGGAGAGGAAAAGGAAAACCAACATAGAATAAGAAAAAGAAAAGAAGGAGGAACGAAAAAAAATGAAGGGAAGGGAGAAGAAAGGAACAGTGGCCAGGCTGGTAAGTGATGGCCTTGTAATTTTTGAATGGAATGAAGAAATGATGCTCCAAGATTAATGATAAAATGACCTTGGATGTGTGTGTGTGTGTGTGTGTGTGTGTGTGTGTGTGTGTGTGTGTGTGTGTGTGTGTGTGTGTGTGTGTGTGTGTGTGTGCTGGCATCTTTCCTGCCACAACCGCCAGATGCACAACGTCCCCACGGCTTCTCCTTACCACGAGTACACAGATTAATCCTTAGGCATAGTTCAAAGTGACCAATAAATACAGCCATTATTCTCTCTCTCTCTCTCTCTCTCTCTCTCTCTCTCTCTCTCTCTCTCTCTCTCTCTCTCTCTCTCTCTCTCTCATACCGTTCCCAATTTTCTATTTTTTTCTCCTTCTATTCCCATCTTACCACTTCATTTGCTCTTCGTCCCTTCTTTCCTACAACCTTTTCTTCTTCTTCTTCTTCTTCTTCTTCTTCTTCTTCTTCTTCTTCTTCTTCTCCTCTTCCTCCTTCTTGTCTACTTGTCATACCATCACTTCTCCCTCTCGTCTTTTCATTCCTCCTTTTCATCCCTTTAGTTACTCATTCTCTCTTTTCCTTTCCGCCTTTTTCCTCCTGCTCCTCATCCTTCTCCTCATCTTCCTCCTTTCGTTCGTTATTTTCTCTCCTTTTATCCTCAAAGCATTCCCCTTCCTCTTCTTCTTTTTGCTCAGGATTTTGTCTCCCTTCTCTTTTCACTGCTTTTCTCTTTTTTTCCTCCTTTTCTCCATTCACTTTCGTCTCTCATTTTCTCTCCCCCTCCAACCTTTCACTCTTGGTTTATCTCCTCCCTTCCCGTCCCCTTGACTCTCACAATAAGCATCCCAAACTGAAAATGTCAGTGAGCGGCGCAGCCCAAGAAACTTATCACAAGAATAGTATGTATTAAAATTAATCATGAATGCGGAATTGAGGCTCCCTGACCGACATATGAAGGCACCAGCCCCGTCCCGCCCCGCTTCGCCCCGCCCCATCTCTCCCCCACCCCACCTTCATCACAACATCGGATAAATATTAATAGAAAAATAGAGATGAAGGAATAGGAAGAGGAGAAAGACTTAGTGGTGGTGGTGGTGGTGGTGGTGGTGGTGGTGGTGGTGGTGGTGGTGGCGGCATCATCTGATCTTTCTTTACGAGGTGTGTTATCAAGCACAAGAAACAAGAAACTCAAGACGTGTTCTGGTGTTGTGGTGTTGTCATGAGCTCTCTGTGGCCTTCACATAACCACGTCCTGCTGTGATGCGGCTTTGTTTTGTGCGGGGGTGTTTCCTCTCCTCTGTATCACCACCACCACCACCACCACCACTCCCTTACCAAAACCACATCCCTTCATTCCCCTCCCATCTGCACATTTCACCCCGCCCCCTCACCACAGTCTCATCCCTGCCACTTCCTCACCTTTCCCAAACACACTCGGTTCCCCAACCAGACAGTTTACCAACACGTGCGTGCATTGCGTTTACTACTCCAGCTCTTTACTTGTTGTGTGTCTCCGTTCCTCCTCACACACGCCGACGCTCACCCCTCACTGAGCCCGCAGAAAACATAGAGCGGATGCAAATTAGAGAGACTATCACATCACCACTCTCACTCACTCTCTTCTCGGCCTCATTTCCCTTCCCTCAGGACACACACAACACAACACAACACAACACATCACACACACACACACACACACACACACACACACACACACACACACACACACACACACACAGTCTACATAAGTTTTTTGTTCCCATGTTTAGTGAAGGCGTTACATGTTATCGTTTCATTACAGCAGAAGTGCCATTACTCTTTCAGTCTCCCGCTGCTCTGTGTGATCATCGGCGAGTTTCCAAGTAATTCCTTTACGTACTAGTTAAGAATCTTCCATTGCCTTTACAAGACTGAGCATGATGACGTAAAATAATTGCGCCACATTACAAAGGCTATAAAACGCCCCATCACCTCCCGTTCACCCCTCCTCCCGCCCACTCCCCAAGCAATGCCTCCCGCCACCCATAGATGAGGCGTCCCATTCGTAGGGTTGCGGGAAATGGCTCTTCATTGCTTTTTACTGCCTCCTCCTGCAGACTTCGGTGTTCGCGTCCCAGGTGGTCTTGCCGCCGACTTGCTGGCTCGCTGACTCTGCTAATCTGCCTTTTCCCCCGTGCCCACAAAAGGGAGGCGTTCAGGAGCTGCCGCCTCTGGGGACAACAGGTCTTCCCGGCGTCACTTGTCTTGCCACGCGGGGTTGGATGGTGGAAGGAAGAACACCAACGAACATTCTCACAAACAGTCCCCGCCCGGTCATTGGCTCCGTGTTGATTCCATGGAAAACCTTAGCAATAATGAACGCAACAAAGAACTACACTTCCTCAGTGGACCGCCTCCAGAGAGCACCTGTTGAGGCGGCGGTGGTGTGCCGCTGCTAAGTGCTGCAGACACAGGTGGCGTGGACCGTGTGTGGCAGGGCCGCGGGCCGCCTCCTTCTCGGGTGTGCTGTCCATAAACATGAGGTTGTGTGGTCGTGCTGGCAAAATGTTGATGCTCACGACGCGCCGCCCACCAATGCTTGCCGCCCCTGGATCGTGCTACGTGGCCCGCTACCTGTCCCACGCCCACGTCATCTGCCCGGCTACTGGACTACCACGAGCAAAATTAAATAAATAAATAAAATAAGATAAATGAAATAAAATTGTATTAAAACCAGTAACTAACCTGCACTCATTAATCTGCCCACCTAATGTCGATCCAGTCCCATCCCCCCCCCCCACCATCACAGCCTCCTACCGCGGCACACCGCCACGACAAAATTATAAGTGAAATTGCGATGAGTGATGTCGGAGTGGCCTGAGGAGTGACCCGCGGCTCAGCACACCACAAGGCGCCTCGCGGGCTGGAGCACATTTCACCAGTCTGTGCCAGAGGAGGTAGCACACACATTGAGAGCTGTACTGAAAGAGGCACGTGAGGCACGGAATACAATAAGCCGCCATGAGCTGCACGGAATCATAATCCGCGTAACGGGATCCCCAGGCTCACAGCTGAGAGGGAAGCGGTGCTGAGGAACGCGGGGCAGGGCAGGGCGGGGCGGGACAGCCGTCCTCGTGACAACACACAATCGACGCTGATCTCTACAATGAATCAATTACTCGCCTGAAATTAATGCAACACGCAAAGAGGCGTGGATAAGGGAACCTTTCCCTCCCCCCTCTCACCTGACCTGCGTGCTGGCTGCCCTCAGGTGAGCACGAAGCGGATGAAGGTCTGGCCCGTCAGGAAGTGCCTAGCCGATCCCAAAAACGTCCAGCTGCTGAATCAAGGTCACTCTCTTTCAACCATGCAACTAATCGGAAAGTTTCATAGCCAAATTTTCAATAATACAAATGAACAATACTTTATATATCAGCTGAAAACTTGCTGATGGATAAAATCTTTCATAATAAACCAAATATGAATCCACACTCGCGGTTCTTAATTCCTTGCCACACCAGTGAAGGCAGGGCGGTCGGGACGGCCTGGCATCAATGCTCCCCACCTTGTGTTCAGCCATCAGCCCATCTGCCTTCAGACACACCCACCTCTCCAATCTTTCCTCCCCACCTCCACTCCAAGAAGGTGGGAGCACACACGGAGGGAGGGAGGGAGGGAGGGAGGATGGGAGAAGAGGGCCCACACTCCTGAGAGGCTGCGATGAGGGGCTGGAGCAGGAAGAAAGATGCGCTGCCCGAAATATAGTTTAATGGGAAACTAATTACTCATATTGTTGTAATCAAAAGCTGATGTCTTATGTGGCTGGTCCAGCACGCAAGCTTCTGCACGCAATCGCCTTGAACACACACAACACACACACACACACACACACACACACACTTCACCTTGCCACGTTCCTTGCTTCCAATTACTTCATATTTGCATGTGTGCCAATATTACACTCAATCAGTGAAATATATATCCCCGCATTAGCATGGAAATATTCACTGTATAGCCTTGGCGGCAACGACGGCGGCAGCAAGGAGCGGTAGTGGCGGCGACGGTCAGTCTTCACACGGCCGATTCTCCTACATCAGTAATTTCAAGCCTCCACGCCTCATCAACAGCCTAACGCAGGTTTCATAGCGCCGCCTCATGCAAGCCCCACCGCCACCGTTACGTGCATCTCAGGCCTCCATGTGCCTCAAAACAACTAAGCTATATACTCCCTTCAGTCATCTTATATTTACCAATTATATTACTATGGAAAGCTAGTCTCGTATCAGGTCCCCATGCTTCCTCTATAGCCCTGCTGCTAAGGCCTTCTCGTGCCTCAGAATAGGTCAGCTACATTCATCCTTCAGTCCTCTTACCTGTACCTCTTATATTCATATGGATACTAACTTAAGTTTTGCAGAAGGTCTCCAACATCGAGTCTCTATAACATACCCCCTCCTTTCACCCCACCCACCCTGCCCATCCTGCCCAGGCATCCTTGTGTCTTCAACTATTACCCTTTCGTTTTCCTATCTGTACCTATCATAAGTTTCTATAGGGGAACTTCAGAGCCTCGCAACAGGTCACCACACAGCCGCCAGACCCCAGAACCTTCCATCCCTTGCCTACCAGCATCGCCGCGCCCCTCGTCCCCTTAGCACGGAAGAACGATACCGTGACTCCAATCGCTCCTTGAGAGTAATTGCTTCATTTTTTACCAGAGTGCGTGGTCGACATAACCTCTCTATTGGTCACAGTGTCAGCTGCTGCGCCACCTCCCGTGTGTGTGAATGTGTGTGTGTGTGTATGTGTGTGTGTGTGTGTGTGTGTGTGTGTGTGTGTGTGTGTGTGTGTGTGTGTGTGTGTGTGTGTGTGTGTGTGTGTGTGTGTGTGTGTGTGTGTGTGTGTGTGTGTGTGTGTGTGTGTGTGTGCTTTCTGTATGTGCAGTTGGTGATCTCTCTCTCTCTCTCTCTCTCTCTCTCTCTCTCTCTCTCTCTCTCTCTCTCTCTCTCTCTCTCTCTCTTAGCCTCTTCTTCCCCTCAACAGCACTAAAAATACATCAAAACAGTACCTAATATTTATTTCTTACCGTTTCTGTTATTCTTAATGGCGTTGCTTACACATATACTAAGCAGCAGTAACATCATTGACACACACTGTCGCCTTCCTCTGCACTAACAAGCCTTCCACAACTATAAAACAAAAAAAAAAAAAAACGTTCAATATCAAGATAAATATGAGGAAAACTGCCTTTTATTTTTTATTTTTTTTGCTGAAGGATCTCGCATCAACACCATTTACGACGACCACCACCACCACCACTAACAGAGGCAACCAACACTGGCCGGCACCTCCCTCAGCAATCTCCATAATCCCAGCGCCGCGGCCAACACCCATCAGGAGACACTTTCGCTGCGGATGAGAGAACACAACAGATGTAACACGGCAATAGCGGCGGCATTCCCACCTCGCGCACACCAGCCAGGCAGCATGTGAGGCATCGTAGCTGTCCTCCTCGCTACTTAACATACACATACACGGGTTACAAACGAGAGAGAGAGAGAGAGAGAGAGAGAGAGAGAGAGAGAGAGAGAGAGAGAGAGAGAGAGAGAGAGAGAGAGAGAGAGAGAGAGAGAGAGAGAGAGAGAGAGAGAGAGAGAGAGAGAGAGAGAGAGAGAGAGAGAGAGAGAGAGAGAGAGAGAGTTTCTAAAAGGACCAAAACAAACACATCCTCAGCATCAGTAAACGCAACATCGCGTGCCATGCATTATCCACTGTGTCTATGATAGCGGCGACGAGCAGGCAACCAACAGCAGGCGGAGGTTTCAAAAGGTGCCGCTAATTATGTGCATGTAGGTCATAACCATCCAATACGCAACGTGACACGAGTGACAGCCGCAAACACCGCCACCAGGACCCCGCAGACCCGCCACACCATCAGCGCTACAAGTCCCCCGTCACCTACACTCATAATTAGGCAGCTACTTCTGTGCCTCCGCCGTGTTTTGTGGCCACCGCTGCACTTTTATGTCCACTAAACACGCGACGCCACGTGACGCATATAAGGTGTTTGTCTTTTCTACGCAGCATTTGCTTGGCGTGGAGACTCGGGCAAGCAGGGCGGGGCAGGTCGAGGCACCGGGCAACCTCTTATTAGCCTTACGTATTCTCGGAGTCTTGTCTCGACCACTTTTAGCAGAAATTCAGCAAAATTTAGGAATTTTCTGAAGCGTTACCATGATTCTAGTGATACTTTAAGGAGAAATCTACACAGAGAGAAAGAAAACAATCTGACTAAACACACGTGTTGCTCTTAAAAGTAGTCGTTATGAGAGCCCTGAGCGCCTCAAAATACAGGTTCGTCATATCGAGAAATCGTTGCCTTTAATGTACAGTCATAGCAAAGTCTAGTCGCGTAGCACACCACACTCGCCCCCAATGTGTTCTGTGCTAAGCGTTTTGCCCTCAATCCCAAGTCTTATGTGCTGAAAATCTTCCAATTCTCAGGGTTTGTAAGTAGACAGTCAGCATATCAGAGGACGTAGGAATGAGAGAAAACACAGAGCTACGTGCAGGTTACTAGATTTGTGACTGTTCTATGTAAAACTTTAAGCAGTAAAACCGGACACATCTGCTACGAGTTCAAGGGACTTTCTATGAGAACCTTCCTACCACAGGGGTCGGACACACATCTAAGTGGAAAAAAAAGTAATAATAATTAAAAAAACGTCAGAAAAAGTCCCGCCCACAGCACTGAGATACAGGGAGGAGTAGCGGCGAGGTCTGCTGCGGACCTGACCGTGGGAACCCAAGTGTAGCTGAGCCTCGATAACGTCCAGCCACGGATAAAAACCCAACACTTTGAGGCATAACTGACTCAAGACGTTAAAATTCTTAAGATAGAATGCACAGACACATTAATCCCACAAGAGCGGACGTATGAGAAAAACCTGCAAGTTTCACATTCCTACTCCAGCGATGGCCAACATCATGATTTCTTTCCCTCTCTATCTGGCCAACCAGTTCCCAGAAGCTGCCACGCTCCCGCCATCCCGATACGCCGCACGCATCCTCTTGAGCATTAACTAATACTCATTGGATATAATTAGGTTAATGGCGTCTCGTCTATTCCTCTGCACATTAACAAGATAAATTTGGTTGTTACGAGTGTTATATGATACTGGGTACGCACAAATACACGCACGCACACGCACATGCACACACACACACACACACACACACACACACACACACACACACACACACACACTGAGGCTGAATTACACGAGTGGACCGAAGTAATGAATAGTGAAACATCAAGGATAAAAGAAAGGAAATGAACGAACAGTAAGCATAAGTGTGTGTGTGTGTGTGTGTGTGTGTGTGTGTGTGTGTGTGTGTGTGTGTGTGTGTGTGTGTGTGTGTGTGTGTGTGTGTGTGTGTGTGTGTGTGTGTGTGTGTGTGTGTGTGTGTGTGTGTGTGTGTGTGTGTGTGTGTGTGTGTGTGTGTGTGTGTGTGTGTCACTGTTTTGATCTGCTGCAGTCTCTGACGAGACAGCCAGACGTTACCCTACGGAACGAGCTCAGAGCTCATTATTTCCGATCTTCGGATAAGCCTGAGACCAGGCACACACCACACACCGGGACAACAAGGTCACAACTCCTCGATTTCCATCCCGAAACTACCCACTGCTAGGTGAACAGGGGCTACACGTGAAAGAAGACACACCCAAATATCTCCACCCGGCCGGGGAATCGAACCCCGGTCCTCTGGCTTGTGAAGCCAGCGCTCTAACCACTGAGCTACCGGGTGTGTGTGTGTGTGTGTGTGTGTGTGTGTGTGTGTGTGTGTGTGTGTGTGTGTGTGTGTGTGTGTGTGTGTGTGTGTGTGTGTGAACCGTCCACATTCGTCACCTACTCGGGGTAGTGAAATCACAGTTCTCTTCAAAGACCAAAGCAGTCATTAAGGAACCAAAGAGAAGCAGGTATTTAATTCCACCATCGAGAGTTAAATGGCGGAAGCTGCGGGTGACGCCCCATCCCACCCTACCCTGCCCCGCCCACCCTCACACCATGCCATTAACATGTGTAACTGAAGTAAGCTCTCGAGTTATATCACATGAATGAATGTGCGTACAGTCATGTGCTGAGGTTATCATGTGACAACTGTATGGTAAGGACAAGCAGGCTGGGCCATCTATCAAGGCTCGCGGCGCACTACACAGGGTGCCTGGGACGCCGTGGCACCAGCAGGGGGAGCGAGACCCGCGATAAGCCACCCGGGGTTAATAATCGACCATGTTGGTGGCGGTCTGGAGCACCTCAATCGTCAGCCATGAATACTGCAGGAGGGCCAGACACATCCCGGGGAGCCGCGCCGCAGGACACCTCGCTCCTGCCGACCACACCGTCGCCCACACCCCGCCGCTCAAAGGTCGCGGTGGCGGGCTAGGGAGGGACAGCCCAGGCCACGGACCGCAGCGCTCTCGTCCGGCTAACCTCATGTCCGCAGCGGAGGCTCATGCGGGACTTGCAATATGATTATTGATATACAATCCCTGGCATCACCCCAACAGCCGCCTTGATTGCCCGTCCGCGAGGCACTCACCTGGCGGTCCAGGTGCATGTGGTGATGCTGCAGAAGGCAGGCTTTGCCTCTCCCCGCGGGGCTGGTGTCGGCCGCCCCGAGGCGTCAGTTGCCTAGAGAGGTGCGAGGGTGGCGGGTGGCGGTGGGTGGCGAGCCTCAGGACTCGCTCACCCGTGACGGCTGGCGTGCCTCAAACAGGTTATCTTCCCGATTTTATGTATCAGATTACAAAGAATATTTCGAAGTTCACTGACTCAAGGTTGACGCTAATGTCGACATCAACATGGCGGCGAAAAAATATTACAGTCATAAGATATCAATCTGGCAGCAGCAGCCATGTGGTGCTGGTCGGTCTAAATTACATGGCACGACTTCGGTGACAAATAAAAGTAGGGCAGTCATGACTGATGCCATTAATAACGCTTCAGCTCCTCTCGCAGATTGGTGGGCGAGGGGACGCGCCCGTGACTCCCTCTGTGGCGCCATGCTGCCCTTATTCCTGCCCCTGCTTGTCTATGCTGCTGTCTGGCAGTCGCAGCTTGTAGTCACTACCTGGATTCTTCCCACCTGAGTCCACGGCCAGGACATAAGTCGTCAATTGTCAGAATTGTATTATGCATCTCAACAATATCTAAATGTAACTCAGTGACAGCCGTGCTTGCAGGCAGAGACAAGAAAGACAGTCATTAGAGAGAAAACATAATGTGTGCGGGATGAACAAAGCAAAGAGGTGGAGCTGCATTTCATACCGCGTCCCGTCACTTTCACCGTCACCTTCCCTACACTGAAGAGAAAGGTCCCTCATCCTCCTCAAGAACACACACACACACACACACACACACACACACACACACACACACACACACACACACACACACACAAAGCTACTCTTCATCACCTTCATCTGGCACACAAAGAAAGAAGGCTCCCGTACCCGCTGAGTTCCAGGAAGCACATCACATCAGCGGCAGCAGCCATAACAGCACTGAGGGACACAACATTAGCGCCACATCTCCTCATTACCCGCCTCGCCGTGCAACAAGTCCCCCTCCCTGCCCCTCCCCTGCTTCATCTAACTTCACCCCACCTCATCATAAATTAAACACTGACACTCACATTTTGCAGCTCATTCTTCGCTAGAGATGGGCCGATTCACTTATAATATCTAATGACGGTATAAATTACGGGCGGAGGAATAACTGCAATATAAATTAACGCCGGAGAATAGAAAAGACGTGCGTGTGAACGAACGCGCACGTCGCCCTCGGAGGCAGTACAGGTATATACAGGTACTCTCTCCCCTTACCTCGGGTGTTGGCGGCAGGGAAAGAAAAGGCAAGTATATTAATCTCCAAGCCAACGCTGTGTTTACTCCTGTCATCAGTGTTTCTTTTGCTTTTCATTCTCTCTCTCTCTCTCTCTCTCTCTCTCTCTCTCTCTCTCTCTCTCTCTCTCTCTCATTTTATCGAGTATAGAAACGTACTCTCGAGGATTCTTACAATTATCATGTTCCTTGCATCTCTTCTCTCCTCATTCGTCTTATCCTATTTCATTTCATTCTTCACCCAGTCATTTCCCTCCAGTCTTCATTTTTTTTTTTTCTTTTGCTCCTCGTTCATATCTTTCGCCTCTATATTTCCATCCACCATCATTACAACACCTTTTTTATATCATATTTTTTTCTCATAAATCTTTATTTTTCTCCATTCTGTGATTTCTCTCTTTCTCCTTCCTTCCTTCATTCCCCCTTCACTCCCACCTTCTTTCTCTTCATCACCACCACCACCATCACCACCTCCTCCTCCTCCTCCTCCTCTTCCTCCTCTACTGTTGCTCAGCCCCTTCATAAATTCTCTCCTCAGGAAGGGTGAAAATATAATGGGCGCTAATTGGGTGAGATAATAGTCAAGATCTAGCTATTAATTAAGGTTTTAGAGCTAATGGGAAGGCTGACTACCACCACCCAACCTCCAACACCAACACACCCTATCCACCCCTGTCCCTCCCTTACACTGGTCCTACACCCCCCTATTCAACACCGAGGGAAAAGATGTTATATTTTTTTCCTGTTTTTATCATCTGGGAACTATTTACACCTTCTGCAGGATTAGTTGTATGGTGAAGAGGGTTTGTGGTTTTATCTCAAGGAAAGAGGGTTGAGATTTGACTTTCGTTTTCTGGGTGAACTGTTGGACTGTGTGTGTGTGTGTGTGTGTGTGTGTGTGTGTGTGTGTGTGTGTGTGTGTGTGTCTCTCTCTCTCTCTCTCTCTCTCTCTCTCTCTCTCTCTCTCTCTCTCTCTCTCTCTCTCTCTCTCTCTCTCTCTCTCTCTCTCTCCTCTCTCCTCTCTCCTCTCCTTCCCTTCTCCCTCCCTCTCCCTCTCCTCTCCCTCTCTCCCTCTCTCCCTCTTCCCTCCTTCTCCCTCCTTCTCCCTCCTTCTCCTCTCCTCCCTCTCCTTCCCTCTGCCTCTTTCTCCTCCTTTCCTCCTAACCTAACCTAACCTAACCTACCTAACCTCTCCCTTCTTCTCCCTCCTTCTCCCTCCCCCTCTTTCTCTCCCTCTCCCTCTTCCTCCCTCTCTCTCCCTCTCCCTCCTTCTCCCTCCTTCTCCCTTCCTCTCCTCTCTCTCTCTCTCTCTCTCTCCCTCTCTCCCTCTCCCTCTCCCTCTCTCCCTCGCTCCCTCTCCTCTCTCTCTCTCTCTCTGACACAAACACCTATAATAACAATACAACGTAAGTGAGAGGTTAAGAAAATCGAACATAATACCAAAAATACTGAGGCTGACCACTGATAGACACATATAAACTAAGCGGCCAAATTCCCGAACAAGCAGAAACCCGATAAGCAACGACAAGGCGAAGCAACACACCGGGAGCCTGGCAAAACCGCAGCCGAGGGAAGATTACCAGGACGACGACTGATGATGATGACACTGGTAGCAGACTAGCAGTGGTTGGTGGCGAGTACTTTGAAGTTTCTGGCCTCATCTTAAACGCAGCGGTGTTCAGGTCAGTAATTTGAAAGGCAAAATGTACAAGAAGACATGCACGTGAGTAAATAACGATGGAGTGGGGATAAGCTAAGTAATTTCTAAGTATTACTAAGAGGAGTTTCAAATTGTGCTTTCCTCGGGTTAATCATCTTGTTATATGCTCTGTATTTGTTCCTGTATTGACTGTAATGTAACCCTAGTGCACTGTAGACCACACACACCACACTCGCTAGGCACACAGGCACGGGCAGACCTCACACACACACACACAAACACACATACACACACACGTACAGACAAGCAGACGCACTCACACACAAACATACATCTCGTCCTCCCCAGTTCCCCACCACACACAAAATTGATACCTTTAACAAACTAGGTATTTTTCTAAGACTAGGATTAACAAATGCATAAATGGAAGTTCAAATACGTGCATTTTCATGTTGCGGTTTTGAGGTAGAACGTTTTTTATTTTATTCCCGGGCAACGATCACAATAATTTCATGGGCCTTTACATTACTTAGATTCCAGGGACCGAAACCGCGAAATATTTCCAAATTAGATACCCCCAAAAAATAACCGGTTATCCTGTTTCGAGTAACTAATAAAAGCACGTCGGTATTAAACTTCTTACTACACGATGGTATTAAGAACTTACGCTACTTGATACTGCTCAGCGTTTACAAGTCCAGTTTACTTTGTTTGGTGCAGGAGAGAGAGGGAGAGCGGGAGATGGTGGAGGGGGTGACATGGCAGGGTGATGAGAAGGAACAGAATAGACGCTGGGAAGGAGTGGTGGTGAGTGGACAGAAAGAAATGGGATGGGATGACAAGGTGACGGGATACATTAATGCAAGATGACGGAAAACAATAATATGGTAGAAAAAAAAAACAGATAGGACGGTGATAAGAGAAGAGATAGGACGAAACAATGGAGTGGAGAGACAAAATGAAGAAGATAGTTGAAGATACAGAACAGAACAATAAGACTGAATGATGGGACAGTGATGAGATGGAAAAATGGGATGGTGTGATGAGAGAGAGATGACAAAGGGACATAACGGTGAAAAGACAAAGGGATGGGACGGAGATGGGACGGAGATGGGACGCAGTAATAGAGCAGAGGATAAAAAAAACAGGAAATGGATGAAAAATATGGAACAGAACAGCACAACAAACGGAATACAAAACAGGAAACACGGCAAGTTTACTAAGAACACCAGAAATACTAAAAAAATTCTGCTCACTAATCAAAAGACGAAATACTCAACACTAAAACAGAAGCAACACACAACACACAAACAGCAACAGATATTAATGAGTAGAACCAAACCCTCATTACCACGAGTTAGTTATACAAGATTGTTAAGAGATTTGTAATTACGACGTGAGACAACTGTGTGTGTGTGTGTGTGTGTGTGTGTGTGTGTGTGTGTGTGTGTGTGTGTGTGTGTGTGTGTGTGTGTGTGTGTGTGTGTGTGTGTGTGTGTGTGTGTGTGTGTGTGTGTGGCGCGTGACAAGGACTGAAGGCTGCAAGTAAATAGTTAATTAGCAGGTGACACAGTTCGCTTCCGTGACTCCCAGGGTCCAATTACCTAACCAGGTGTTGTTAGTTTTGTTGTTATTGTTGAGGTGGTGGTGGTGGTGATGCTGGTCGTGGTGGTGGTGGTGGTGGTGGTGAGAGAGAGAGAGAGAGAGAGAGAGAGAGAGAGAGAGAGAGAGAGAGAGAGAGAGAGAGAGAGAGAGAGAGAGAGAGAGAGAGAGAGAGAGAGAGAGAGAGAGAGAGAGAGAGACAGACAGACAGACAGACAGACAGAGACAGATAGACAGACAGACACACATACATAAAAAGAAAGAGACAGACACAGAGACAGAAAAAGGGAAAGGGAAAGGGAAAGAGGAGAGAGAGAGACATACAAACAGACAAAAAGACAGACAGAGACAGAGATAGAAACAGAGGAGCAGAGACAAAGACAGACAAAAAATGAGAAAAATTAAATCATAAATGACCGAGACAGAGAGAGAGAGAAAAGAACATTACCACATCATTATACCTGGAGGGCATTTACCTGCTGGAAAACACACCGTGGGGGACCAGAAACACACCAGGGAGGGAAAGGCAAGGGAGGGCGGGGGCAGGTGTGGGTTGCGTGGGAAAGCGAGGCACGGCGACCACCAGGTAACACACAATTAAGGTCTCACCTGGCGAAGCGACCCGACCAGGACACCCCGATTCATTAGAGTGGAGGGAGGCGGAGGGAGGTGGACGGAGGGGGGTGGAGGAGGTGGCCTGACATTTTCATAAGTGGAGGGGTTAATGCTCAGTACAGGAGGGATGGGAACGGAGGGAAAGGAGGGGACGGGAGAGGGTGAGGGAGGATAGAAAAGAATGGGGAAGGAGAGGGTGATGATGTATTAATGGTTAGTTAGGATTAAAAGCCGATTGCGAGTGTATTGTGGGAAGTGTGTGTGTGTGTGTGTGTGTGTGTGTGTGTGTGTGTGTGTGTGTGTGTGTGTGTGTGTGTGTGTGTGTGTGTGTGTGTGTGTGTGTGTGTGTGTGTGTGTGTTGTCACGCTCATAATTTCTTTCCGTTCAAGGCACAAAGCCATATGGATGCTGCTACTGTTGCTGCTGTTGCTGTTGCTAGCGTTTGGTTGGTAATGCTGTTGATGATGCTGTAATAGTCGTCACTCCTTTCCTTGTGCTGCTGTACTTGTCGCCTCTTCTTCCTCTTGTTGGTCCTTCCTCTTGATATTCTAATACTTGCATTCCTTTTTTCTTCCTCTTGATCCTTTATTGCCCAACACCTCTACCACTCGCACCTACACTTTACACCATTTCTTCCTCTTCCTTTTGCTTCCTTGATCATGTTTTCGCCACCTCTTCCTCTTGAGCCTTGAAACACCGCCGATTCTTTCTCTTACTGCGGCAATCGTCCCCTCCTTCTCCTCTTCACGCTCTTTACCTCTCTCTTCCTCTTGATATTTAGCTTCCCAACATCTATTCTCTGTTCCTTGATGCTATCTCACACATCTCTTTCCTCTTAGCCCTCTCATCTCATTAATTCCTATACCTTTCCTTTTTCTTTGCATCTCTAATCGTCCGCAACTCTTCCTTTCCTCTTGTTGTAGTATTAAGTTCTTCTTTCTTCTTCTTCTTCTTCTTCTTTTAACCATGTATCACCTCTTGACTTAATCTCCTTTCTATATTCAAATCTACAAATTTCCTCTTGATTTTGTACTTGCCGCTGCCAACTCCTTTTCTCAATCTCCATATCGTGTTCGTGTGTGTGTGTGTGTGTGTGTGTGTGTGTGTGTGTGTGTGTGTGTGTGTGTGTGTGTGTGTGTGTGTGTGTGTGTGTGTGTGTGTGTGTGTGTGTGTGTGTGTGAGTGTGTTTGTGTAAAGCTATATGCAAGTCTTCTAGAATATAAGTACAGTTTACGTCACGCTGAATATTCCTTATCTAGCACGCCATCAAAATAATCTCCTCGGGGTAATAATGTGAATATTTGATTGCTACTTGCTTGACAATATTATGAGAGAGAGAGAGAGAGAGAGAGAGAGAGAGAGAGAGAGAGAGAGAGAGAGAGAGAGAGAGAGAGAGAGAGAGAGAGAGAGAGAGAGAGAGAGAGAGAGAGAGAGAGAGAGAGAGAGAGAGAGAGAGAGAGAGAGAGAGAGAGAGAGAGAGAGAGAGAGAGAGAGCTCGGTCAAGTGGTGTATACATGTGTCTGTATATGTCTGTTTTTGTGTGTGTGTGTGTGTGTGTGAGCGTGCGCGTGTAGATGACGTCTTTATTATCCCTAACAAACACCTTCCCGTCAAAGTAATGCTAATGAAGGCCACGATACCGCCGCCACACGGACCAGGGAGGCAGTGGAGCGGATCCGGCCCAAGAGGAGGAGGAGGCGCATGAAGCATCTGGTAATATAATGATACCTGAGCATTTCTATGGGATTTGTACCGCCTTGCAAGTACTTATGGATTGTCAGAGAGAGAGAGAGAGAGAGAGAGAGAGAGAGAGAGAGAGTACTTTATTTTCAAGAACAATGTGGCTCATTTTTGGCGTCTCCTAAAGGAAATCCGAGGAGAGCTGGGCGTGTCTGTGTCTGCTGACGAAGGAAGGAAAGAAATGGAGGGATCTTGGTGGCAGTGCGGAGGATGAGGGGTGGGAGGGAGAGGAAGTGGATTAGCTGAGTGTCGGGACGTCTTCGTATTATAATTTTCCGTGCCCGTTCCTCCTTTAGCAGGTGGCGAGGCAGCGAGGAGGGCCAGCCAGCGGGACGTCCGGCCCTTGACGCGCTGAAGGGCAGCTTCAGGAGGGGATCAGCGAGGCGGGGACGTGAAGCAAAAATCAATCGGTATGATGCGTCTTTTTGTAGGTCATAATGCTCCATGGCGGCGACGGACCGAAGGTAATGATTGGTTTTACGAGCGATCGATCAGATGCGGCATCCGGCCCCACGTCTGCGCCTCGCCCGAGCAATTGTCAGTCGCTGATCACAAAGGTTAAGCGGCCGTGGGCGGGATTTTCCTCCAGTCTTCACAGATGATTGGTCACCTGTATTCCCGTGAGTCATCTGATTGGTCTACCGGAGAAGGATCAGTATTCTTGGAACGAATAACGCAGCGTGATTGGCTGGCAGCCCAATGACGCAACCTGCTCCGGCTGACCTTCTGTGTTTGGATAATTGATGAGTAATCATCTCAATACGTTTCTGTGTTTGCATAATAAAGAAAGACAAAGTAATGTGGACTGAGCTCTTCATCCTCTTTGTTTGGTGGCTAAATCTTGCAGCGGAAGGACTTGCGGCGGAAAATATGTACAACATTTCCCGGGCAAACTGGCGAGTGTGAGAAGGAGAGCAAATACTCGAGGCGGGGAGCAGGCGGGCCACGGCTCCCACTCCTCCTCCCATTTTCCACTGCCGCTCCTCCTGCCTCTCTTTCTGTTGTTCCTGCCGCCACCGCCGCTGCTGCTGCTTCTGCTGCTGCTGCTGCTGCTGCTGCAGCAGTTGTTGTTATTGTTGTTGTTTGCTCTTGTAATTATTGCTGCTGTTGTTGCTGCTGCTATAGCTGCTGTTGTTATCTCAGTCTTGGCCTACCAACAGCCATCAGCCACCAAGTATGATGGCGCATCTCCCACACACAAATCATGCTCACTTCACTCTTCAAGACAGACTCTCCACGTGATAATTTTATTTTTTTCCTTTGATATTTTTGCTTTTTGATTGATGCTTTATAAACCACAATGGTCACGATAGTGTCCCTCGTGTCACAAAAACTGGATAATCATGCCATATATGCCTCCCTTGTTACTGGGAACGTGTGATTCTCTTCACCCCAGAGAGCTCCAGAGAATTTCACCTTTGACACTCTCACTCTCTCATCCGATGTCCCTCACCTCTCTCACTTCTCACTCAACACACTAAAAGAAAAAAAGTCCAAGAAATAACGCAAGGAAAAAAATACCAATATAATAAGAATGCATTGTTATGACAAAGATGTATGTTTAAAATTCCTGTTATATTTTTTATAGCCAAGATTATTATCATTATTATTTTTTTCATGTTTTGGCACAAGTCACATTCTACCTCGCATCGTTCTGTGAGCGTATGAGGTATGAGTCCACAGACAAGAAACCTTAGAATCACAGTATAGATGTATATTATTGCATCTATCACCTATAGTTAGAATTTTTCTTTTATCTTTATAGCTTAAAAAATTATGACTTCAAATTTATGTTTTAAGCCAACAAACATTCCACATCACAACTCTGACATGAAGTGTCGGAGGCATCGGGGAGTTAAAAGACGGAACATCTTATGAACTTCACACAAAAAGTCTCACCGTCCTGTCTTCACCACTCACTCTTCCCATCACTCTCTCATCTTTCCGATATGGCAGTATATTTAAATTTGATACATATTTAAGTAAGCCGCTCCACTGTCCTCTGTTCCCAGGGAGAACACAGTGATCTTCCCCTCATACATCCACAACCTTACACAACTAACCACCGCCAGCCAACATAGACACATACATCCTTACACTCACACATCATCAAGCCTACACACACTTATACTCTCATACATCCTTATACCCACACTTACGCACTCTAACACCTTTACATCTAAACACACACACACACACACACACACACACACACACACACACACACACACACACACACATATTCACCCTCAAACCTACACACCGTCATACCCTCACATCCTCACACCGCCGCCACCGCCACCACCACCGCCTCCTCAAAGGGTTTCCTGTAGGATCTGCTTGCGGGGAAATTGCAGTAACCTTTTTTTCTTCTCAATCTCTCTCTATTTTTTCCCCGTGAGACGTAACGAGACTTTTAATATCACAGAATTGGCTTCGTGTCTGCTGTGCGCCACCCCGGGCATCTATCTACACTAGGCCGCGGGCTGGTTATCCTGACGTTTCTTGTTCTCATTTTCAATACGACTTCCTTGAATCGTTTCTTACTTCAATTAATGTGGTGGAAATGTCGAGTTTGTGCATTTCAAAATGTTTCACAAACCTTTAAAAAGATACACTGATAATATATTAGAAAAATTTACGTCGATTTCGAGAAATTTTTATGTCTCTGAAAAGACGTAAGTTGAATGGTGAAAACATCTTTTTTTTTAAGTCTAGAATATTTCGCAGAGTTCTAAAAAGAAAAGCAAACAATTAATACATTATGAAAGTGTACTCAAAATTCAAAACATTTCACATATCTGCGGAAATACGTAAATCCAATCCATCAACTTGTACAAGGAAGAACAACACGCAGGCCTTCATTCGATGTTGAAGTAACAAAATTAACACAAAATACAGATACATTTCTCTCGTAAAACACACAAAAAAAGTAAAAACTATCCTTTTCAAAACACTACACACACACACACACACACACACACACACACACACACACACACACACACACACACACACACACCTCCCCCAATCCTCTTACGTGTATTTTCAGTATGTATGTATTGCAATTCCCAAAAACCGTACACTATTATCATCATTATCATTATTATTACACACACACACACACACACACACACACACACACACACACACACACACACACACACACACACACACTACCACTTAACAAGGCAGAGGATAACACGGCGATCTTCACTTTACATTAACGTTACATTAGAATTAACATAAAAAGGGCAGAGGGAAGTCTTATTCCGAGACAAAGCGACATTCACTCTAGATTAAAGATCCATTTGAATTAACGCAAGAAAGAAAGGATATATATTTTTTCCCTTTAGAGAAGACAGAATTTATTGATCACGAAGCCTGCAGCGGAGGGCGGGACGGGGCGGGGCGGGGTGTTGGGGGGCGCCCTTGGACGTGCCCCTAACACACAGGTGAGGAGGGTGTTAGCAGCACGCTGCGCCCCATGGCATGATGATAAGAGTAAGTAATATTTATGGCTTATTGTACACCTGACAGCCTCACGTCTCACCATTTTAACATTCTATTTTTAACGCACTTTATTTCCAGAGAGAGAGAGAGAGAGAGAGAGAGAGAGAGAGAGAGAGAGAGAGAGAGAGAGAGAGAGAGAGAGAGAGAGAGAGAGAGAGAGAGAGAGAGAGAGAGAGAGAGAGAGAGAGAGAGAGAGAGAGAGAGAGAGAGAGAGAGAGAGAGAGAGAGAGAGAGAGAGAGAGAGAGAGAGAGAGAGAGAGAGAGACTCCACACCCACAAACAGAACCAAAGAAAGATACAGACGAGAGAGATACAAAAGACACGACGGCGACTGACAAAAAAAAAAAGAAGGAAGCAAAGCAAGACTGACAAAACAGGACAATATAATCTGCGCAAACACTTCAACCTCGACAAAGAACGGACAAGCGCCCCACACATGTAACTTGTAGCAGGGCGAGGAGTGCGTCACGGAGGTGCAGGAGGAGGAGTAGCCGGTGGGGCGGGGGGAGAGGGGAGAACATGAAGGTGGCAAAATGAGGGGCAGAACAGACGTGAGCATTTGAGACTATTACAGCCAAGGATAAGAAATGTAAGTCTACTCACTTCGCCCTGATTATGACCATCGCCGGAGGAAGGTCCTCTAGCGCCACGAGACTGGGGAAAAAATACATCAGAAAACGAGAAAATTGTGCTTTGTCAGGGAAAGAAAGAAAAAAAACTAAATGATAAGAAAGGGAAAAAAATTATCCGAAAATAAATATAATCAATCGCGAGTCCTCAAGAAAAGAAAACGATAAACAGACACCGAAGCAGAACAAAGCAAAATAAAAGAAAACAAAAGCAAAAAAAGAAAATATATATATATATATATATAAATCGAACAGGGAAATAATAAAAAAAAAATAAATAAAACGGAATAACAAATAGCCATCAGTACAATATAAAAGAACAAGACAACAACAAAAGAAACTAATATCAAAGATGAAACGATAAACAGACGCAGAGAACAATAAAATCGACCAAATATTACAAAAAAAAAAAAAAAAAAACAAGACCAGTCAGTAGATCTTCAAATGGTATCTCGTCCACATCAAACGCCATCAGTCACCATCACAAAGCCGAGACATGTTCCCTTAAAACTTTCCACCATGTCCACACTGATCCACCACGCCACTGATCAACAACTCCACCAATTACCTTATTTGTGAAGCAATTAATGCGTGTCCGGCTCTTAAAACTTACAATCGCCTTCATAAATCCAAGCAATGTTCACTTCATACTTTCCATCATGCTGGCGCTTCGTCCCTGCCTCCCGGTCCTCATGTGTCCATTAACTTCCTTATTTGTGGGCCAATTTCTAAATCTAAATCGATCTTAATGCAATCTGATTGAACTTGAACACTTTGGCAAGAGACCCGGCCGAATTAGTTGCTCTATAAGGGTATTTTTGTTCATTTTTTTAAGCGTCTCTCTTTAAGGAACAAAAGTGCAGGTTGCTACTCATCCTGTGCAATAAGTTACATTCTCTTTCCCTGAGACACTTTAATAATCTCAGTAATCAGGTTGTCTGTACCGGGTCATTAAGGAGCTTTACAAGAAGAATATGCAAAATTTCACATGACGATGATATTAGAAATAATAATATCTTAATATAAAAACTGCCATGTATAGGCCATATGGCTTCTTGGAGCTTAATTTATTATGATTTTATAGTTTTGGTTCATCAATCTTTCCAGTGACTTCATTGGATTTATGCCACTTTGCAATAACGAGACCAAACCTGTACACCGATAATTATGTGGCCTGGATACAAGTAAATGTAGTCGCTTCACCCAAGATATTAGCCTCAGAGCAACTAATACACTTTCATCTATAATACCTAAGTCACTGTAACCTGAGGATGAAAGACTTCTCTTTTCTCTTCGCATTTTGCTTTTATTTATGTGATTTTTCAAGAAATCATATTTTTCCCTCTTACTTTAAGTATTACACTATCATATCATGTCAAAATATAATCAAGAAACCTATATTCAAGTCTGACAATTTTGTAAACTCTCCATCAATCTAGGGCCTTAATAATTTACTCAAGTACACTATGAATAATAATGGACCGGATGAGGAACCACCAGTAAAATTACTGAGGCAATGTTTCTCATTAACAAGATCCCAATGTTTCTTACACATACCACTTACGAACATTCTAATGTCGCTCGTAGCGCCATACAACCACGTTATTATGGCGCCAATATCAGTCAATCAGTCAATCAGTAAATCATATGAAGCTCCCATCTAATCCAGCATCGAACTAATTTTCACATAGTCTTTGTTTATATAGTTACCATTAGTTACCATGTCTTCGCCCTAATCAATCAATCAATCAGTAAGTAAGTAAATCGGTCAATAGAACTAAACTACTATTTTAAGCTCCTGAGTAACCATCACTTATATTTCACCTGTATACTGTAGATACCATCATTCACTACTGCCTCGTCTATTGACCAGCCGCGGCATCCACACAGTCCCTTTGGTCTGGGTCTCACCCGCCACACAAAGGTTAACTCCCAGGCCCATCCCAGAAAGGGCGGCTGGCATGTTGCAAGGGACGCCAGGAATGCTGCATATTGCGGCTTCTTCAAGGAGTCTCGTCACCCCCCGCTAAGACAGTGATGGCGGAGAAATACTGCAATACTGACACAGAAGAAAGGCTCCAGAAGACTGCAGGCCAGAGTCCTATCGCTACAGCATTACCACCACCACCACCACCCACCACCACCACCACCACCACCACCACCACCACCACCACCACCACCACCACCACCACCACCACCACCACCACCGCCACCGCCGCCACCGCCGCCGCCGCCGCCGCCACCGCCACCACCACCACCACCACAGCTCGAACAGACTGGCGGGCTAACTTAATATTCAGACAGAGAGAAAAAAGGCAAATTTGCTTCTGAGTCAACAAGTACAAGACTCTTCACATCACTCCCTTGCCCCAAGCCAAAAGATTCCTTGTTTGAGGCGCACCCTGTCCTTCCCCCGCCTACTCTGCACCCCACCCTTTGCCTTCCGCTGCTAAGAGGAACAGGAAAGCTCCCTAAATAAAAGAACAGAGTACGATTCGTCTTCCCCAAATTTTCGGGGTCTCCTACTAACAGTACCCGTTAACTCCCCAGGGGTAGGCGATGTGTGCCCCCTGGTGAAGGCATGTGTGGCACTTCCCTGGCAGCAATCAGTGACGGACGGTGATAAGCCAGCAAGCAAGTCTATGTAGTTGACGACGCCATTACCTGACCCCGACAATCACCTGTGCAAATCCGCGCGACACCAAGGCCTTCGCTTTATGATTTCAACTTAATTATTCAACTCCATAACTCTTCTTTCTTTATGTGTCGTATCTGTCTGAGCCCCAGTGTGCGCAGCAAGGTGGCGGCCACGGACACGATTCCTGGAAGTGTGGTGTGTTCCTCCGTGCACTGAGAGCTGACCTTAACGACACCTGAAACACTCGGCAGTAAACATGCAGAGGAAGCCGCCGCCATACCACCACACCACCAGACACTAAATACTGAAGGACAAAAAGTTGTTCAGAGAAGAGGAGGAAAGAGGAGGAGAAGAAAAAAGGAAGATTCTTTCAGGAAACGTAAAAGAAATAATTAATGAACAAAGTAAATTCATTCTCTCTCTCTCTCTCTCTCTCTCTCTCTCTCTCTCTCTCTCTCTCTCTCTCTCTCTCTCTCTCTCTCTACGCATCCGTGTCTGGCTGATGGCCTGGCGGTGTCAAATCATCAATCAAGGTCACACACAACATAATATATAATTGTATATATTACAACTGATGATTCGACAAAAAGTAAATGATAATTCAACACACGCACGCCATGTTTACACAATGAAGAGCAGGGGGACCACACACACACACACACACACACACACACACACACACACACACACACACACACACACACACACACGGGAGACACTGAGGAAGGGCAGCAGTAGCTCCTCCACGTGTGATGCTGATTGGAGTAACCCTTCGCCCGCTGAACATGACCGACCCTGCACCACCACCACCACCACCACCGCCACCACCACCACTACCGCTACTAACGCCGTCAGGAGGGAATAGACGGCGCACCTAACTCCTCCTGCCACCCCTACCAGCCCTCACATTCCTTAGCTGTACTGGCATTGCAGCCACAGGAGGAGGACGAGGAGGGAGGATGAAAAGGAGGAGGAGTAACAAGGGGAGGCGACGAAGATAATGTGGCAGTAATTAATGAGATGACGTGAGTAGCAACAACACACAGGTGCATGTTCATACATTATACATATAGACATTGGAAAATACAGCACATGGTGGGCAATGGCGTACCACATACTCGTACACACATGACTAACGAATATACATGTTTCGGGAAAATTTGATGAAGAATACACCAAAATCAACAATCCCACAGTATTTTTCTTATATTCAACTCAATTTTCACACGAGAATGAGCTACCACCTTATATATATATATATATATATATATATATATATATATATATATATATATATATATATATATATATATATATATATATATATATATATATATTCTCTTTTTTCAGGAAATGTTAAATTAATAATATTTTTCCCCCCTAAGACAAAATACATACTTATAAAACTATTATTGTTTTCTCTATGAGTGATTATTTTTTTCCCCCATTAATCAATAAAACCAGTTCAACACACAAATAAAACACAAAAAAACACGCTATAAACAACAAAAATAACAACAATAACAACAACAACAACAACCTATCCCCGATACACACACACACACACACACACACACACACACACACACACACACACACACACACACACACACACACACACATCCAACCCACCCATCACCACCACCACCACCACAACACACAATCCCTTCTCCCTCTCCTCCTCCTAGTACCTCACTCTACCCACAACCCACAACCCACCACCTCCCTTCCCACCCCTCCCTCACCTTCCCCACCAACCTCAACCACACCATATGCACCACCACCACACACACCCAACTCACTCCTACCCACCACCACACCACCACATCCCGTTCCCCCTCCCCCCTCTCCCCCCATACCCAATACACCCAAGCCAGCAGGTAATTAGACAGATGCCTAAAATACACCTGTGCGAGACCAGCGAATATCGAGACGCTAATTAGGACTGTTAAGAACGCCAGGAATCTACAATTACACTCAAAATGGAAAAACAGGAGGAGGAGGAGGAGGAGGAGGAGGAGGAGGAGGAGAAGAAGAAGAAGAAGAAGAAGAAGAAGAAGAAGAAGAAGAAGAAGAAGAAGAAGAAGAAGAAGAAGAAGAAGAAGAAGAAGAAGAAGAAGAAGAAGAAGAAATTAAAGTAGCAGTACATAAGAACATTAGTAGTAGTAGTAGTAGTAGTAGTAGTAGTAGTAGTAGTAGTAGTAGTAGTAGTAGTAGTAGTAGTAGTAGTAGTAGTAGTAGTAGTAGTAGAAGTAGAAGTAGAAGTAGCAGTAGCTGTAGCAATATTATTAACACTAGCAGTAGCACACACACACACACACACACACACACACACACACACACACACACACACACACACACACACACACACACACACACACACACACACACACACACATCCAAACACACGCAAAGTCATAAAACGAAGCATGCAGATAAAATTTGCATTTCACAAGACCACGTACAGGAAACAGACCAACCAACACAGGAGGCGAAGCAGCTCAAGAACAGGCGAACGGTAGAAATTAAACGCAGTAACAATGCGAGGAGATATGACAAGACGCTTTTAAGAACGCATGTAAATAAGGCAAGATAAAGCCAGACAGATAGACGTGTCACCAACGAAGACAACCGCTGATTTACAACCTCCACGAACAGACGAGAGAATAAGATCTGGGTTTTTTTTTTTATTATTTGTTTTATTCGTTTATTTTAATTTTATTTATCTATTTTTTTTTTACAGGACAGTTATCCAACATACACATAACCTTATCTGGAAACTGTACGTCGTTTTCTTGTTGTTTGTTGTTGTTGTTGTTGTTGTTGTTGTTCTTCTTCTTCTTCCATAATCATCATCACCACCTTCTATAACTACCATCATCATCATCATCATCATCATCATCTTTCTTCTTCTTTTTCTTCTTCTTCTTCTTCTTCTTCTTCTTCTTCTTCTTCTTCTTCTTCTTCTTCCATAATCATCACCACCACCTTCTATAATTACCATCATCATCATCATCATCCTTCTCCTCCTTCTTCTTCTTCTTCTTCTTCTTCTTCTTCTTCTTCTTCTTCTTCTTCTTCTTCTTCTTCTTCATCTCCACCTCCTCCAAAAACAAAGATACGGAACTTATACAACAATATCCATTTATCATAGAGATGTCCTGCCTCTCCCTACCCCAGTCTCTCTCTCTCTCTCTCTCTCTCTCTCTCTCTCTCTCTCTCTCTCTCTCTCTCTCTCTCTCTCTCTCTCATACATCTTTCCAGCGTTAAAGGTTAAAGCAATTTCTTCATCGCAACGTCATTTTTTATATTTACTTTCCTTGCAGCATTAGCATCCAAACTTCTGACTCTTAATGGCGGTGTAACTATAACCTAACCTAACGTAACACTAGATATCATGTCCTGCTACTCCTCCTCTCTATCCCAAGCAGTTCGAGTCGTAGGCAGGAAGAATGGCAAGAGTAGGTAAAGCTTGTAACAAAATATACATCAGCAGTTTCTCATATGTTCATTTTAGAACTTGGATTTTCTATTAAGCTTCCTTCTATCTTTTTTTCGTCCTATAATATGTTTATTTATACTATTTCTATCCACATGAACACTATACAACACCACCACCATCACCACCACCACTACTACTCCGTCAGATGAATAGAATAAGGCTGCCGGATCAGTAATGGGCGGCAGGAGCACCCACAACCCCACGACCCACGACCCCACGATCCGCGACGCTAAGATCCAACCAGACAAACCTTTTAACGCGACAGTATCCACTCCCTTCACCTCCTCCCGTGCAGATTATTGAGGGGGAAATTGGGAGAGTTTTTCTTTTTTACTCTATTCTCTCTCTCTCTCTCTCTCTCTCTCTCTCTCTCTCTCTCTCTCTCATTGTGATTTAATCGAGTGAAGCGAGTGAAGTTGAGTTTTCTTTTTCTCTGCTACAATCAATTTTATTTCTAAGTTTATGAATAAATAACGCATTTCAGAAGTCACAAAGATATAAAAGAACTAAAATCTCTCTCTCTCTCTCTCTCTCTCTCTCTCTCTCTCTCTCTCTCTCTCTCTCTCTCTCTCTCTCTGTTCCTCTAACCATATGCCTTCTCTTCCAGATTACTTTTTCCTCCATTTTTTTTTTTTTATTTCCGTATCTCTATTTCTTTCCCGTTGAATTTTACAGTATTTTCCAACACCTTCACTTCTCATTTTTTTCACCTTTTTCCACGAGTTTCCTCTCCCTCACTCCCTCTCCCAACCTTTCTCTAGCTCATTCTAAGTGTAATTCTAATATCAGAGCAATAAAGGGAGGCATACACTCGAGAGAGAGAGAGAGAGAGAGAGAGAGAGAGAGAGAGAGAGAGAGAGAGAGAGAGAGAGAGAGAGAGAGAGAGAGAGAGAGAGAGAGAGAGAGAGAGAGAGAGAGAGAGAGAGAGAGAGAGAGAGAGAGAGAGTGTGTGTGTGTGTGTGTGTGTGTGTGTGTGTGTGTGTGTGTGTGTGTGTGTGTGTGTGTGTGTGTGTGTGTGTGTGTGTGTGTGTGTGTGTGTGTGTGTGTGTGTGTGTGTGTGTGTGTGTGTTACAATTAAATTCCTACAAGGTAATAAAAGCTACTATTTATAACATGACAAAATACAAAAAAAATTTAGACAAAATAATAAAAAAATGAAAATAGTCAACCAACGACTCAAGGAACAAATGGAATAGAAAACAGAATAAAATGGAAATAAATAATAAACTCAAAAAAAGACAAAAAGAGACAAAAACCCTGAATTTTACTTATATACCCTGGGGTCAAAAATTCTTAGCAGTGTAATCAACTCTTGAAAGCTTCAACTAATACAATATCAACGACATTAGACGACTGAGACTTGTGTATCGTCAACGAACGACTATACTAAAACATTATCGAGTCGTGTTAATAAATATTTGGCTTCATTTAACCCATTCATTGCTATTCGGCACATTTTTCATCAATCACTAATCATTCTGATGCCTTTGTTCTTGTTAAACAGGCACCTCCAAACATTGTAGTGTCTAAGAATTGTGGTATATAGTTTTAATCGCCTTCTTTCTTATGGTTGCGAAAAAAAAATAATAATAACAAATTTCATAGTTTTTTTTGTGTGTGTGGTTAATGAATCGTTGCATATCGAAAGGAAACATTTAACGAGAACATTTTTATCAACTCGTAAACTTAATCCATTTAATACTAGAACACATTTTTACCTTGAACGTGTCTGTACGATTAGACGCGTCATTGTACTCAAGGGGTTAAATATTTGACGTACTGTATATTCCGTTGTATTATTCAGCGATGTACTCTTACGTTAACCTCCTCTACTAATGATATCTTCCATTATACATGATGAATACACCTAATTAATTCAGTCTTTCTTCATACGTTCTATTTTTCTGCCTGGAAATCACGAACGTACTTGTTTTGATGTTTCCTGTATTTTCTGTTCTTCGTTTTTAAATATTATGACCAAATCTGCTCGCATTACTCGAAACTGAACAGGAGGAGGAGGAGGAGGAGGGAGGACGAGGAGGAGGAGGAGGAGGAGGAGGAAGGAAGACGATAATGGCGTACAGATAACAATAACCCTCTGTTTGTGTAGTTCTCCTCTTCCCCTGTGTCCATTCCTCCTCCTCCTCCTCCTCCTCTTCTTTCTTCCAGTGTGTGTGCGTTTCTCTCTCTCTCTCTCTCTCTCTCTCTCTCTCTCTCTCTCTCTCTCTCTCTCTCTCTCTCTCTCTTGTATTTTTAATCCCTCCTTCATCTTCCCCTCTTCGTTTGACGTTTTTTCTCATCCTCGATCGGTTTCTCTTCCACGAACTGCTACCTGCTCTTCCTCCTCCTCCTACTGCTCCTCCTCCTCCTCCTCCTCCTCTTCCTCCTCTTACTTCTCCTCTTTATCCTTCCCTTCGTCCTCCTCTTTGTCATTGTACCTCTTACTTATCATTCTACTCTTTCTTCTCTAAGTTTTCCTTCGCATCTTTCTTCCACAAACACGAAAAGAGTAATAACAGAATGAATGAATGGAAGAAATAAGAGAGAAAAAAAACATTACAAAGAAAGGAATATACAATGCAAAAGGAAATAAGGAATGAACGAATGAATGAATGAATAGATGAGAAACTAAAGGAGACGATGAACAAAGCTAATAAATGCATGGAATGGTATAAGAAGCAATGAATAGATGAATGAATGAATGAATGAAAGAATGAAAGAATGAATGAATAAATAAAAAAAATAATAAGATGTGAGTAATGAAAACGCACAAACAAATGTACGCAAGAGAAAAAAAATAAAAATATATAAAAAAGAGAATAGGAAAATTGTGCAAGGGGAAGCAAAGAAAATAAAGATAATTATAAAAAAAACATGAAAAAAGGAAGAAAATGAACCGGAGCTGAAAAAAGAACGAAAATATGCAAAAAAAAAAAAAAGTGAAGAGAGGAAAAGAAGCAAGTGAAGGCCAAGGAGGTGGATGATGGGGAGGGAGGAAGAGGAGGGAAAGAAGCGAGAGAAGGGAGGGAGAGGAGGGAGAGGAGGGAGTGTAAAGATCGAAGGGTTCTCACCTGAGGGCCAAAACTCTTACTCATAATAAGGTGAGACAGGTAAACAACAGAGAGGCTCCGTCACACCTCATCAAAGTTGCTGTTGTTGAGCCTAACTTGAGAAATTGGCTCTCAAAGAACATCTCCCCCTCCACTCCCACACTCTCCCCCTCTCTCTCTCTCTCCCTCTCCACCTTTTTTTTTTTTTTTTTTTTTTGTACGTGCTTGGCTTCTTTCTTTATCATATACATTAATCACATGCTTGTTTATCCTTTTTATTGGGTTTTAAAGAGTATAATTTCTCTCTCTCTCTCTCTCTCTCTCTCTCTCTCTCTCTCTCTCTCTCTCTCTCTCTCTCTCTCTCTCTCTCTCTCTCTCTCTCTCTCTCTCTCTCTCTCTCTCTCTCTTCTTCACACCCATCACTCCCCCCATTCGCTCCCTCCTTCCCTCCCTCCATACCTACTATTCCACCTTTTCTCCCTCTATCTATCTTGCTCTTACTATTATTGTTGTTCTTATTTTTGCCTCTTCACCCTATCCTCTACTCCTTTACTTCTTCACACCCATCACTCCCCCCATTCGCTCCCTCCTTCCCTCCCTCCATCCCTGCCATTCCACCTTTTCTTCCTCCCTCCCTCCCTCCCCGACTCTCGTCTCCTGCCCTCTTACTAACTCATGTAGATTTTCACACTCACCAACATGCTGATATTGGTCGGGACTCGCCCAGCGTCGCCTAACTTCATAAAAGTCACAAAACTTAAGTCATGAATTTATATTGGATTCTTAAAAATGTCATCCGCTAGCCACATGAGGGACGTAAGCCGCGCCCTGCCCACCCACCCGCTGGTCGATATTAATGTTCCCAAGACCACCGCGATGACCCACTCGGACCCTTCTGCGGGATGACCAGGGAAGAGGAGAGGCTGGGTGGAGAAGTGGAGAAAAGCGATAGGATGTGGAATGGACGGGTATAGCGAGGGTACTGGAAGATATGGTATGCTATGGTATGCTATGGTACGCTACGGTAACAACCTTAAGAATAGAGGTTAAGTGGAGAAGTGGAGAAGGGAGATAGGTTGTGGAATGGATGGGTATAATGAAGGAAGGTAATGCAAACTATGGTATGCTATGGTATGCTATGGTAATAACCTTCTGAGGGATGACCAGTTAGGAAAAGAGGCTGAATGGAGAAGTAAGTAAGTATGTGAAGAGGAGAAGGGGGATAGGTTGTGGAATGGATGGGTATAGTGAGGAAGGTATTGCAAGGTATGGTATGCTATGGTATGCTATGTTAATCTTCTATGGGATGACCATTGAAAAGGAAAACATGGGGGGAGAAGTATAGAATGGGAACAGGCCGTGGAATGGACGGGTATAATGCAGGATATGGTAAGCTATGGTATGCTATGGTAACAACATTCTGCGGGATGACCAGTTAAGAATAGAGACTGAGTGGAGAAGTGAGTAGGGGAGCAGGTGGTGGAATGGATAGTGGAATGGATAGTATAGTGGGATAAGGTACTGCAAGATATGGCATGCTATGGTAATCTTCGGGCTGACCAGTGAAGAGGAGAGGCAGTGTGGAGAAGCAGAGAATGGAGACAGATCGTGGAATGGATAAGTATAGTAAGCAAAATAATGCAAAGTATGGTATGCTATGGTATGCTATGGTAAAAACCTTCTCCGGGATCGCTAATAAAGAATAGAGGCTGAGTGGAATAGGGAGACAGATGGTGCAATGGATGGGTATAGTGAGGTAAGGCAATGCTCCCTAATTTTGGCTAACGTTTTTCCCTTTGTAGAGAGCCAGCACTCAAGTGGGCCTTTTTTAAATCTTTTTTTTTTTTTGCCCTTGGCTGGCTCTCTTCCCTTCATAAAAAAAAAAAATGGTATGCTATGGTATGCTATGGCAATCTCCTATGGGATGACTGGTTAAGAAGAGAGGCTGAATGGAGAAGTGTAGAATGGACAGGAATAGTAAGGGAAGGTATTGCAAGCTATGGTATGCTATGATAAGCTATGGTAACGACCTTCTGCGGGATGACCACTGTGGAGAGGAGGCTGAGTGGAGTAGAGGAACAAGTGGTGGAGTGGACGGGTATAGTGGGAGGAGGTATTGCAAGCTAAGATATGCTATGGTAACCTGCGGGATGACCAATGTGGAGAAAAGGGTGAGGGGAGTAGAAGAGGAGCAAGAGACGTGATGAACGATGGATAAGTTAAGTACAGTGGCTAGGTAAGGTGGACTGAACATCGAGGCTATTGATACAGGGCAAGTGGTGAGTTTAGTGAGAAGGGCAGAGGTGGAGGTGGCGAGCTGATTGGAAAGGAGAGTTGAGAGGTGAGGTGAGATTAGGTCAATTATGTTATGGTTAGATAAGATAAGAAAAGGTAGGGTAAAGTGACATGAGTGACGTGAAGTAAGGTAAGGTAAGGCAAGATAAAGTAAAGCAAGCTAAGGTGAGATGAGGTGAGTTAAGGTGTGACAAGGTAAGGTAATAAAGACTGGAGATTGGGAAGGGAAGGGATGGAGCGGTAATAGTGAGCGTGACGTCAGTACCACAAAACACAAGGAAACTGCATAAAAGAAAATAAATGTGATGAAAAAGAAATTGTACAAAGAAATGAAAAAAGAGAAGGAAAGAGAGCAGAGAAAAGAAAAAAATATAACATTATAGAAAAAGCATAGGAATGAAGACCAGCAAGAGAGAGAGAGAGAGCATATGAACGAAGAAAAAAAGAGCATAATAAAAAAAAGAAACACAGCAAAGCAATGAAGACCAACAAGCTGAAGTCGACTCGTGTCACATAACAGTATTTGCATTCCGAGCTTCAGAATAAGAACAAAATTAATTAACATTGCAGAGTAAAATCAGACGAAGATATAAAAAAAGGGCGGAAGGAATCATTAAGAAAAAAAAAAAAAGCTAATCAAGAAGCGTGTTTTTTTTCCCAGCACCACATAATATTCATGCCCCAAGCTGTGACACAAAAATTGAATTAATAATGAACTGCAAATAAAGGATACTTGGAAAAATCAAAGGGAACGCAGAAATTAAAGCCACGACGTCAATTTTTTTTCTAATAACAAAGTGGCCTCATACCTAATGAATAAATTAACCCTTTTAGTAACATAACGCATTTTCCGATTCATTCTGGTTTGTATTGGGTGATTTTATACAGCTTCACAAACTTATGTGAGGGATTAAAATAGTGAAGACTGTGGCCATTATTAATCCTCTGACTTCCATAGATCCTTCCTGATGTCAATAAAATGGTCTAACGGTACCCAAAACTGAAGGTAAAAATGTGCCGCAGTACTGAATGGGTTAACACAAAAAGACGATAAATATTTCGAAAAAGGAGAGAACAGAAAACGAAATAGTGAAAAGAAACCCAGTAAACTCAAATTCAATTGGATCACGTATAGAAAAAAAAATGCTAATACTGAAATATAAGAAAATGAGATAAGGAAATGAAAGCAGGAAAGGACAACGAACAGAACACAGAAAAAGAAAGAGAGGAAACTTTAATTCACTCCCAAGACTCTATTTTACATTACAAACTAAGACACGAATGAAAAGTCTCACTGGATTGCAAAGAAGATGAAACAAAATAAAAGAAATCAATAGCAAACAGAACACAGAGAAAAGCAATCCACGAAACCTAAACACACTCAGAAAACTGCATTCTCGTCCACAGCATTCCGAAACTCAGGGACGGACATCAAATGAATCAACAATGGATTGTAAAATTAAGCATATCAAAAATAAAAAGACAATAAAAATTACATCAGAGAGAAAAAGAAATGCCAAAAAAAGAAACAGGAACATCCACTCCAATCACATAACTGTATTTACATTCCAAATTCAGGTACGGATAGAAAATTAATCAACAGAGGAGGATGAACGAAAAGAGCAATGAAAACCGGCACTTCACCTTGGCAGGCACCACCACCACCACCACCACCACCACCACTACCACGCTCCAGCAGGCACGAAGGCAGGTGAGCAGGGCAGGGCAGCAGATACACTCTTGTCTTACCTGAGGGGACGAAAAAGAACAAATACATTAATCTCAAAGCCAACACTGTGTTTACACCTGTCACGCTTTGCTATTGTTGCTTTTATCTCTCTCTCTCTCTCTCTCTCTCTCTCTCTCTCTCTCTCTCTCTCTCTCTCTCTCTCTCTCTCTCTCTCTCTCTCTCTCTCTCTCTTTTATTTAAACAAATATTTGTACAAAGGACCATGTACCCAAAGGCGCACTGTCGTGTGCTACCTATTCTAAGGGTACTACAATCTACTTGTTTACAATATTTACAAAACTCTTAAGACAGATAATATACTCTCTCTCTCTCTCTCTCTCTCTCTCTCTCTCTCTCTCTCTCTCTCTCTCTCTCTCTCTCTCTCTCTCTCTTTAGGGACGTGAACCCAAAGTAACTTGGCAAACTTTATATAAATCTAGAATGAATACTTCCTGACACCAACACTATCGCACGCACGCACGCACGCACACACACACACACACACACACACACACACACACACACACACACACACACACACACACACACACACACACACACACACACACACACACACACACACACACACTACTTAAAGAGAAGAACCCAGATGACTTCTTAATGAGTCTCCACGGGGGTAAGTGTGAGGAGAGGCATAATTCAAGACAGTGAAATCGTTCTCTCTCTCTCTCTCTCTCTCTCTCTCTCTCTCTCTCTCTCTCTCTCTCTCTCTCTCTCTCTCTCTCTCTCTCTCTCTCTCTCTCTCTCTCCTTCAGTCCATCTCTATTTTTTTTTACATTTATTTACTTAATTCTTCAAAGAGTGTAAGTGGTTTAAGAAGATCAGCTGATTAAATTAATCCATTCATATATACGCAGACACATCAGACTATAGATAAATTGATTATAATAAATAAATAAACAAATAAATAAATAAATGTAATCTATAAGACAACAAAAGGGTAAAGAAAGAACAAAGAAAAAAAAAAAAAGGAGGAGGAGGAGGAGGAGGAGGAGGAGGAGGAGGAGGAGGAGGAATACAAAGGAATACAAAGGAAAGCCAAACAGCAACAGACCTGTTGGTCCTTTTGAGGCTGTTTGGTAACTACTTCTAACTGGCTACAGATAAGAGAGACAGGACAGTACAGGAGAAGGCTCCTCCCCACCCACCACTCCCTCCAGCTTTCGCTGGCATGGAAAATAGCTTGGAAAAGTACCATGCAGTATGGAAAAACTGACATGGAATTTTCACAGGAAAGGATGAAAGGAGATTCTATTATTCACCCTACGGTCAACTCTACATATCTATCTATAAGAAAGTTAATATAGTATCATGTTTAATTATTCAGACAAGAAGAGAGCTTGTTGGGGTTATTCTTTAAATATTTATCAATTTTGTTTTTGAATGATGCAATGGAAGTACTGTTTACTATTTCTGAAGGAAGCTTATTCCAAATGTTAACTATTCTATTAAAGAAAAAGTGCTTTGCCTCGTGGGTTTTAAAGCGTTTTGGTGTAATTTTAAATCCATTATTCCTTGTTATGGTGGAATGATCAATAGTAAAATATTTATTTACATCAAGGTTGTTGTATCCCTGAAAAATTTTGAAAACTTCGATTAGGTCTCCTCTTATCCTGCGCTTTGTTAAGCTGAATAAATTTAATGCTTCCAGTCGTTCCTCATACGGCTTGTTTCTCAATCTCGGAATCATCTTGGTCACTCTACGCTGGATCCTTTCCAGTTTTTCAATGTCTTTTCTGTAATATGGTGACCAGAACTGCACACAGTATTCAAGCTGAGGACGCACCAATGAGTTATATAAAGTAAGGATAACTTTTTCTGATTTAAATTCAAAGGTTCTTCCAATGAACCCAACTAATTTATTTGCATTCTTTACTGCTTCTGTGCAGTGTTTGCTCGGCTTGAGATCTTTAGACACCACAACACCAAGATCTTTTTCATTCTCAGCACTTGCCAGAGGTACATTACTCATTACGTATTTTGCTTGTACATTGTTACTTCCAATGTGTAGGACTTTACACTTTTCTATATTGAATTTCATTTGCCATTTTTCTGCCCAGCGTGTCAGTTTATTTAAGTCACACTGTAGTTCTTGCCATTGTGACGTTGATGTAACTTTGCTCATTATTTTGGTGTCGTCCGCGAATTTGCTTATTTTACAAGTGATTCCTTCATCAATATCATTAATATAAACAATGAAAAGAACTGGTCCTAATACAGAGCCTTGAGGAACACCACTTTTACATTGTGCCACTCTGATTCTTTTCCATTTATAACAACACGTTGCTTTCTGTCAGAGAGCCAGTCTTCCAGCCATTTCAGGGTATTTCCAGCTATGCCGTGAGCTTTTACTTTGCTGATTAGCCTCTTGTGAGGGACAGTGTCGAAAGCTTTCTGGAAATCAAGATAAATAACATCCACTGCTTTTGTCTCGTCATACGAGTTAAAAACTTCATAAAAGAAGTCTAGTAGGTTTGTTAAGCAGGATCTCTTGTTTCTGAAACCATGTTGTGAATCCTTCATGATCTTATTTTCTTCTAAAAATTTGACAATCTTATCTCTGATTATCGTTTCCATCAGCTTGCACACTACTGAAGTAAGGCTGATTGGTCTGTAATTAGCTGGGAGTGATTTATTTCCTTTCTTGAAAATGGGCGTGACATTTGCTAGCTTCCACTCCTGGGGACTTTCCTGCTTGTAAAGTTTTATTGAATATAATCGTGAGTGGTTTCACGAGCTCATTTTTCGCTTCTTTGAGAAGCCTGGGTGATATCTTGTCTGGTCCAGGCGTTTTGTTTACGTTCATGCTGTTCATGACTGTGAGGATTTCATTTTCTGTAACTATGAAGTCAGGCAGTGTTTTGCCTTGTGACTGAGGCTCTGGCATGGGCAAGCTGTTCTGGACATCTTCAGTCGTGAAGACTGTTGAGAAGAATCTATTTAGGACGTCTGCCATTTCAGGAGGAGAAGAAAAGAAGAAGTAAAAGAAGAAGAAGAAGAAGAAGAAGAAGAAGAAGAAGAAGAAGAAGAAGAAGAAGAAGAAGAAGAAGAAGAAGAAGAGACCAAAAAATATGTAATGTTAAAGCAGGAGGAGGAGGAGGAGGAGGAGGAGGAGGAGGAGGAAGAGGAAGAGGAGGAGGAGGAGGAGGAGGAGGAGGAGGAGGAAGAGGAAGAGGAAGAGGAAGAGGAGGAGGAGGAGGAGGAGGAGGAGGAGGAGGAGGTGCGCCTTTAACTAACTCGAGCTGAATAATGAAGACTCAGGCCGCCCAGTCAATCAGCTTCTCATTTGAATATTCAGATTTCAATAAGGCATTTAAATGGAGGTCCGGAAGGAAAGAAATTGATGCTCTATTGAAATCATGAACAGAGTTTTCGGCCCAACTCTCCAGGGACTGAGGGCCGCACCACTACTCCCCCTCTCCCTCTCCCCCTCACCCTCACTCTCCCCTTACTCTCACACTGACTTGCTTTTACCACTTACCCTGACTTTTTTTTTCCCCCTCTCGCATTCGCTTCTCACTCTGAACAGCTATCATTTATCCTCACACTGATTTCCTCTCTCTCTCTCTCTCTCTCTCTCTCTCTCTCTCTCTCTCTCTCTCTCTCTCTGAACCTTGACTAGCTCGTTCTCGCTTCTATATTTAATGTTAATATATTTTTTGACGCAAGTAATATCTCGTTCGTGTTATCTTGCAGTTTATTCTTTTTATCTTCCTCTCCTCTCCTCTCCTCTCCTCTCCTCTCCTCTCCTCTCCTCCTCTCTCTCTCTCTCTCTCTCTCTCTCTCTCTCTC
>NC_059300.1:5075455-5082955 GCF_017591435.1 Portunus trituberculatus | reverse complement strand
TGATGTTCCTTTTCTGACAGGTTGTAGTGGAAAAGTTGCATGTATGGGATGTTTTCAAGTGTGTTTTTTTCTTTTCTTAAATCGAGTAATAGTTTTATGAAGGATGTTTTCAAGATTTTGTTTGTTTGGTTTTTTCTTGGATCTAGTAACAGTTTAACTCAACTCTCTGTAATCTCTGAAAACAGTGGACGTAAGAAAAATATATCATTAACAAAAAACAAAACAAAAATGTAGATGAAAAAATTGTCAATGAAAAAGAAACGAGAGAAAAGGAAAGTGAAAATAGAAATTGGTGAAGAGAGTAGAAATAAACAATGAAACACAAGAGAAAAATAGAGACGAAAAGAAAAAAAAGAAAATCAAGAAGAAAATCGGGAGGGACAGAATTAAACTCCTCAAAATAAGCAATTCTAGCAGATTAGGAGGGAGAAGAGCAGGAGCAGGAGCAGGAGGAGGAGGAGGAGGAGGAGGAGGAGGAGGAGGAGGAGGAGGAGGAGGAGGAGGAGGAGGAGGAGGAGGAGGAGGAGGAGGAGGAGGAGGAGGAGGAGGAAGAAGAAGAAGAAGAAGAAGAAGAAGAAGAAGAAGAAGAAGAAGAAGAAGAAGAAGAAGAAGAAGAAGAAGAAGAAGAAGAAGAAGAACAACAACAACAACAACAACAACAACAACAACAACAACAACAACAACAACAACAACAACAACAACAACAACAACAACAACAACAAGAACAAGAACAAGAAGAAGAAATGGAGGAGGAGGAGGAAGAGGAGGAGGAGGAGGTTAAAGAAGAAGAAGAAGAAGAAGAAAAAAAAAAAAAAAAAAAAAAAGCAGGAGAAGTAAGAGGAGGAAGAGAACTGGACAAGGAGGAGTGGGTTGAATAAAGATAGTGAGGACAAAGAGAACACAATAAGAAAAAGGGCGAAGAAGACGAGGGTTGGAAAACGACAATGAAGATGACGAGAAGAATCAAAAGAACAGGAGAATGGAGAGAGAGAGAGAGAGAGAGAGAGAGAGAGAGAGAGAGAGAGAGAGAGAGAGAGAGAGAGAGAGAGAGAGAGAGAGAGAGAGAGAGAGAGAGAGAGATATGGTGACCTTTCTCGGGGCGACCAGCAAGCGACAGCACAGTAAACATGCATGAGGGGAAGCCGTTGCCGCGCCGCCCCCCGCCGCCTGGCTAATGCAGGGGCGGTCAGGTGACATTATTCGACATTTAGCAGCGGCCCAAGATGGTGCACGAGGGGCGGGGGATGACGGCGGGGAGGGGCAGGCGGAAAGAGAGGACCCGTGGCTCTCAGTATTATCCCGTGTTATAAAACCATGAATGTGTGAGTGAGTGAGTGAGCTGGTGTCTCTGTCATGGTGAGGGATGGTGACAGTGGTGGTGGTGGTGGTGGTGGTGAGGACGAGGATCACTTAAAAATTCTGAACTTACGTGAGGAACGACGAACAGGAAAATGCCACATGTGTTATCTATCGTACTGTTGATTTAAATACGAACGTCCGTACTATTAAATGGTTACTATGCTCTTTTGTATGGTCCGTGTACTCTAAAGTGGCTGCTGGGTGTGTGTCTGGATGGTGTCTTGGGGAATGTGTGTGTGTGTGTGTGTGTGTGTGTGTGTGTGTGTGTGTGTGTGTGTGTGTGTGTGTGTGTGTGTGTGTGTGTGTGTGTGTGTGTGTGTGTGTGTGTGTGTGTGTCAGATCTTGAGGCAAAACTGTAGTCTGTCCTTGTGATTGGTGGGGTGGTCAACAGAAAACAACAATCATTCGCATCAAATCAATCATATCATCAATAAGCTACACTGTGTTTTGAACCAAGGACCAATTTTAGACTAGACAGACTACAGTACCTTCAATAAGCACCGGTTTAATGACGATGATGATGATAAGCAAGAACAAACAAATGTACACCACCACCACCACCACCCCAACCACCACAACCACCACCAACACCACCACCACCACCACAACAACAACAACAGCACCTGAACACATGACAGGTTTAGACTCCCCAAGTAAAAAAGTCCCAGCAGACTAATCCTTCTTAGATTCCCTTCCATAAACAACAACTTTACATCACTAACAAAAAACTAAGATGAACAAAACTTACACTCAGTAACTATTAACACCTAAACCTGCACCTGGGTTCCCTTCCCCCTTTTCTCCCGAGCAGCAGCAGAAGGAGCCGATAACTGGTCACACCGCTTCTCTGAACTTGCTCTTCTTCAGGTATTCACAAGCAAGGAGGTTTAAATAGCACAAGGAAGAAAAAGTTGACAGCTATTTGTTCTTCCTTCCAGTAATATAAATCTTCGTCAGAGATCTCTTAGTCTTTTGCCATTGTTTTTTTTTTTTTTTCGTTTTTATGTCAGAGGGGAAAACTGGTCAAGGGCAAAGAGAACAATAAAAAAAAATGAGATTCCAAAAATGTTAGCCAAAAGTATGGGATAAAAGTCTTGCAAGATGAAGGCAGTATAACTTATGATAGAGCCAAAAAGTCGACTCCATACATTTTTTTTCCATTATCACAAATCTCCGTCAGAAAACCCTTAGTCCTTTCCTATTACAGATGAGATAACGTAGCTTATAACACACTCCTAAGGGCCAAAAGGTCGTCAACTGCTACTTGTTCTTTCTTTATGTTATCTTATGAAGGCCACCCACCTCCTTCACCCACACCACTGCGGAGACCCGATTCCTGCAGCCAGACTAAGTGAGTGCCGTATATAGAGTGTATTTGCCCGTGCTGGGAAGGAGAGAGGCAGAGAGAGGAGTGGTAGTCATAAAAGGCGTGATTACCAGTCAGGCAGACCGTGGGCGTTCATCACTGCGACGCGGGGTGGCATTTGTACTACACACACACACACACACACACACACACACACACACACACACACACACACACACACACACACACACACACACACACACACACACACACACACACACACACACACACACACACACATTATCATTCGTCTTCTTATTTTTCTTTTTTTCCTTTTCAACTTTCTTCTTTTTCTCTTCCTCCTTATCTTCCTTCTCATCTTCCTCCTCCTTCCTCTTCTTTCCTCCTTCACTTTCATGCCCTACTCTTCCTTCTCCTTACTTTTTCATTAAACACACACACACACACACACACACACACACACACACACACACACACACACACACACACACACACACACACACACACACACACACAGATCCTTCCCTGCGCTATTTACTGATGGTAATAAGATGTTAAGGAATGGTTTTCCCGAATAAGGATTAAGGTCATTTTCATCTGTGTTCATTTTTCCCATATGTCCACGGCTACCCCAACCCCCTCACTCCCCCTTTACCACACCTCACCTGCCCCCCTAATCCAGATGTGTATGATGACCAATTACCTGTAGTGGCGGGAGGCCTGGCGTGCGTGCGTGTGTGCGGGTGGCCGGAGCAGATTACGAAATTGGTTGAAAGGACAAGGTGGATGGAAGAGGTCGGTTCAAGAGGGACGTAGAAGGAGGAGAGGCAGAATGAGGTGGAGGAGGGGTCAAGAGAGTAAGGAATTAGTGGGGAGTCTTGCCAAACCTAACTGAAGAATAGGCTTAGTGGGCTCAGTGGGTGTCAAGAGAAGGGAACAGTGAAGCAAGGCATGCAGCTGCCCAAGGTGTGTCATAAGCTCTTCGTCTTGATCCAGGTTGTGGCTGCTTGTTGATGCATAGCTCAAGTTCTTCTTCTCTTCTTCTGCTACTTATCTGATCGTTATCCTCATTATCATCTTGTTCTTGTTCTTATTACCATTTACGTTCTTGGTCAAGTTCTCGTTTTTCTTTCTTTTCTCTTTTTTTTTTTTCTTGCTCTGCATAAACTCAAGTCTCTGACCGCGGCTGGTATGGACTTTGGTTATTTCAAAGAATTCTGTAATGTAACGAAATACAATAAGAAAACGGAGGAGAAAATAAGAAATTTGAAAGTAAGCACACAGCACATTGCATGAAGTTGAACCGATAAGAAAAAAAAATAAATAAATAAATATATATATATATATATATATATATATATATATATATATATATATATATATATATATATATATATATATATATATATATATATATATATATATATATATATATATATATATATATATATATATATATATATATATATATATATATATATATATATATATATATATATATATATACATATATAAATACTCTTATCTTCAACAGAATAATATCAAGATGCCTAGTCTCGATAAGGAGGAGAGAGAATGTTCGAAGGCAAAGGAGTATTCTCAACGCAGGAAAAAAAAAAATTCGTTCAAGATTAAGATTATTCTGAAGAGTAACGCAGCAAAATCTAAACTGGAGAACGAAGCAAATAATAAAAAAATAAATAAATAAATAAATGAAATAGAATCAAGAAAAATCAACAATAAAATAACTCAAACGAATACGAGAACTAAAATGTACAAACAGATAAATAAACAAATAAAATAGAGAAATAACAGACACGTGCCCTTAACATTTAGTACAAAGACAGCTGTTGTGGAGCTTAAAACCATAAACACCTGCGTCAGAGAGAGAGAGAGAGAGAGAGAGAGAGAGGAGAAGGGGGAAGGGGCAAAAGAACACAAGGCACGGAGGAAGAAAGAGAAACACTAAAAACTAGACAGCTTGGGATCCTCGTTAAGTATTTCCCACACACACACACACACACACACACACACACACACACACACACACACACACATACACACACACACGGAAAACTGGCCTTCACGCTACGCCGCTCTCTGCCGCCACCAGCATGAACCTCGCTAAAATGAAGCCCCATTACCACTCCCTCACGCGCGTGCAAATAAGGAAAACACACAAACATAAACCAAATGAACAGCGGACGGCATGAGTAAGGCAGAAGTAAAGGCAGCGAATCACCAGCAGGAGGAGGAAGAGTATGAGGAATGAGGAAAGAGGAGGAAGGAAAGAGGCGCTGATGCAATGATATTAAAAGAAGAAACGTGAGCAATAAAGCTTTGGGAGTGGCTTGACCTTCAGAGAATAGGCCTATCCAAATTCTGAGCCTATTCTACAACTCTCCTTTCTCTTCCTCCTCCTCCTCTTCTTCCTCTTCATCTTCGGCCACACGATCCAGTAGGAATTTTAAAGCTGAATTAACCAATAATGCAAACCCTTTCATATGAGTCAGAGGAGAGGAAAAATCGCTTGTAATTTCCGAGTGAGTGCAGCAAAAAGGATCGCTCGGAGCCAATACTCATATTCACACACGATGAAACAATATGATACATTAAACACCCTTACTAGGGGAGTGGGGCAAAAATATGCAAAAGAAAGAAAGAAAGAAAGAAAGAAAAAGAAAAAAGTAAGAAAGGAAAGGAAAAAATAAACTATTAGAGCTGCAGGTAATTATAAGTGGATGAAAGCACCCACCCACCCACCCACCCACCCACCCATCCACACACACACACACACACACACACACACACACACACACACACACACACACACACACACACACACACACACACACACACACACACACACACACACACACACACACACACATTATGATCACCAGGGCACCACCACTACCACCAACACCAACACCACCACCACCACCACCACCAGTAATATTAATATAGTAGCAGTAGTAGTCCTAATCAGCAGCCACAGATACTTCCACCCCTGGGGCTCCAATTAACAACAAATAAAACACGCACGCCCCGCCCACCGGTAGCAGAGCGATGCATTAATCAGGCCGCCATGATTACTCCTACTACTGCTCAACACTACGAATTATAATAATGGACTGAAAAAAAAAAATGAAAACCGTCGCCATGCAAATCGAGTGGGAGTTAATAGTATAATAGGTGCAGCCAGCTACCTGTTGCTGCCACTGGTCCAGGTGCGTCTGTTCTTAATTAGCGGTACCAGAAGCGCAGGTAGATGCAACGCGGCGACGCACAGGTCCTCCCGCAGGGCACCGTCAGGAGTTTTGAAATGATGCCCTTCATTCTTCCCCCTCAATTGTCTCTCCCTCCCTCGTCCGTTTCGTTGTTAATCTCCATACGTCCCTTGTTTCGCTAGTCCGGACACAGAGACACTTAAAGATTGTCAAGGAAGAACACAGGACACAAAAGACACTAAGATACCATATACTAAAAAAGAAAATAAATAAAAATGGATATAAAAAATAATAATAAAATAATAATAATAATAATAATAATAATAATAATAATAACAATAATAATAACAACAACAACAACAACAACAACAACAACAACAACAACAACAATAATAATAATAATAACAACAAGAACAATAATAACTAAAACAATAATAATAATAATAATAATAATAATAATAATAATAATAATAATAATAATAATAATAATAATAATAATAATAATATTCCGCAAAAATAATGCAGTAGGAAAAAAAAAGGATGAGCAAAACACACTAGAAAAGAACATAAACATTTTATAAACACCTGAAGATGTAAAAACAGAAGTCACCATTAATATCATCACGAGAAAAAAATGAACGTGTAAATATAGAGTAAGAACACAATAAACGAGTACACAAGAACATTAACAATATATAAAACACAGCTCATAAAGACTAAACGATCTAAAAAAAAAACATCATTAATATCCCCCAAGACGAAAATAAAGGAAAAAAAGAAACGTGTAAGTATATAGTAAGAACAAATAAAGAATCGTTTAACCACATGGAGAGAGAGGCTAAATAAAAGGATGTATATATAATAAGCCATCACGAGGAAGGATGATGGCACGCCTCGGTAAGCAGGGAATGATGCAGCATATAATCGCCATGTTGGTGGTGAGGGGCGTGGCATGACAGGTCGAGGGCAACAAGCTGTCATGCCCTTCACATTTGCACAGTAAAGAAGTAAAGAATCTCCAGGTACTGATCTAAGGAAAAAAAAAGGACAACGCATAGGAGAACAGGAAAGGACAAAGGGACGAGAGGAGAATCATCCGAGACATCAATGCTCTTCACACTTGCACAGGAAAGAAGTAAAGGATCTCCAGGTACTGATCTAAGGAAAAAAAAAAAAAAAGGACAACGCACAGAAGAACAGGAAAGGACAAAGGGACAAGAGGAGAATCAACCGAGACATCAATGCCCTTCACACTTGAACAGGAAAAAAGTAAAGGATCTCCAGGTACTGATCTAAGGAAAAAAAAAAAAAGGACAACGCACAGAAGAACAGGAAAGGACAAAAGGACAAGAGGAGGCCCAACCGAGACAGCACAGAAACAACAAGTAGTAATATCCTTCGCAATTACACGTTAAACCATCTCCTGTTCTTTTATTTTATGCAAGAGAGGAAATATGGCCAAGGTTAGCAAAATTATTAAACAAAAAGACCTACTTAGAATGGAAGGAGAAGACAAAGAAGTGGGAGACAAGACAGAAACAAGATACTTAACCAAAACAAGCATGGTGGTAGTAAGCAATCACA
>NC_059300.1:5055455-5070455 GCF_017591435.1 Portunus trituberculatus | reverse complement strand
AAGAGGACAGGGAGCAACACAAAGGAACAACAAGATGAACTAGGTGAAGAGTACTGGTGCTCTGCGTGTAGCTGCCTACTGTTGTTACTGATGATGATTAGGATTAGGATCAAAATTAGGATAAGGAGGAGGAGGAGGAGGAGGAGGAGGAGGAGGAGGAGGAGGAAGAGGAGCTCATTGCGTCACTCCTCCCAAACCAAGCTCACCAGAATACACTCCACATTACATTATACACAATGAATGCCCGCCAAACAAACGCCACTCTTCCGATCACTCCAATAACTGATAAATAACTTACCATCACCATCATCACCATCATCATCACCATCATCAGCATCATCATCACCATCATCATCATCATCACCATCATCATCATCATCACCCTCATCACCCTCATCATCAACATTATTCAAGGAGTCTTCTCTACCATTCCCTCCTGCCCCATTTCCCAGGCGAAGGTCGATAATAAGAGAGAGGAAGAAGAGGGGAGGGAAAGAGGGGAAGAGAAGAGGAAGAAGAGAGAAGAGGGAGGAGGAGGAGCGTGGGGGAAGAACCTCCTTACCTGCACGCTAATGAAATTTCGCAACGAACAAGAGTGCTGCCTGTTTGACGGGAGGAGGAGGAGGAGGAGGAGGAGGAGGAGATAGGAAACTTGGTAAGAGGTAAGAAATGAGGAATGGTGGGGAGGAGGAGGAGGAGGAGGAGGAGGAGGAGCAAGGAGACAAGAGAGTGCGATGGAAGAGGAGTGTCTTGAGAAAAGAGGAGGAGGAGGAGGAGGAGGAGGAGGAGGAGGAGGAGGAGGAGGAGGAGGAGGAGGAGGAGGAGGAGGAGATGAGTATAAATTTGAACGAAAGCACGGAAAGGATGAAAATTAATAACAAAGCAATGAAGAGAGAGAGAGAGAGAGAGAGAGAGAGAGAGAGAGAGAGAGAGAGAGAGAGAGAGAGAGAGAGAGAGAGAGAGAGAGAGAGAGAGAGAGAGAGAGAGAGAGAATAAAGCAACAAAGATAGAAAGAAACACCAACAAATGAACACGGATATAAACAATAAGACACACAAATGAAACAAAAAAATGAGAAAAGAAGAAAAAAAGAGAAAAAAAGAAGGAATGAAAGGGAGGAAGGAGAGAAGCAAGGAAGAGAGGAAGGAAGGAAAAAAAATTAGTAGTAACAGATTAAATGAAGAGGAACGGAAGAGAGAGAGAGAGAGAGAGAGAGAGAGAGAGAGAGAGAGAGAGAGAGAGAGAGAGAGAGAGAGAGAGAGAGAGAGAGAGAGAGAGAGAGAGAGAGAGAGAGAGAGAGAGAGAGAGAGAGAGAGAGAGAGGGAAGGTAGGTATATATAGGAAAGGCTGCCTGGAAACTAGAATTTGCCTTTACCCAAACCTCCGCCTGTAATTCCTGACTTCTATAGAGCTACGGAGGAAGGAGGCAGAGAAAGCAAAGAAGGAGGAGTGGAGAGAAGTGATAAAAGGAGAGTAAGAAAGGTGAGATAAAAAAAAAACAGAATTAAAAAGAATAGAAGAAAGAAAAGAAGAGGAAGAAAAAAAAAGGGAATAGAAGAAGAAGGAAGTAGGCAAAGAAGAAGGAGTGGAGAGAAAAGGAGAGTAAAAAAAAAAGGTGACATGAAAACAAACAAAAGAATAGAAAAAAAAACAGAGGAAGAAAAAAAAGGATAGAAGAAAAATAAAGGAAGCAAAGGAGAAGTGGAGAGAAGGAGAGTGAAAAAAGTAAGATAATAAAAACAGCAACAAAAAGAATAATAAAAGCAAACACGAGGAAGAGAATAGGAGGATAGAGGAAAAAAAATAAGAAAGATAACGACAAGAAGAATATGAATGTAAGAATGAAGCAAGAAGAGAAAATAATGGAGGAAGAATTTGGAGGAAGAAAAAATATAAACCGCTGGAAAAAGGAAAGAAGTTACGTAAGGAAAGGAAAAGAGAGAGAAAGTCAAGGATAGGAAAGGGACAAAGAGGAGGAGGAGGAGGAAGAGGAGGAGGAGGAAATACACCAATATACCCACAATAGTCAACTTAGAAAGAAAAATTATAGTTATGAACGCCTGTATAGCACTTTAATTGCCCGACGGTTCTTACTCAACCACTCTCCTCCTCCTCCTCCTCCTCCTCCTCCTCCTCCTCCTCCTCCTCCTCCTCCTCCTCCTCCAGCTCTTCTTCCTCCTACTCCTCCTCCTCTTCGAAAAAAAAAGACTGAGAGAAGAGGAGGAAAGTGAAGAGAGGTACTGGAGAGGAAGGAGGGGAAAGAGAATGACTGCTTTTACTTAACCCAAATGGAGGAGGAGGAGGAGGAGGAGGAGGAGGAGGAGGAAAACCAAGTAAAACGAAATTACTGTGCGAGAAAGAATTTAATGAGCGACTCAAAGAAAGATTAAAGAGGTGAAAACAGAGAGAGAGAGAGAGAGAGAGAGAGAGAGAGAGAGAGAGAGAGAGAGAGAGAGAGAGAGAGAGAGAGAGAGAGAGAGAGAGAGAGAGAGAGAGAATATAAATTAATAAGAAATATACGTACTTGATAGATAGTTAAATACAGCAAAACAAGGAAATAAAGCAGGAAAGAAGAGAAACAAAAGAAAAGAAAAGAGGAAGGAAAACACAGAATAAACGAAGAGAAAGATACAAGAATGAGAACAACAACAACAACAATAACAACAACAACAACAACAACAAGGGAGAAGAAAAAAGCCTTGGTCCCTTTAAAGTCAAGGTTGCTCGGTGACTACTTCTACTCAGCTACACGGAAGAGAGACAGAACAGCACAGAAGGCTCCTCCCCACCCTGCACTTCCTCCAGCATTTGGTGACATGGAAAATAGTCGGGAAAAGTAGCATGCAGTGTGGAAAAACTGACATGGAATAGTCACAGGAAAGAATGAAAGGAGAATCTACTATTGACCCTACGTTGAACATGTCTAGGTCTGAGAGGGAAAGATACACAACAATAATATCTTTACGAGTTACGTGTGTAATTATTGGGACAAGAAGAGAGCCTGCTGGGATTAACTTTTGAATATTTGTCAATTTTATTTTTGAATGATAAAATTGTTGTTTATAATTTCTGAAGGAAGCTTGTTCCAGATATCAACAATTAGATTAAAGAAAATGCTTTGCCTCGTGGAATTTGAAGCGTTGGGGCGCAATCTTGAACCAATTATTCCTTGTCATGGAATGATGAATGGTAAAAAGACTTATCAGCGTCAAGGTTCATACAAACTTTAGATATTTGGAAAACTTCAATTGTCTCCTTTTATCCTGCGCTTCGTCACGCTGAATGGATTTAATGGTTCCAGGCGTTCATCATAAGGCTTACTTCAGTCTTGGAATAATTTTAGTCACTCTATGTTGTATCTTCTCCAGTTCTTCAGTGTCTTTTCTGTAACATGGTGATAAGAACTATACACACACTATCAAGCTGAGGACGCACCAGTGAGTTATATCAAGCAAGTATAATCTTTTCTGATTTAAGTTCAAATGTTCTTCCAATGAGCCGAAGCAATTTGTTCACCGTCTTCACTGTCTCTGTGCAGTGTTGACTCGACTTAACATCTCACCACACCACAACACCAAGGGGCTGATGGAGGATCCGAAGAGGAAAGCGATGAAAAAACGACAGAAAATACAAAAAATAAATAAATAAAAACAGACAAAGAGGAAGAAGAGGAGGAATCTAGAAACAGGAAAGAAAAAGAAGAGAAAGAGGAATGGAGAGACAAATTAGATAAAGAATCCAAAGACCAAAGCGATGAAAAAAAAGAAAAGAGAAAATGTAGAGATATTACAAGTTAAAAACAAACACTAACAATCCTACTTGCCCGAACGAGGCTGACCGTGTAACTATACCACCACCAACATGATTTAAGAGGCAAAAGTACAGAGAGATCAAAGAAGAAATATAAAGCGAAGAGGAGGAGGAGGAGGAGGAGGAGGAGGAGGAGGAGGAGGAGGAGGAGGAGGAGGAGGAGAAGTAAAGGAGCCAGTGACAAAGAGGCAGAGAATATCAGGTGGAGAATGAAGAAGAGAATAACCAGAGGGAAGAAGAAATGAGAGCAGAGTCTTGCGGTGTGAGAAGCAAGCACAGAAGGAAAAGGTGATGTGGCAGGTGTCCCAATTGAAGATTCCCATGACATCTGATGAGTGACGTGGACAGGGGGAAGAGCAGGGGGTCATCATCACCATCATCAACATCCCCACCACCAACCCGGGCTATACTGACTATCCTGAGACTTTAGAGTGCATTTTTAACACTCAGAGCAATGTGAAAGAGAAAATAATAAAGGTTTCTGTTGTTAGTTTTCCTTTTAAACATTTCACTCACAAGATTTCCCTCAATAGAGCTTCCACAGAGATAAATGGTTAGGTTAGGTTACGTGAGGTTAGGTGAGGTGAGGATAGGTGAGGTGAGATGAAGTGAGATAGAGTAAGGTAAGGTAAGGTAAGATAAGATAAGGTAAGGTAAAAGTAAGGTACAGTAAGGTAAGGTTAGGTGAAATGAGGTGAGGTTAGGTTAGGTTTGGTTAGGTTAGGTTAGGTTAGGATGTGACAGGTTAGATTGTCGGAAAAGAGGAAGGAAATACAAATCTTAAAAAAGAAAAAACTAAAATATTGAGAGAGAGAGAGAGAGAGAGAGAGAGAGAGAGAGAGAGAGAGAGAGAGAGAGAGAGAGAGAGAGAGAGAGAGAGAGAGAGAGAGAGAGAGAGAGAGAGAAGAATGAAAAGAAATGCTACACACGCAACTAAAATAAAACTTCGCCCATTTAGATTATATCTCTCGTGTTATTGTTGTATTTACTTTATCAACGTCTTCGTACATCTTTCTGCTTGGCTGGAGAGAGCGAGAGAGAGGAAGAGAGAGAGAGAGAGAGAGAGAGAGAGAGAGAGAGACACACACACAGAGAGAGAGAGACACACAGAGAGAGAGAGAGAGAGAGAGAGAGAGAGAGAGAGAGAGAGAGAGACCAGAGAGAGAGAGAGAGAGAGAGAGAGAGAGAGAGAATATTAAGACTATCACCTACACCACCAAGCAAAGGCCATCAGGGGCAGCCTCACAAATTACACACTAAGACAGGTAGACAATTAAAACCCACACCTGGAGCGGCGCCTCACGCACACCACACGCACACACAGGTCCTGGCGGGTCATAGTGGCGCTAAAAAGGCAATGTGGGGTGGCAGGGGGCATCACTAAGCCACCGCCACCTCTCTTTCCTCCCTGCTGTGTTAAAATGCAAGGAGAAATAAAGTGTGCTAAAATCAGAAGGGGTGAGTGGTGGCAAATTAGTGGCAGTGTACGAATAGGTTAGGTTAGGTTAGGTTAGAGTAAAGTAAGGTTAGGTTAGGTTATTAAGGTTAGGTTTAGGTCAAGTTCGGTTGAATTTGGTTTGGATTTGGTTAGGTTAGGAAAATGAAGAAGAAATTATCAGTACTGCAGGTAGAAGAGACTCATGGAGGTAAGTGGCTGGTAGTAGTGTGGAGTTGATAATCAAGGTCATTCCTAAGAAATGTTGGTGTTCCTGCCTTGACTCAATGGTCTCTACTCTTCATAGGAAACCACATCAAGATCTTCGCCTTTCTGTGTAGGGGTTATGTTAACACACCTCAGGCTTACATATGTACGACACACATACACACGCACAGTCTGACATTAAAGTTTACGTCTTTCCTGTTTTCTTTACCTTTACACCCACGAAATGCATTACACCCACGAAAAAACATTAATTTAATCTGTCATTTCTCCAAAAACTTGTAGTAAGAAAATGCGGAGAGAGATAAAAATGTTATTACAAAGATGAGGAACAACGCCGAGCCATCCAGTAGTAAAGTGCACGCAAGCTATAACCTTCCCAGACACGTCCAGCGTACCACCAAATACAGTCCAGCAAACAAGCTCATGTGACAGCCGCTTATGGCGACAACCCAAGGTAACAAGGATCCCTGCACTCCCCGCCAAGCTACGCCAACGCAAAGGCGCCCACGCAGCAGGACACCGGCACCCCGCGGCGTCCCACCCAAGGCAGCATGAGAACACACACCAACATCCCACTAAATTTCCATGACCTTATACAAGTTTTAACATTACCTAAACCTTAAGACCTCAAGACAAGAACATTACCGTCAGCATCCCAGTACCTCCCCTCACGTTCCCTTCAGCCACGCCTACCGGAAACTCCCAAGGCCGCTAATTCCCCACGTGATGCCCTCCTGAACGTTGGTGATTTCCTACACGACTTAACGGCTTCGAGTCACGAGTCACCGGTCACGAATACATAGGTGGTTTCCTCAGGTAAGCATGTCAACTCGTACTACGTTTTATCTTTAGTTTCCCCGGTCTATGTTGTAGCTTAGGATGCCAGATGATGCAGGAGATTATTTAAAATTGCATGGCTCGCCTCAGAAATTAAATCTAGCAACACAAGACGCACGGAAAGAGAGAAGACAGACATGCAAACTTGAGAGCAAAATATCTCGCCTCATAATTCAAAGCCACAAAGACATGAAGCAGAAAAAAAGAGAAAACATACTCTCAGACTTCAAGAAAAACGTCTCCTTAGAAATTAAATCTAAAAAAAAAACATGAAATATATAGAGAAGACAGACATAGGCTACATACTCGAAAAAATAAAAATATCTCAACGTAACAATAAAAAGGAGGAAAAATATATATAAAAAAAAAAAAAGATGAAATATATTACCAACGGTTTGAATATTAATTTCGCCTTTCCTGTGCCCTCCAAATTCCCCATCCATGTACTGATCAATTAAGTATTTCCTCTTTTCTTCTTTTCTTTTTCCACTTCCTCCACATGTTACGAAAAAAAGGGTTAACCAGGTAATAGTCTTCTCATAAATCTTCCATATCCTTCAGAAATACGTCCGCGGTGTCCTTAATTCAAAAGCAAACACGAGAGAAGACAAACAAGCGTACCTTATCTTGTGTTCCATCCTTGTGTTCTTCATCTTACCCTCCCTGTCACTTCTTACTCTTGCCTTCCTTCTTTACTTCTTTCTTTTTTTTCATTACCTGCTTCATTATCTTCTTCATCTTCATTATCTATTCTCCTCCTTCCTGTTCATCTTCCTCCTCCTCCTCCTCCTCCTCCTCCTCCTCCTCCTCCTCCTCCTCCTCCCTCTCCTTGGTAATTATTCCAGCTGCTATCCCTCTTTTCATTCTCTTTTCTTATTGTTTCCCATGTCCTCTCATCTTTTCTATTCTCTTCCCCTTTCCTCTCCTCTCCTCTCCTCTCCTCTCCTCTCCTCTCCTCTCCTCTCCTCTCCTCTCCTCTCCTCTCCTCTCCTCTCCTCTCCACTCCACCTTAACATTACAACTTCCTCTTTGACTCAGGTTCGTCTTACCCTCCCAAACTCCTTCCCTCGTCTGCCACTCCTCAACTGACCCACTGTTCAGGTTTCCACTCTGTACACTATCCTTCCTCTCAAGAGTCTAAGCGACCTATCCACACCTCGTCTCACTTCTCATCGCATCAAGGCTTAAGCACTACGAGGGTGAGTTATGAGTGACGGCATATTACAACACAAAATAGAATAATGATAACCACAGAGCATATAAATAAAGGTATAAGAACAGCACAGGTGATATGATTGAAAGACTGACAGATTCAATGATTTCCTGAGACGCTGAATGGAGTGACTAAGAAAGATAACCTAATTGACGAACTGTTAAAGGATTGATTGACTGCTTGGGAACCTGAAGAAAATTGATGCACATGTTTAAGAATTGACTAAAAAATTGAATGACTGAATATTGACTCTCTGAATGTCTGACAAAATAAACATATAATTTTTTTATATGTTCAAGAACAAAAACGAAGAGCAACAAAAATAATAACAAAAATGTCAATCCACAGAGAGTAAACCAGGAAAATAATTACCCCAAATATGAACTCTCTGAACGTCTGACAAGATGAACATATCACTTTTTTATATATACAAGAAGAAAACAAAGAACAACAAAAATAATAATAAAAACGTCAGTCCACAGAGAATAAACTGGAAAATAATTACCCCGAATTTAAAAGCGTCTTGAAAGTAAAAGACTGACAGAAAATTAAATAGCTGTGTGAATGAATGAGTGAATGAATGATCTCCAAAAAGCCGCAGCTCTCCTTCACGTAACTGTATCCCTGCATCCCTGCGTCCCTGTCACTGTGCACCACCCGCTTCTCTCCCTCCTTCCGCTCCTGCCGCAGGTAAGGCGAGACCGGAGGTGTTGCGAGGCCAGCTTGACTTACCTGAAAACGACACAATTAAAGGAGGATTATAAGCAAGGTAATCCACTACACCCTGACCCCGCCCCCTTCCTTCCATCCCTCCAGACCCTTCCACCTGGTCAGCTTCCCTCCTCCTCCTCCTCTTCCTCCTACTATTCTTCCACGTCTTCCACCTTCCTTCTCCTCCCTCTCAGACTTCCTTCACCTCCCATCTCTCATCTCTCTCTCTCTCTCTCTCTCTCTCTCTCTCTCTCTCTCTCTCTCTCTCTCTCTCTCTCCTAATCAAAATAAAAGGGAGACTCTGCAGAAAATGGGAAAAAGTAAGTGACTAACTCATCAAATAGAAAACGGTCTGAAGGGAGCCAACTTTCAACAAGTCAGTGGGGTGGACAAAAGGGAAGCATATTATATAGACATAAGGAGGAACATAAAGGAGGAGGAGGATAGGAACGGCAGGGAATAGGATATGGATGAGGACGATGATGGTGGTGGTGGTGGTGGTGGTGGTGGTGGTGGTGGTGGTGGTGGTGGTGGTGGTGGTGGTGGTGGTGGTGGTGGTGGTGATGGTGGTGGTGGTCATTGTCATATAAGTGTTGACTGTTTCTTTGCTGTTAGCTTTTTTTTTTTTTGTCTCAATGATTATTTTTTCACAGTCTCTTGGATAGTTTTGCGACCTAAAAACTCTCTCTCTCTCTCTCTCTCTCTCTCTCTCTCTCTCTCTCTCTCTCTCTCTCTCTCTCTCTCATTTTTTTCCCTATTAATCTACTCCTTCCTTTAATTTCAGCATTTCTTTCTTTTTATTGATTTTTTTTCTATCATTCTTAAATCCTTTGTTTGTTTTTATTTTTCTTCGTTTCCCGCCTTACTTCTTTCTCTCTCTCTCTCTCTCTCTCTCTCTCTCTCTCTCTCTCTCTCTCTCTCTCTCTCTCTCTCTTTTGTGAAGATGGACTAAAATCATCTTGAGAAGAGTTACCTACATATTTGGCACGCCGTCTGAGAGAGAGAGAGAGAGAGAGAGAGAGAGAGAGAGAGAGAGAGAGAGAGAGAGAGAGAGAGAGAGAGAGAGAGAGAGAGAGAGAGAGAGAGAGAGAGAGAGAGAGAGAGAGAGAGAGAGAGAGAGAGAGAGAGAGAGAGAGAGAGAGAGAGAGAGAGAGAGAGAGAGAGAGAGAGACGGGGATAGGGAGGGGGAGGGGGGATAGAAGGGAGAGTCTTTAGGAGGGAAGGGTGTTCATGATGTGGTTTTTAAAATGAAGTGCAGTTAAGGACGTATTTGGGATAAAGAGAGGATTACTAATTTGGAGGAAGAAGAAGAAGAATTTAGAGGAGTTTGCCTGATCCATGTGTGCGTCTGTATGTCTGTGTGTGATGGAGGGAGGGAGTGGGGAGACAGAGGAGGGTGGAGTCTTGTAACTGTGTGTGATACAAAACAAACTTATAATACATTCTTTTAGAGACAGTAATACGGACACTGGACACTGGCAGGAGGAGGGCAAGTGATGACTGCCTGAGGAGAAAGATCAGTGAACGAAAAGTGTGAGGATGAAGATGGAGAGAGAATGGCAAGGAAGGATAATATATATGTAGTAAGGAGAAAGAGAACGAGAACGAACATTAAACTCAGGAGGAAGGTTTGAGAATGCGTAAAAATGTAAAATGTCATGTGAAGGAAGACATATTGGACTTCAGGAAGGGAAGGGAAGGGAAGGGAAGGGAAGGAAGAAACTAAAGTGAAGGGAAGTGAAGAGAAAAGTGAAGGGAAGGGAAGAGGAGGAAGAAAATCAAGTGAAGGAAGTGAAGAGAAAAGGGAAGGGGAGGGAAAGGAAGGGAAGAGAAGAGAAGAGAAGAGAAGAGAAAAGAAGAGAAGACAAGACAAGACAAGACAAGACAAGACAAGGAAGGGAAGGAAGGAAGGGAAGGGAAGAGAAGAGAAGAGAAGAGAAGAGAAGAGAAGGGAAGGGAAGGGAAGGATGGGAAGGGAAGGGATGGGAAAGGAAGGGAAGGGAAGAATAAAAGAAAGAGAGGAAGAAAAAAAAAGGAAAAGATGAGGATATAAAAGAATCCTCAGAGGAGATTTAGCGAACTAAGATTAAGAAGAAACCAAAATGACGACACTGCAAGAAAGAAAAGAAAAGGAAAAGAATGGAAAAGAAAGAAACATAAGAACATCTCAAGTATGAAAGATAAGAAGTGGATGAATGAACCAGGAAATATGACAAAGACGGAAGAGAAACAAGCAAAACCACAAGGAAAGAAGGAGAGAGAGAGAGAGAGAGAGAGAGAGAGAGAGAGAGAGAGAGAGAGAGAGAGAGAGAGAGAGAGAGAGAGAGAGAGAGAGAGAGAGAGAGAGAGAGAGAGAGAGAGAGAGGCGAGGGATGCTTACAAAAACAGGGGAAGGAGAGGAGTCGTGCCCCGGGGGATGGTAGGCAGCCGTACCCAGATGGCCTGGGGCAGGAGGCTCGTGCTGCCCCCCGCTACCCACATGTCACCAGCGCCCCGCCGCCCGCCACTACCACGTCACCCACGACGCCTCTAAGGACCTTACCAAACACACACACACACACACACACACACACACACACACACACACACACACACACACACACACACACACACTATGCGTTATTTAGTATATTTTTTCTTCCTCATTAAAAAAAATAGGGGGACAAAAATGTGTTAAAGAACTGAAAACCTAAAAAAATGAGAGAGAGAGAGAGAGAGAGAGAGAGAGAGAGAGAGAGAGAGAGAGAGAGAGAGAGAGAGAGAGAGAGAGAGAGAGAGAGAGAGAGGCCATTCTGTCTTTCATGGCACTCAAAAAGGCTCGTTTCTCACTGCCAAGCGTTCTCAGATGGCCGCACACTCTTACTTATCCGTCTCGTCTTTAAGTAAGCCCAAATTAATCCACCCATCTATTTAATATTGTTTTAGGGTGGTGGTGGTGGTGGTGGTGGTGGTGGTGGTGGTGGTGGTGGTGGTCTTTAATTTAAGGGATTTTTATACACTCTTTGACCATGAATCAGAATTGTATCTCTCTTTGTGTGTGTGTGTGTGTGTGTGTGTGTGTGTGTGTGTGTGTGTGTGTGTGTGTGTGTGTGTGTGTGTGTGTGTGTGTGTGTGTGTGTGTGTGTGTGTGTGTGTGTGTGTGTGTGTGTGTGTGTGTGTGTGTGTGTGTGTGTGTGTGTGTGTGTGTGTGTGTGTGTGTGTGTGTGTGTGTGTGTGTTTTACTGGTTACGTGTACAGCTGATCTTCTAATACCATAAGAAAATATTTATCCTTCTACTCACTTATTTCAGTCCTAACAAGGCAATGGACAGAGAGAGAGATGAGGTTTGAGAAAAGAAATGCATCGAAAAGTTACACAAGCGATGATCATGAAGGTGCTTTTAAACACAACACCGTTTTCCTAGAGTAGTGAAAATATCTCTTCAGTCTGTTTTGGGGACTAGGAGTGGGGAGACACAGAGCTGCGTTAACTGCGCTGAAATGTCAGGAAAATACTCAGACCCTATCAAATTTTGGTCCGAAGTCGTAACTGGTGACTATTAGCGAAGTCCCTCACCTCAGTACTCTTCGTCCAGTCAATCACCTAATGACTAAATTCAACCGCTTCTCATTCTAGCAGGCTAAAATTACTCAAGAAAGTGGCGGTTTGGAAGTTTATGTGCCTTGAGAGAGATTCAAGAGTCTAATTTTCGTTATGTACACTTTCACTGCAATTTCTGTTAGGTTTATGTTATTGGAGCAAAGGAAGGCCGAGCGGCACACAACACTGCGCGGCGAGTGATAGATGGGCGTGCAACATAAACCAGCATTCCTGAAACACCATCACCGGCCTGCAGTAGCTGTGGCCTCTCGGCGCCTCACCACCGCCGCCTGCAAGACACCGCCGAGAACACCAGCGACACACCAACGCCTTCATTATCTATCCCCGCCGCCACCACGGAGCACTCCGCCACCTAACCACTGTGATCAGGCCGCCGCCGCCACACGTTTGCTGTCATCACCATGAGAATTGTTGGCTCCCTCTGGCCACACCTCTTCAGTGTCCACCACGAGCCTGCCATCACCACAGCCCCACCATCATGGCACTTCATCACCATTAACACCGCCACTCGCACAGGAATGTCAATCACAAGCAGAACAAACGAGTCAATCAACAATCACCTCCTTGGGCACCGCCTCGCCGCCGCCTCGCCGCCGCAGACAGTAGTGGCGGCAACGGCTTTATATCATCACAAAGGATGGGTCAGTCTCTTAATTACAACATCGAAAATAAAAAAATAAAACAGGAACACCAGCAGTAGCGACCGCCGAGCCATTAAAGTCATCAGCCGCGACGCTGCCAAGGGCCAGGCGTGAGGTGGCCAGGACCCAACACGTCAGGGAAGAAGGGACGGGGAGAAATGCAGAGAAGGTAAAGATGAGGCAAAACGTGGTAGAGATGAAGGTGCAGGGTGAGCAAGACGAGGCGTGGCACGGGTGAAGGTACAGGGTGAGGCAAGACAAGGCAAGACAGTGGCGAGGTCACAGGGTGATGAAAGGCAGGGGTGAGGGCACAAGGTGAAGCATTGCAAGGCGTGGAGGGGATGCAGGGTGAAGCTGCTGGCGTGCTGACGAGGATGAGTCGCGTGCAGGACAGCACAGCAGGGAGATTCACCTTTCCCGGCGTTGCACAACCTCCTGCCGGCCTGGGGATCACGTTTACACCCAGAAACTGAACACTACAGGCCTGCTGGCTTGTGCCTCCCACACGGCCCTCGTCCGCCACACGCCGCACAGCACACCTTCTCACCAAAATTCCACACACCACGCCCTACTCTCGCCACAGGAACCCTCGCCACAGGTCCTGCAGGTGGCAACTCATAAAGCCAAGGCCGCAATACCGATGATCAATAACATGCAATGAGGTAAAGTGTAAGCGTATGATTAAGAACAATTTAGAGTAATGGATTTGGATCTCTCAAGGACAAGTGAACCAAGGGCTCGTTGTGGCTTTGAGAAATCGAAAATCAAAATCACGTAAAGGCCTTGCTCCTCGCCCCCAGCAGCAGGCAATGCAGATAATTGCACGTTAATCTGAATGATCTACTGAATTCATTGCAGGTCAGGTAATGCCTCCCGCCACTAATGCTTCTTGCGCCCAGCACTCCCAGCCCGGTGACTTTATTTGGTTGCGGTGATTCCTGAAATGACAGGCCTCGTGTGTGTGTGTGTGTGTGTGTGTGTGTGTGTGTGTGTGTGTGTGTGTGTGTGTGTGTGTGTGTGTGTGTGTGTGTGTGTGTGTGTGAGAGAGAGAGAGAGAGAGAGAGAGAGTGTGAGAGAGAGAGAGAGAGAGAGAGAGAGAGAGAGAGAGAGAGAGAGAGAGAGAGAGAGAGAGAGAGAGAGAGAGAGAGAGAGAGACGGACACAAAACGATATACGAATAAACAAACAAATAAAAAAAAAAAACTAATAGACAAATAAAACAGAAGCAGAATCAACATACCTCAGCCAACGAAAGAAAATCACAAGTGAGTTTTATCAAGGACGCAGACACATTCAGATGACAAAAAAAAATAATCTGATAATGATAATAATAAACAAAATCTTCTTAATCATTTAGACGGGGAAAATTTGTAATATGGCGCACGTGTGGTCACCAACCCCTGACAACTCCCCTCACCTTGACTCAACTTCTCTTTATTCATCATTTTCAACCACAATGTTCACTTTACTCCCGCGTCTATCATTTATTTTCTTAAAGTATGAGGGGAATCGTTCAAGGGCAACAAAAGAACTGCAAATATAAACTAATTGGTAGAAATACAAATATATATCTATCAGTTACCTATTATTTATCTTTTAATGTATGAGAGGCATCGTTCAAGGGCAACAAAGCAGCTGCAAAAATAAATTAACTACTAGAAATACATATACATATATATATATATATATATATATAGAGAGAGAGAGAGAGAGAGAGAGAGAGAGAGAGAGAGAGAGAGAGAGAGAGAGAGAGAGAGAGAGAGAGAGAGAGAGAGAGAGAGAGAGAGAGAGAGAGAGAGAGAGAGAGAGAGAGAGAGATGTCCGCTGAGTTGTCGGTCCCAATAGAAAAGTTAATAGATTCATGGAAAAATTGAAGGATGAGTGTCTTGCAACTTCTCTCCTGAAAGTAGAATAGTAATACTTATTGTAAGGCGGAGATAAGTACAGAAGCAGGCAGGGAGATCCAGAGTTTACCAGAGAAAGGAATGAAAAATTGTGACTACTGGTTAACTCCTGTATTAGAATGGTGGACAGAATAAGGGTGAGAGGAAGAAGAAAGTTTTGTGCCTGTGTTACTCAGTGTCTCCCTCTGTTGTCACGTTTCATCCTCTATTCATATTCTCTATTCTTTCCTTTATTTCTTTTGTCTTGCCTTTCTGTAAAATCTATTAATCTGTCATTGCAATATTTAGTCTATTTTGATATTTATTACTTTCTCTGTTGTACTTATTTTTCTCTTCCTCATTAATACATTTCTATTCACAACTCCTTTATCTAATATTTCTAACTCTGTGTCCATCAATTTTTTTATTAATTTAAGACAATTACTTATATGTTTCTCTTCGTTCTTGTTACGTTACCTACTTATTTATTTTTCTCCCAATCCTCTGTTTGTCTGTTCATTTCCTTTATTAACACTGCTCTTGAAACCACGACACAATTTCACCATTTTTCTTATCTTTACTAGTACTTCCACTTATTCAATCATTATCACTCCCTTTTCTTTCATTTTTTACCTCACCTAA
>NC_059300.1:5022955-5045455 GCF_017591435.1 Portunus trituberculatus | reverse complement strand
GACATTGAGGTGGTTTCATAAAAGAAGTAAAACAATGGTGTAATATATTATTGTTCTCATATTTTTCTAAGACATAAAAAAAGTGAATTAACATAAGTGGAAAAACACACGACGAAGTGAGAATTAAATTTTGAAATAAACGTGGTTCTGCATCATCAAAGAAAAATAGATCTTATTAAGTTTCAAGAACACCAGGAAGGCAGCGATAAGACAACACCGGGAAGGCATTTTGGGATACTTTTCACTAGCAACACCACACCTCCGCCAGTACCTGCTTAGATACACACCTATTATGTGTAAAAGAGACTCTATTGAAGGGCGAAGAAAAGATGAAAAAAAAGAAACCCATTGAAGGTGACAGCCCCTATAATAATAATAATAATAATAATAATAATAATAATAATAATAATAATAATAATAATAATAATAATAAAATAAAACACTTATAAAACCGATCTTACTTTTCGGTGTTAATAAACAACCACGTTCGCATTACTTAACAGTTTCTGACCTGAGACTTCTAGGGGTCAATGTTTTCTCTACATCCCAGTATCAGATTACCTGCTAAGCGACACACCTTGAAGATCTCTCACCTCGCTAACCACCAACAACAGATTTTACTTCAAATTTCACAAGGTTATTCATCAATCACATATCATTATTGGACTATATCTTGTCTGGAACTTCTTCTGTGTCACCTTGAAATTCTCATTCTCCTCACTTACTAGCAATGACATGTATATCTTACTCAAAACTTCACACTTTCAAATTAAGAGATCTTGCTCAATTTTCAGTGTCAATTGTCAACTACGTATTACTTGATTGTTTTTTATCCAATCCTGGTAAACGTCTTCTCTCTATCACCTTAAACCCTCAATCGCTTCACTCACTACCAACAAGAAGCCTTACTCCAAACTAGCTGTTGTTAGTGAGTGAAGAGACTGAGGTTATAGGATGATAGAGAGTAAGCGTTTAGAAGGATAAAATAAATGAAAAAATAATAAGTAATACGTGGTTGACAACTGAGAAATTTTAAGCGAGTTTTAGTGATATGAGAGTGTAAAGCTTTGAGATTGTAAGGTCTTCCTCCAAACTTCACAACCTTAATCACTAACCACAAATTACTTTACAGCTTCTGACTTCACACCACCAGCTTCTGAATCTAAGCCACCACACACAACGTCACCCCGCACCAACTAGACTCATAAAGGAAGGAACAATTACGAGTGAGGTCCGGCGTGCAATCATTGGCGGCAGCACTGTGACGCCAGACGCAACCACAACCGTAACCTCGCCCGTCACCTTCCCTCCACCGGGTATACTGCGCACTACACCAGGAACAGCGTCAGCAATTGGGTTTTTTGCGTGTGTGTTTTTGTGTTCTTCGTCAGGAGGAAATGGCCCGCGACCCAGTGAAGATGTGATGCTGCGGTGGTGGTGTTCCTGAAGGCGTGTTTTTGTAGAGTACCTAACGTAATGTCGGGAGCAGACCACTTTCTCTAGACCATAAAGGGCTTTTAGGTCTGTAGTTTTAAGTAATTCAGTGTAGTTTATTCTCTCTCTCTCTCTCTCTCTCTCTCTCTCTCTCTCTCTCTCTCTCTCTCTCTCTCTCAGACACTAGTAATAATTATCCATCTACCTCTTCTAATATAAAGCATACTCTACCTCTCACAACCCTTCCATAACCTCTAACGTTTCACAAAGAGAAAAGAAATGTGCTGTACCTCTTAGACCCTTCACCGCTCCTTCCCTCTTCCAGCTCTTCCAGTTCAGTTGGCAGGAGCAGGTGTTATTCATTTTGTAAGACCAGTTGCAGTGCTGTACCCACGTGCTTATTCTTGTCCTTCCCCACCGAAAAAACACACAAAAGCTTAATGTGCTATTGTCAACATGTGGTGTGTGTGTGTGTGTGTGTGTGTGTGTGTGTGTGTGTGTGTGTGTGTGTGTGTGTGTGTGTGTGTGTGTGTGTGTGTGTGTGTGTGTGTGTGTGTGTGTGTGTGTGTGTGTGTCAGTGATTCATCTGCGTGCAAAATACAGAGGGTGAGGGGAAGAAAGAGGAGGAACAGAAGGAGAAGGAAGAGGAGAAGGAGGGAAGAGGGAGATTAGGAGCAAAACAAGCGACAGAGAGGGGCAGCGGGAGAAGAGGGTAGGGCATGAGAGGAAGAAGGAAGGGGAAGAAATGGAGGAAGTGTGGAGAGTTAGAAGGAGAAACAGGAGAGAGAGAGAGAGAGAGAGAGAGAGAGAGAGAGAGAGAGAGAGAGAGAGAGAGAGAGAGAGAGAGAGAGAGAGAGAGAGAGAGAGAGAGAGAGAGAGAGAGAGAGAGAGAGAGAGAGAGAGAGAGAGAGAGAGAGAGAGAGAGTTGGGGAGGGGGAAGTGATCAAGAGAATATAAGAGGAGGGCTGAGGGGAGGGGACTGAGTAGGAAAAGAGCTTAGACGGGGAGGGGGAGGATCTGGGGGAGGAGAGGGGGTCAGGTGGGGTGGGTTACTCAACAATCAGGGGCTGGCCACACCTGCCGACGCCGCCGCCCGCCTCCCACATGTCACAACACGCCCCTTCCCCCAACCCTGGTCACCCACCCGCCCCTCACCACCTCCCGCACCTCCTCACCACCTCACGGCTTCCTCGTTCTTCAAATTTTCCTCACCAAGATTTTCCAACTCACTTATCCCTCACCCATTTGTCACCGTACTCATTCTTCACCCATGCACCGCCACGCCCACGCCAGCACCCATTGGTAGGTCACGCCCCTTGCCCAGGCCAGCCGCTGCCCCGCCCGTGTGGTGTGCAGCGGCTGGCCAGGAAGCATGAGGCGAAGGATGCAGTTTTCATTTTTTCTTTATTTTTCTTTTTTGTCGTCCTCTTAGTCTTAGAAGGACGAATGTAGCATATTGAGAAAACAACTTTTAATATCCCACTTTGTTCTAATGTGATTCTGTAACGCGGTGTGTGAATGAAAAGTCGGAGCACATGAGAGGAAGGCAAAGACACGAATTAATGATGTTCACTTGAGAGGAAACAACTTTTAATTTCCCACTCCGTTTTGATGCATCTTGATTCTGTCTGGATGCGTGAGGAAAGATCGAAAAAGGAAGGCGCAGAGAAATATCAAAGTACATAAGAGGAAGCCGCACCAGGACTGAAGGACACTGATACTCGTTTGATGGTTAGTTACAAGTCACCCAGCTCAACACTGCACTGGAATTACTGGGGGATGATAACAAGACAGGGCGGCGTGGTGCGTAGTGTGTCCTTGGCCAACTCCTCAATATATAACTTCAACTCTTGGGGTTCCGCTTCCTGCTAAATGGAGAGAGGCTGTTGTGATTGTATTTCCCTCACTTGTCTATCTGAGAGGGAAGTTTGTGTGTTCGCGTGGCCCCAGGGGAGTGACGCGTCTTCTGCCGGATTATGAGTGCCGGGGTGCTGGGTGTGGCGAGATGGCTTCCTCATTACTATATTATACCCCGCCACTCATTCCTCACCCAGTCTGAGAGTCATCAAGCACGTTCTCTTAATTATTCAGCCTAGCAACGTTCACCAAGTTATCTAGTCATATAGTACTAGTCATATAGTACTATTCAGTCACACAGTACATGCTTACCCACTCATACTGGTACATATTAGCCTTCCACCAGTCAGCTAGCTATACAGTAACCTTCCCTCAGTTAGTCACTCAAACAGTATGATTCATCACTTATCCTTCTCACCAGTAACCCGGTCCAGTCTCCCACTAGTCAGCCGGCATCCCCCTAACACCTCCAGCACACAGTCAGTCACTAAACACACTCCGGCCTCTCCCAGTAAAACCTTAATCCAAAACAGTCATCCAGCAGTTAAATTCACTCCTTTACTAGTCAAGACATCCCTACCAACTCATCCTTCAGTCATCCACGCTCCTTACTAACCCAAATCCACCATCCACAAGCACACAACCACTCCACACTCAGAGCCACATCTCCAGCATCCAGTCACTTTGCAACCCTCGCCAGTACTTCCACCCTCCACCCATTAGTGCAACAGTCATCCACCACCAAACGCCACCACACCTTAACACGCACATCCTTCCTTCCTTCCCGTCGACACACACACACACACACACACACACACACACACACACACACACACACACACACACACACACACACACACACACACACACGTCACCACCTCTGTCGCAAGCCGCACCTCCCCCATTCTTCCTCCAGCATCTTCCAGCCCTTCCACCCTCTCCTCCTTCCCCACACGACACCAGCGAGCACCTCCTCCCTAACTATCACCAGCCACGCCTCACTCACGCCCACAATACCTCCCTTTCCAGATACACAACACTAGACACCCGCAACACCCGCAGAAAGTAAGAGTAAAGACATGGGTGGGTGTTACTCAAGAGGGAGAAGGGAGGGGCGGCGAGTACCTGAAGGAGACGCAACAGAAATCAGGAACCAGGATAATTTTAGTTCATCAACAGCAGCTGGTCTTCTGAAGTCTGTACAGGAAGTGAAGGCTATGACCCCCCCTTCCTCCTCCTCCCCTCCTCCTCCTCCTCCTCCTCCTCCTCCTCCTCCTCCTCCTCCTCGCTCCAGTCTTCCCCTCCCCCTTCAGATCCTCCCACTAACACAGCCACCTCCTTACTTATTATCCATGACCCCTCCCTCTTTTTCTTATTCTTCTTCTTCCCCCATCCCTTCCTCCTTCCCTTATCCCCCCGACCTCTCATGCCTGACTCACTCGCCTCCATTCTCTCTCTCTCTCTCTCTCTCTCTCTCTCTCTCTCTCTCTCTCTCTCTCTCTCTCTCTCTCTCTCTCATCGGTCCTCCCTTACTTCCTAATCACTTTTTTGTATTTTCTCCCTTTCCTCTTTATTGCCTTCATCTATCTATTTTAATTTTTTCCTACTTATCTATCTATTTCTCTATCTATCTCTCAATCTAAATGTCTATCTATCTATCTTCCTATCTATTTCTATCCACTTAACTCTCCTTTCCGAAATGAAAGTTACCTTCTTTATCCAATTCTTTTTCTCCACTCTCCTTTTAACTTGCCTTTCCTTCTCCTTCTCCTCCTCCTCCTTCTCCTCCTCCTCCTCCTCCTCCTCCTCCTCCTCCTCCTGTACTGTCCTGTCTCTCTTATCTGTAGCCAGTTAGAAGTAGTTACCAAACAGCCTCGAAAGGACAAAGAGGTCTGTTGCTGTTTGACTTTCCTTTGTATTCCTTTGTATTCCTCCTCCTCCTCCTCCTCCTCTTCTCTCACGCATCCACCACCACCACCACCACCACTACTATCACGACCCGACACACTACCACCAACCAGTCACCGCAACAACAACCATCACCACCACCATAGTCACCACCACCATCACGTAACTGAACGGAAAGCGGCCATTAGGTTTACAATAGTCCGGTTAAAGAAGGTGGCGTTCGGATAATCGCTTCTGTCCGGATACCCGATAAATAACTTGAGGACCCAAAGCACGGCAAGGCATTATGGGATGAGAAAGGTGGGGTGGGGGGAGGAGGTTGAGGAGTCGGGAGAGAGGACAGAGGTGGGGGAAGATGGGGAGGAAGGGTCAAGAGTGAAGGAGGAGAAGGAGGAGGAGGAGGAGGAGGAGGAGGAGGAGGAGTCTAACACATGGTCAGCGTGTACAAGGGAAACTTAGCTCTTTACCTTTGTTTGGGGTACAGGTGGGGAGGGGGAGGAGGGGAGGAGCACGGGGAAGAAGAGGGAAGAGAGAAGAGGAGGAGAGAAAGGAAGGGATTGCTGGGAGAGTATAACGTGAGGAGAAGGAGGAGGAGGAGGAGGAGGAGGAGGAGGAGGAGGAGGAGGAGGAGGAGGAGGAGGAGGAAGACTGAAATACAAAATAGAAAGTTGTAGTATTAAACCAACTGGAGAGAGAGAGAGAGAGAGAGAGAGAGAGAGAGAGAGAGAGAGAGAGAGAGAGAGAGAGAGAGAGAGAGAGAGAGAGAGAGAGAGAGAGAGAGAGAGAGAGAGAGAGAGAGAGAGAGAGAGCAAAACGAAAATAAAATAAAAGATACGGGAATAAGATGAAAGGAAAGTAAAGACAAACATGAAGCAGACAATGATATAAGAATTTCTGGCAAGGAAGGGAAAAAAAAAAGATAAATGAGTGGGGATTGTAAAGACTGTAATAAATAATAATGGAAACAGACGACAAGGAGGAGGAGGAGGAGGAGGAGGAGGAGGAGGAGGAGGAGGAGGAGGAGGAGGAGGAGGAGGAGGAGGAGGAGGAGGAGGAGGAGGAGGAGGAGGAGGAGGAGGAGGGAAAAACCGATGATAAATAAGGTATATATCAATTTATCATCAAGCGTTGCCTCCACATGAGCTCAATAACTCATACAATTTTCTTCATGGCTTCTAACTTTCCCCTCCCACAACTAACTTTTTTTCCTCTATCCCCTCCTCTCTCTCTCTCTCTCTCTCTCTCTCTCTCTCTCTCTCTCTCTCTCTCTCTCTCTCTCTCTAACCACTCCTTATTTCCTTCACCTATTTCTCCTTGTTTGTCCCTCTCTCCCCTCTCTTAACACTCACACACTTAATCCCTCACTTTATTTCCCTCTCCTTTTCCATCTCTCCTCTCGTATAACTTCCCTACTCATCCTCTTCCTACTCGCTTCCTTTATTTTCTCTCTCTTTCCTCTGTTATTCACCTTCTTTCCTCCCTCTGCCTTCTCTCATTTCACTTCTCCTTTACTTTCCTTCCACCTTTCCTTCTTTTTAGTTAAGTGGATCCAGGTCTTCTTTGTTTTTGCTATTCGTCGAGGGGCGCGCGTGTCCACTCTGGTATGAGGAAATAAAAAGAAAAATTATAAAAAAACGTAAAGAAAAATAAGAAAAACACTAGAGGAATAACACACTTTCTAACAATACTAAACTTTCCTTTTTCCTTTCACGTGACACATTTCGTCCCAGGTAATATGTTTCTTTTTTTTCTCATAGCAAGTTTAAAGCCACGATTTTCACGTCACTTTTCTTTTTAAAATGTGGGGCCGTTGTAAGAACTACTATTTCCAAAGGGCCATAAAAATCATTACTCGGATTGGGAATGTTTTCTCTCTCTCTCTCTCTCTCTCTCTCTCTCTCTCTCTCTCTCTCTCTCTCTCTCTCTCTCTCTCTCTCTCTCTTGGTTATACATACCAAGTCAATCCATCACTACTGATCTTTAAGGGGACTGGCAATTAAGTGGGCATTTTCTTTTTTTACTTTTTGTTGTCCTTGGCCAGTTCCCCCTCTTACATAAAAAAAAAAAAAAATCAACCAGCATAAAAATATCCATAAAAATTCACCATATCCTCCATTTTCCATAGGACCAGCTCAGGGACTGGCATCTAAGTGGGGCGTTTTTGTTCAGTCGCTTTTGTTACCCTTGGCCAGATTTCCCTTCTTATATAAAATAAATAAATAAGACAGAAGGTACGCAGTAGGTGGGGGTTCGGTGAGAGGGTGGAAGGGAGGGTGGGTGAGGAGTGTCGCCCGAATCACACGCATCGGAAGGAGAAAGGAGCTATTACTGATCAGGTGAAGCCACACGCAGCAGGTAAACAACACGGTCACCTGTCTCTCCTACGCACCCTGTACCTGCCCCGACCCGCTCCCACTCTCACAATAACACATCCCTCCACTTTCCCATCTCTCTTTCTCCCAGTTTAATACACAAACTCTCAAGCACAAACTGTCACCCTTTACCTGTCTCTTCACCTTCCTAGCAATGATAATATCTCTCCACTCTCTCCTCTTTCCTAGCATGAACTCTCCTTAGTCTAGTCTTGCTTTCGAACACAACGTCCACTTCCCCTCACACTTTCCATAATCTCTCTCTCTCTCTCTCTCTCTCTCTCTCTCTCTCTCCAATCTGGCACACAACCTCCTTTCAAGCTCCTCTTCAGCTCACACTTCACTCCCTCCCTTTGGTGCATTCTGGGCCAGGCAACGAGCACTCACTAGCCCCAGCTCCACGCCCCGTCTTGCCCCACCTTGTCTCGCCCCGTCACTCCCCCATTAACGCCTTCTGTCCCTGCATCCCCCCCTCCACTGTCCTCACCCGTGCCGTGTCCCCCTTCAGTGTCCCAGGGTTAGGCCTCGTGGGGTCCCGAACAGCGTAATGATGGATACATAATAAAATGTTTGGCGAGGGCGCATCACCTGTTACGCAACAAATTGGAGGCGTAATTGGGTAATCGTGGTGGTGATGGGTCGTGGCGCGGCGGTAATGAAGCAACAAGTGGCACACCGCCCCGCCTCACGCAACGCCACAATTTAAGGCTCCAGCATTTACCTAATAAAGCCTGGCATCTGCCTTCCCGCTCTGTCTCCAGGAGGAAGTTGTTCTCCAGACTGCTGCTACTGCTGCTGTTACTGCCTCCGGTGGTGGTAGTAGTGGTAACTACTACTACTACTACTACTACTACTACTACTACTACTACCATCACCACCACCACCACCACTACTACTACTACTACTACTACTACTACTACTACTACTACTACTATTTATACAGTTAATTGTGCAAGTGCAGTGATTGCATTGCCGAGTGTCTGTAACTGTACTTGAGCAAAAAGAACAAAACTTAATGAAGAATTAAGACAACCAATAGTCCTTTGTGTATATGTATACGTAAAAGGAATTCAACATTAGGGCGGAAACACTGCCACATCTCATCACACATTCACCAGACTATCATATCACACCCTTACAAATAAGTGTCTGGCGTGATGCACCACACACCGCACCTCCCATCCACACCAATCATCACTACCACTCCTAGTCCAAGAACACTCACTCTGCCATTCCACCCACCCAGAGACACCTCCCCCTTCCCTAGGCAGCGGGCTTCCCCTGCAGCATCACGCCCACAAACAATAACAGACCAGCAACAACACTCCAGATTTTCCCTCAGGGCAGCATCACCGTTAGCTCCACACAGAGGGCGCCACTCTCCTGAAGGTGACGCCGACGTGACAGCACAAGGCACCAACTCACACCTCGCCACCCACGATGTAATCCAGAAGTTATCGCGAAGCCGGGATCAGGGAGACAGTAATCTGGCTGATGTGTCTCCAGGGGCGCGCCGAGCAGAACCAAAATTCTAACGCCCCGGATCAGGCAGTCGTAACTCGGGTGCAGACGCCGACGCGAGGCACTAGAGCCATCAGTCAACACCCAAACTCCAGTGCCACAATCTGACCCTTCAACAACATAACTGTTCCTTTCACAAACACCATTGAATGTATATACCTTTCTTTATAGTGTGTGTGTGTGTGTGTGTGTGTGTGTGTGTGTGTGTGTGTGTGTGTGTGTGTGCAGTAAGAGGGATAAAAAAAAAAAACGTGAAAAAAACATTGATGTGCCACTCGCTAAAAGAAAAACGCCAAAATAACTACCCCCAAAAATAGGAGTACTAACACTAACACCACCATTTCTACATCATTATAACGCTACCACCACCACCACCACCACCACCACCACAGCCACATCAAAGTACCAGCACTCCCCCCCTACCACCACACTAATGCCCTCCACAAACACCACCACAGGCCTGTACTTACCTAACATCACCACCACCAGTCCTTCACCATCATGCCACAACCAACACCACAAGGCCCAAACTAGACCACCACCACTACCATCACGATCCCTTCATCACAATTCACCACCACAATCGCCGCTTTACACCAATGATAGATGATTAGCGTAGCGTCTCAGGCAATATCGCTCCACACGGGTGACTGAGCAGCCTCCCCCACCCTCGGCCCAGTCAACCACGCTGCTAATGACACTAATGATACTAACAACACCTCACTCTCCACTCCTCGTCACTGCGGCGGAGGTAAAGACTGTTGGGCGCGCAAAAATACTGGAACTCTCTCTCTCTCTCTCTCTCTCTCTCTCTCTCTCTCTCTCTCTCTCTCTCTCTCTCTCTCTCTCTCTCTCTAACTAATCAACCAGGAATACCCCACCACTCCCTTTCCTCGCTGCCCGCAGTTCATGTCCTCGCCTCAGGTTTGAAGAGGGAGAGAAAAAATTGCGCAAAACAGAAAACTTATCCTCACATTTTCTCATGAACTCACGGCCGGCCAGCACCTCGACAGGGCGGCCCATTGCTCCCCTGCCTCCCCTGCCCTGCCTCACCCGCTGCTCTACAACACTCCTCAGACCATCACACGCAGCGGGGAGTGGAAAGAGAGTGAGAGAGGGGGATGGGGGGAGGATGAGAACCAGAAGATGGGTTGTGGGGCTTGAGTGAGAGAGGAGGGAGGGAAGGAGAGAGAGATGTCGGGGTTGGGGGGAGGAAGGGGCAGGAATTAAGAGGAGAAATGAGCGAGGGAGAGTGAGTAAGAGAGAAATCCTTCACCAAAATCCTTTAGTCTTCAAAAAGCCCCATCAAGTGACGGGCATGATTGTAAAATAACCCACCTGGCGGCATTATTTCCCACCTATCAATACCATTACGCGAGGAACCATGTAAAAATATATCAATAACCTGTTCCCTAACGAGCCATTTGAGGCCGAGAGTCGTGCGCCGGGTAAAGACGGTACTCGGTGCGCCCCGATGACTGCTAATGGCTGGTTGGGTTGTTTGGCCGGACGTGTGACCAATGACGGGTCACGAGGGCCTGGCGGGGCGTCGGGATCACCCACCACGAAGGATGACCGCCCTGCTGATAAATTATGAACAACCGGAGGCGCTGAGGGAGGCTACTGACGAAGGGAGGTGTGTGTGTGTGTGTGTGTGTGTGTGTGTGTGTGTGTGTGTGTGTGTGTGTGTGTGTGTGTGTGTGTGCGCGCGCGCACGTAGAAATGATGCGAGTAAAAATCCAAAGGGCTTCTACACACACACACACACACACACACACACACACACACACACACACAGTAGTAGGCCTCTTCTCACTAATTGCTTAATCTTATGGCCTGGATGGAAACATTACTTTGAGCAGCCATTATAATGATCACAAAAATAAAACTAACAATTATATAACATAGAGGGACATGGAACGATAAATGAACAAACGAGTCTTAAAAAAAATAATAAAAACAGCATGAACACTGACACAGAAAGGAGAAGGTGAAGTGGTGCAGAGAACTTGATCAAGACTAACATGTGAGCCAATTTCCACAGGTACTCTAAAATTGAACGATCCCTGAGAGAATTTTATTGGAATTTCGAGAGTCTTCCGTAAAAAAGATGAAAAGGAAAAAGATATAAAGAACTAAAATTTTGTACGTAGGAAAGTAAAAATGATAGAGTTGTGTGGTGGTGGTGACGGCAATGGTGTGGAGTGGTATGGTGAGGTATAATAGTGTGTGTTGTGGTAGTGTTGTGTGATGTGATAGCGTGGTGGAGTGGTGTGGTTTGGTCATCATCATCATCATCATCATCATCATCATCATCATCATCATCATCATCATCACCACCACCACCACCACCACCACCATCACCACCACCACCACCACCACCACCATCACCACCACCATTATCATCATCATCATCACTGAAAGGTCAGGGAGATCAAGAAAAATCCTTATGTTCTCAAAGTCTCATCCCTCCCCACTCCTTTCCCGTGCAGTGATGGTGGGGAGGGCAGACATGGGTGGAGCCTCGCGTTACCTCCCCACACAGCCGCGGGGAGGGAGGCAACCCGAGAGTACACCACTGAGGAGTCATGAAGGCGAGCAATGTTCCGTCGCGAAGAAATGTCACGGTTGCAAGATTTTTCTCTCAAGCACACGCCACTCACTCCTCTATTACCACTTTCGCTCCCCTTGCGTCCCCAGGCTTTATTCTTCCCATTAATGTACGGGTAACACCACCACTGTCCCCACCACCACCTCTTCCTCCTCCTTGTCCACTCCTCATCCTCCATCTCCCTTCCCTCCTCCCTCGCTCTCTCTCCGCTGCCCCTCTGCTCAAGATTTCACAGGTAACACAAAATTGGCGTGAAATTTGGCAAGGGCCTCAAGTGGTGAGAATCGTGGAGAAATCACCGACCTACCGCGGAAACCTGCTAACCTCTCACACCCGTGGAGGCGAGGCGAGGTCATGCCGACTCCCACCTGCACGAGACGCAGGCGAGCGGCGGCGCCTTGTTCACCTGGACCAGTTAAGAGCCGAGGGTTAATATTAGAAGTGGTCACGGTATGGATGCGATGCGGCCATTAAGTGGGTGTGTGGTGCGCCTCGTTCCACCGTGTCCAGCCTCTCCACTACTCCAGCTGCCGACGCCGCTCCCGCTGCTCCTGCTCCTGCTCCTCCTCTTGTTCCTGCCAGCCCGCTACTCCCTCCACCTGAACACAAGGGTCTCGTTTCCTTATCAACGCAGTGGCTATCACAACCTGACCATCAAGGAGTGCATGACCAAGATAACGAAATGGACTCCTCATGCCCCATCTTCACACTCCAGCCTCGCCTCGCTTTGCCACGCCTCGCCACGGATCACGCTCCTCCTCGGCCGTCCCGTTAACGTAACGACATTCCTTTGTTTTCTTTGGTGATCCTTTGTGAAGACGAGCCTAGCAAGACCTCCGCCCGTCACACGCTTCTCTCGCCCATGATTACCGAAAACTAATTAGTGTGAGTGTCCCGTGATCACCTGGGACTGGCCAGCAACTAATGACCCTCGCCGGATACTCGTCTGGCCCGCCTCACGTCACCTGTAATTAAGCCGCGACAAAAAGGAGCCGGGAGCAGCAGCGCCACCCTCGCCCCACCAAATTTCAGATTTGTCCCAGTGATTTCACGCATTCTGTTCGGCGCTTATTTGGCGGCAGAGTGCGGAGCAAACACTGCCAGCCCGCCCGCACACCCGCCGCCCCGCCTGGTCCTGTGCTGGCGGTACTGACGGCGGGGAGGCTAACCAAAGATAGTAACTCGAACAAGGCAAAGCATTGTGACTAGGCGGTGAGGTGGTGAACCACAGCAATTGAAGCAACACAAAGACATTGAGTATGACGATGCGAAGATAATGACCAACTTGACATCACTGTTTGTCATCGCGAACAGACAACCCTCAGCCTTGTGAGCAGCACCTCTGTGATACATCCTTCCCTGACCATCGGCTCACCACTCCCACTCACCGCGACCACTCTGATGGCCTTCTTCCGTTTCACCTGCTCGCTGCACAAAGGCCTGAACGCACTTGACCCACAGATTCGCATCATAAATAAGTAAGATGTAAAATCACACGCCGATGAGAAGTGTCTTGAGAACAAGACGTTAAGGTTCCCTCCTCCCTGCGGCGCTCCCATGGCAGCGTGCATGGCCACTAAGCCAAGACACAAGGGATCATCGGGGCCTCGGGGCGGGGCGTCAGCAATGATTGAAGGCTTGGGATATTAATGTGTTCTGGCTTTATAAGAGGCATCATCTGGGAATAACTGTCCCGGCAGCAAGCAAACCAGTCTACGTGGCCCTGCGGAGAACGAACCTGAAAACGAACCTGTCGGGGCAGGCGGCGAGAACATACTCTCACTGGACAACCTGGAGCAGAGAGGCTGAGACACGCAAGCGACAGGTCTTCCCCGCTGGCCAGCCTCGCGTCACCCTGTCTTGCTCTGCACCCTGTAAACCATCCACAAGAGCAGAGACCCCGACGTCACTCAGCGAAAACAAACGAAACTTGTTCACTACCCACCTGCAACCACCTCGCCTGACTCGGGACTGTTTGGGCGAGAGTAAGGAGATCCGTCAGAACCAAAGTCATCAGGATCAGCCCCCGGGAGAGCAATACACAGTCGTTTACAGTCAGTGATCATCTGCTCTCTGATAACGCAGCCACAAGCGCCGAAAAGAACAAAAAAGACAAGTGTTTTCTTCGCACCGAGGCATAACCGCTTTAGTGCCCACGGACACAGGTAGTGATCGATTTTATCGCAGCCACGCACACACCAAGGAGGGAGCGGCGGCAAGACACGAAGGAAGAAGTGAGAATGCAGGATGGAGGGCGGCCTCTCTTCTGTGTCTTCACGTGCAGGCAGGTTTAACATCCACACTCCCATGCACCAAGCAGTCAAGCACGCCTCAGCTATACCAAGGAACTGACACGAACGATCAGCGCTGCCTTGGACATCTGTCACCTCCCATCTCATAAGACATCACCACAGCAGCGTCGTTCCCCTCATTCACACGTGCTAAAATCCAAAGATCCGCAACAAACAGACCAATAGCGCACCACGCCACTCAACAGGTGGACGGCAACCACGCGTCACGCCACCGCCAGACCGCCAGACTTATAGCTTCTTCCTCCAGCAAGGGACATTAATATCTTTATTCTTTCTCTATGTGTTCATAAAATATTAATAAATGTTTGGAGAAGTCTTTCCCTAGTTACTGCAATTTATCACATACGAATCAATGAACAGTACCTTTTGTTGTTGGTTCTGCCTCATTTTATTTCTTGCCCCTTCACCTCCCCTCCCTTCCAGACACGAGTGAAAGAAGGCATTTTCCCTGAAGTAGCGGTGTTTCTGTACGCTATTGTCCCCGAACAGCCACTTGACATGCACCGCTCGCCTCTACGAGTACCACAAATACCCATCAAAGGTTTATGAGCAGTGGTGGAGTAAAAAAAAACTTACGACCGTTTAGAACTTTACAGCAAAAAGTGTCTGACGCACGTTTACGACGCCACGCAGAGAACACACCTGGTGACAGCAAGGTAGTCTCTCTGCCCCGCTTTACTAATTAAGGTGTGAATCCATTCCCCCCAGGCTCCCCATGCACGCCGGGACTCCTGACACCCACCCGTACCCAGCGCAAGCTTGAAGAACGCTGAAGAAGCTACAGGACTCAAATCAACCACCATTAGGGAGCAGTGAAGCTGTTCCTGCGTTGTAATGCTTGCCGAGCCAACAGAGAAACATCTTTGTATTAGCGTACGAGTAAAGGAGACATTTAACCCTTGACCTCTATGTCTTCCTCTCAGCTTAATAAATACCCTTTAGCTACTTTACCTTTATGATTTCTTCTTGCATCAACTGTGAATCACATGGCTTCTTAATAAACAGACTTCAATTCTCCAACTTCTGTGGCTTCTTTTCAGCCTAACACTATTGAACTGTTTACTTTTCAAGGTTGCTTTCTCTCAGCTTATAAACACACTTCACTTATCTTACTCTTGTGACTTCTTCGATCTTAAACACCTTTCAGTTCCGCCTCCCTGGCTTCCTCTTACTTAAATAGCCTTTAATTCTTTACCTTATAATTCTTTTTCTCGGCTTTAACTTTAACTCTTTAGCTTCTACGGCTTCTACTCTCATCAAATAGATTGGTCTAAGTTTGTAAGCTTGAAAATGACAATTGACAGTAATAGGCATGATAAAAACAAACAGAGTAAAAACAATACTAATTTAGTCTATGGTTACTCGAATAAGAACATAAAAACATAAGAGGGAAGCTGCAAGACGCCGGAATGCTTACACGTGGCGATCCCTACACGCAACACAGCTACAGTACCTATGCTCCACCTAGCCTCCTCAGCCACTGCTTTGTCTAATCTAATAAAATGGCAAGTGTTGAAATTCAGCGATCAAAGAATTAACACAAGCTTTAATACACATATCACAATACTGCAGATCCTTAGAGCAAACCTCCACCTCTCCACCTCTCCCGCAACGACCCCGAGGACAACACTCACCTGACTGATGACGGCGCCGCTCACACTTGCACGCACTCTGGTCCTCTTAAGGATTCTTGATGCCACCGCGGAACACACACACGCACGCACGCAGATTCACTATACTAAATAAACTATCACGGCGCGCCGGAGTGTCAGCATCAGGCAGGAGGTGATGATGCTGATGAAGTACCAGTGTGGGGAGTGCTGGCTACAGGAGGCTGACCAGGTTCTCTTTCACTATAAGCAATGTTACCTGTGAGGAGAGAAAAGAGAAACCATTGTAATAATGGTATAATATTTTTAAGATAGAAACTTATTATTTATGATCGTATATAAAGCCACTAATAGGAAATAAAACTTAATCATAAACCCTATTTGTAAACCAGTTTTCGCTTGTCAAATAAACACAACCGCCAGAAGCACTGCCATCGGACAAGGCTTGCGTGGCCAATATAAAAACTAAGTGTAATGAACACATGCATCAAGAAACAAATCCGGAACAAGGTCGAGGCTATGCACCATCACGTTCAACCCGCCCAACGTCATGTTCCTCCCAAGCAAGTTGCCGCGACCTTTGGCCCACAACCCTGAGTCTCATGGCAGCGCTAATAGAAAGAAAGCCACTATTATTTCTGGAGTAAAGCATGTTCAGGGGAAAGGGCGGGTAGGAGGAGGAGTATAGTTCTTCAGTACGCAACTCTTAGCTGAACCTACAAAGCGTCTCAAGGAGTAGTTATGAGTTATGTGTGGCAGGGTGGCCGCGGGGGAGGCTGGCACCCTGTATCTCAGCGTGCAGGACCGTTTCCTAGGCGTGTCAGATAACACCAGCAGCAGCGCCGCCGGCAGGACCAGTTTTCCAACAACATTACTACGACCAAGCAGCGTAAGTGGCCCGGCTGATCACAATGTTCCTACAAGTGCTCGCGCCTCGTAAAGCTGGGCTGAGGGCGCCGAGCAGCAGCTTCAATGCAGCTAGTCACCCACGCGGGAACAGGTGGGATTGGCCACACCGGGCCCAGCTGTATGGAAAGCAACAAACAATTCGTCATTGCCTGCCCGACACAAATGCCGCTGCCATTTATCGTCCCTTGTCTCAAGCAGCGATGTCTCTTCCACCCAGGCACTGGCGTTAGCGTCTCCCGCACTCCCCCACGCCATGCAGGCACTTCTAAGTAACCCGACACGCCCCACGTCTCGGCCTGGCGAGGCGGCACACAAGTCCAAATCCTGGAGGCGGATGCTCATCTTAAAACTATACCGCCATGTCTACATATTAAATTTTACTTTCTCGCGCGAGGCCGCCACAGAGCAAGTGATGGACCGTAACCAAAAATTCCATGCATAGCGGGGCTGCTAAGCAGGCCAAGGCCCGCATCAGGCCAGTTTAGCACAAGACTTACGGCGGTTTAAAATTCCAAGCTCCGCCTCCCTCCCTAACTTCTTTCAACTTATAGACGAAAACACTGCCTGAGATATATATATATATATATATATATATATATATATATATATATATATATATATATATATATATATATATATCATAGCAGGCACGTCATCATGATGATTAACGTGCTTCTCGTTATAACAAGACAAAATTAGAAGATAAATCAATAAAACATAGTAAAGAGAAGAACGCAGCAGCGACCCATGAGGAGTGGAAGCAAGGAATCCTTTGCGAGCTGACTGCCCGCCAGACACTGACGAGACAACTAAAGGAGATTGTTCATTACAATTTATTAAGAAAAGTAAAGAAAATACTACAGCAGACTCTCGATGAGTCATAATTGTGACGGCGGGCTTGAGGAGCACCAAATGCACATAAGACGGGGAACCCCTCGGCGCTGTGCTGCGCCACACGACACCATAAAGCTTCATCAGCGTCCGCCAAACCGGTCACCTCTTGTGGAACAGACGATCTCCTGCTGTTGCTGCTGGACCAACACTGATCTGCCTGACGCGACCCAACTCACACTGAGCAGGACACGATGCTATCCACGCCTACTCTTGTAACCAAACCCCGGCCAGAGCAGCTCACGCCCTGCATTGCTTGCACCCACCTGTGGCTCACACAACCACATACATTATTTTTTTCTAATTCCAATAACAACGGCTTTACACGCTGACTTGTCTGAACATTTCCTGCCACAAGGGTGAAGTCAATGCCAACCATCTTTCAATAAGACACAAGTGACGGTCACACTCAGCACCTCAGACCCAGGACACAACAACCTTCACGCATTCCTTTCTCTCCTTCCTCTCCATCTCCCTCCGACGGAACGCTATCATACTGAGCGAATACACAGCTTACTGAAATGACCTGTTAATTAATAGACTCTAACAGTACTTCATCAAATGAAAAGTTCTCATTTACACAACCATCACAAAATGGTCGAGCATTCATTGAAAAAGAATACCCGTGAAGTGTTCATTAGTTTTGATCGAATCACGGCGTCACCACTGAAGGATCGTACACTGCCAATGCATCATTCTTACAAAGCTATACAAGGTCATCACGCTCCCACCCATCCCATGATCCACCTACTGATACTACCACCACCACCACCACCACCACCACCACCCCCGAGCCTGTGTCACCACTCATTAACCTGCCTATCCTCCAATCGTTAGTGAAAGTCCTCCTCTTCCTTCCTTCTTCTTCTCCTCTTTTCTCTACTGCTCTTCCTTCTTATATTCTTACTTTCTTTTTTTCTCTTTCTTCCACTCTAACTCCTTTGCCCTCTGTGTCTATCATTCCTTTTACTCACTCATGTAATTCTTATTTTCATCTTTCCATCATCACTATCATCCATCGTATAACTGAAGAATTCTACCCCACCAGATATCATTACTATCCAAACACCTTTATGTTAACTACTTCTTGTCGATCCACTATTCTTTATCACATTTTTACTAATCATCTTTCTCCTGACGTCACCATTGTCCACATACTAAAGCCTTCGCCTGGAGTGTTAAGCAGCCTCCTTGTGGCGACTAAGCGGCGAAAAGTGAGTCGGGAGGTTAGTGGCCGAAGGGGGAAGGCTCGAGATAGAAATCTGATGGTTCGAGGAATGAAGAGTGCCCAAGAAAACCAGGAGAGCTAATGAGTCGCTTAGTGATAAGTAATAGGACAAATGTTGCTGTGAGTTCACCGTAGCGGAAAGAAGGATAAGGCGATGAAAGTGCTTAATATGACAAAATGACAAAACCCTCCCCACGACCACCACAACGACGCCGAAATATCACACGAGGAATCTACATCATTAGACGACTATTTGTTAATGAAGTCGTTGGGAAAAAAATTAAGAGAGTATGTGGTTAAAAATTAATCACTGGGATGGATAACGTAGAAAGAATAGCATACCGAGTCGTAAAACAAAATATAGAATCGAATGTAATAAAATACACACACACACACACACACTGAAGATTTCGAGGAATACGGAAAAGTGTTTGCTTTCCCAAGAGTGAACAGAGACGGTCATTGGTAGAAACAGCATCCTCATGTCTCGCCGCCGCCATGACACCTGCGTGATGTTCATGTGTTCTCCCTCCGTGGCGCCCTCAAGTGTCTCCAGAAACAGAGATGTCTCGCGGATCACGGAGGACAACACTGCGGGCTGTCCTGTGACCCGTGGAGTCCTGCGTGGTGCCAATCCTCGTATTTCATCACCATCACCATCACGACGATAGTTTTCATCATCATCACACTGTAATAAGCACAAAGGAAGCAAATTCATCACAAATCAGTACATGTTCAGTGAATCACCCGAATGCGAGGTGGCGGTGTGGGCGAGAGTGGCTTGCGAGGCAGCAGCCCGTCAGTTGGCCCACTGTGGCTCTGAAGCAAGGCGCGCGCTGGTTGGTCCGCGCCGCTCCTAGACACACCATCTGGTGCACGTGCGCTACTGATTGAAATCCAGAAGGTTCTATCACCCACTGATGGACTTCACTGAGTCTGGCACTGATAGGACGTTGAAGGCGCCCCCTGCGAGTACAGACAGCATGCCTGGAGGACCAAGGGCACGAGGGACGACCCGGGGCAGGGTTCTCCTGAGCGACCGTTTCCCAGGGACTGAGATTTTGTTGTGAGCGACGACGGCCTCGTGCCCTTGATGACCGGCACGTAGACCCTTCTTGTCCGCACCGGAGAAAGGAGGTAAGGTAGGTAAAAATAACAAATCTCACTCACCTTCGAGTTGCTGTGGTTTCGTTATCTCCAGGCCAGATATAACGTCTGCACCACCGCGAGTCTCATGTACTGCCAACATTTTATTCACATCATCAGCTTCCCACACTGCCATGGCCGACCTACTGACTCAGTCTGTATTAAACATCTCGATTTGCTTTGCTTTTAGATAACCTTGGCCCACCACCGACGGCGACGTTGTCATGGCTGCTCTATACACCTAAGAGGGAGAGGCGGCCGCGTCTACGAGTTGACAAAATCGTCGAGTTGACACTTGTGGTAAGCACCAACTCCTAAACAGCAAGCTGTGACGTCACGGAAAACACAAGATGGACACGAAAGGAAAAGCGACACACACACACACACACACACACACACACACACACACACACACACACACACACACATACCTGAACAGCAAAGTGCCAGGAAAAGAACTTGACCTAAGAATTTGAGTCCATGCCAAGTATGTCTGCAACAAATTAATATTATCTGGAGACGGACAGCGAGGTCAAGACGCGGCCTGACGGGAGCCTCGCCGTGGGAAGACTCCGTGCCGGGAGATCATTTGGTATTAATTTCATTTTCACTATTAAAAAAGCAACAATACTCAGCATTATGACTCAGATTACCATGACCTTGACAATGGCAGCTGGCGGTTAGTATGACAGGCATGGCCGTTCGGCAAAATTACCTATTTCCAAACAGACGACACATTCTCAGTACTCTCATGAACGTACAGATGTGTTACATCCATAATACATTTGACCAATCAGACATAATGGAGAAATCTGCATTACTGATCGCTGACCAATGGATGTTCATTTTTCTCCTTTCTTTCTTTTTATGTAATGAGGGAATAGTAGAGTGCTACATACAAGCGGTTGTGTAGAGCACTGGTGTTAGAAGAGCTAAATATAAATCAATGAAATTCATCTCTCTCTCTCTCTCTCTCTCTCTCTCTCTCTCTCTCTCACACACACACACACACATATAATTACTTATGAAAGAAAAATTACGTATAGTTTATAAAATCAGTCTTCCATGAGCCGCCAAACACGTGCATATCAGTCTGCATTAAATCCGCCATGCAGCAGCCGCGCCACGACGCCTCCGCCTCACTGGCCTTACGCTGGCAGTGCTGCTCAACACTTCCAACAATAGAATTTCTGAAAACTCAATGAAAACAGCGAAATATTTTCTTCGATAAATGCCTGAAGTGGCCAGCAAACCTTGCTTGAGATATCCTGATACCTGAATGCCTGCATCTTATAAATACTGGCAGGTTAAGAAACAAACAATTCCTTAACACTTGTCTTCATAACTCAAGGCAAGTCTAAAGTCAGGTAACAGGGAACATCTTTATTGCCCGATGACCAACACTGCAAGCAAGGTGTCGAGACGTTGTGATGAGACTGTCCTCACCCTCAAGCCAGGAAAGGTTTAGCCGCCCACAGTGCGCAGCACAGCGACACACCTCACACAGGACATATTTTCTCGACAACATGACGGCTGACTCTCGCCACCACCATCTCCTCGTCCTCCTCCCCCACACCAATCTTTCTTTCATCTGGCTAAAAGTCTGCGGGGATAACGTGCCCACATGTACACGCATCTCTTGTAGCCTCGGGTCTTAATACGTATTCTCGTACTCATACACGTATTTACTTTCAGAATTTCATGTACTTTTAAGTGAACCTGGAGTTAATTTGCAAACAGTTTTGTAAGTAAGTTCGAGTACATTAGAATACAACAAGAAAATGCAAATAAGTGATGTGGTGACGGAAGGCCAGGAGAGAGAACATGAGGGCAGGGTAGGAGGGTGACAGCGGTGACCTGGATAGGAACTTTGTGAGGTGACGCTGGGCAGATGAAAGTTTCAATATCGGTGATTCCCTTAGCTGAGATTACCACTTATAACCACAGTAAACAATACTCATACATGCATCAGAAACAAAGCGTCACACTGTCATACTGTACATGAACTCTGACTGAGTACGAAGAAATATGTACCTGAACCCAAACCTGCCGTCTGATGAATACGTGGCAGCACCGCCCTTCCCTCCTTACACACACTAGCAATAACTCTCACTTATTGGGCCGGGAAGGGCATTCAGTCCTTCGATTAGGCAAAAGAAACTAACAAAAAAAAAAAGGGCCAAAGCTGAACAATAAGAAGGAGGAGCGTCTTGCAAAGTGTCGGTTAGCGTCAGGAAGCCTCGGAGCTTATCGAGGAGCGACATTCAAGACTTACAGAAAAAATAAATAAATATTCCAGTCAAGCCCCGGAGGTAATGAGTCTCTCTCTCTCTCTCTCTCTCTCTCTCTCTCTCTCTCTCTCTCTCTCTCTCTCTCTCTCTCTCTCTCTCTCTCTCTCTCTCCTTCCTTCCTATGCCTTCTTTCCTCTTAGTCTGCGCGCCCAAATAAATAATCTACACCTTCAACTGTGATACCTAATTACTTGCAGCCTGCGGCCCTTCAAGCATGGTCTCACTGGTGAGTCCTGTGAGCCCCGCCACTCCGCAGGGCCGCCAACAGGATTACTGAGCCTTCTTTCACGAGAGCAAAGCGATGCGTGGTGGTGGTGATGGTAGTGAAATACTGATAATGATGGTGATAACGATTATAATAACAAATATATTAACGCGGCTGTTGTGTTATTTTTACTTCTGCTACTACT
>NC_059300.1:5015455-5020455 GCF_017591435.1 Portunus trituberculatus | reverse complement strand
AGTGCCCACCACACGGGGCCCGCGGCCACACCAACACTCACTACTTGTAGATTAAGGTACTTGAAACCTACTGGAACCTCTGTAGCCGCCAACACCTCACCAATGATGCCCTCCACTCTGATCTGACTCCTCGGTTCAAAATATGTATCTCATCCCATAAACACTATCTCTGTGTCATGTATTGAATATTACATTACCCTCAAAACTGGCAAGACTTGAGCGCCTCACTACAACGCGCGGCTGGAAGGATCACATTCCCGAGGATGATAATTAACATTCCTTAATTACATCTCCAGTTCCATCCGTGGAAATAACTCATGTTTTCCAATATTTGTTTTCCACACAATTGGCGCCACTTGTTAATTAGACCAGCTCTTTTCAAAAGGGAAAAATTGGTCCGCATTTTATGAGAATTCACTAAGCGTTGAATTAGTGGACAGTGCGAGTAGCGGCTCCTCTACAAGGCTGGGAAGGGCAACCACGATAAATATCTCACTGGCTATATTCTTACCAAATATGTTAATAATAGAAGCCCAACTAATGAACAGGTACTGCTAACCTATTATGCTTGTTAAATCTCTCTCTCTCTCTCTCTCTCTCTCTCTCTCTCTCTCTCTCTCTCTCTCTCTCTCACTATATATATATATATATATATATATATATATATATATATATATATATATATATATATATATATATATATATATATATATATATATATAGTATGTACCTAAAATTGCATACTAATAATCTTATATTGTGATATATATTCCATTAAATAAAACCGCTTATCTTTTCCTATAGATTATAGACTTTATCATTTTTTTTTTTTTCATGTTTCGAAAGTCTGTAATTTTAAAAGTGATCTTTTTTTTATTGAAAGAATTTGTTTCATGTCTGAACATTTTTAGAAAAGTAATAAAGAAATCAAGAGTGTTACCTAATAATGTAGATAACGTTCCTCACTACAAAGAACATTGTACATATGTTGACCAATCTTTTGACTTCATAGACAAATACGTAGATAATAATATCTGAGATTTAACTTTTAAACACAATTTAGAAAGTTAAAAATCATATAATTGAGTGATGTAGTATTTTTGTATCAATATTTTCAGAGGAGAGAGAGAGAGAGAGAGAGAGAGAGAGAGAGAGAGAGAGAGAGAGAGAGAGAGAGAGAGAGAGAGAGAGAGAGAGAGAGAGAGAATGCACAATGCTAACTTGATACTTAATAACTTAAAAAGTTATTACAACACTTCCTTCCTGAGCCGCTGTCCTGAGGTCAAGGCGCCGCCCTGCCCCGCCCAACCCTGCACCTGCAGCGGCCTGGGCGGCGCTGCGGCTGTGAGTACCATCATTGCACAAGTAATACCGTATATTTTCCTCGAGCAATGTGCCCCATAACAGCGCAATGGCCACCCAGTAAGTACTCGAGTCGGCCCGCCAGGACAACCTCCGGCTCAGGGGCGGCGCGCTGCATCTCAATCGATAAATGTACGACAGCGTACAATCAGAGCAGGACGCCGCGACACACACGCAACACCTGTAATTGTCGTCATGATCGGCGCTACAAAGATGCTCCTCGCAGACCACCACGTCAGCCTCCGCGCCACAGCCGCCCTCACGCTGACTCATGGTGAGCGCCGCCCTGACACCCGACACTCACGCCGCACTCCAGGACGCCCACCACCACATCACCAGTGTGGCAAATGGAAGTAATTGAAAAGCTGAGACAAGAGGACAGAGCGGTGATCAGTGCTGAGTTAGCTGACTAAGATCGCTCTGACAAACTGCCAGGCGAGATTTATACGATAAATAGCTCTATATAAATACAGCACGCAAAAAACATGTCCATAAATAATAGCGCCCCTTCTCCCTGCCCCAGGGGAGGCCACCTGCACCAAGTCCTTCCAGCAGGCCGGCGAGTGATGGCACCCCATAACCTGTGCCATAATGGTCTCCGCCACAACCAATTACTGCCCGTAATTTTACGCTCCGGTGTGCTTAACCTTCAGGAGAAAATAATGACTCTGGGCACATCCACCGCATGTAAAGTGTCAGACTGCGGTTAAGACGCGGTATAGGGAGCAGCGCTCCTGAGGACCAGGCCACAACAGCCACCGGAATGCCCCGTGTGCACTGTTTTGATAGCGGTGCCGTTTTTATCAATACTCCCGTGAACCAGCGGTACACCAGCAGTCCAGCAGAGCTTCCTGAGTCGAGGACCTGAAGCCATTATTGTTTCTGCCCAACACTGTGGCTGACCACAGGAGTGATATACAGAAGGTGCCCCTGCTAGAGCCTCGCTCCCACAGCTTCCCCAATCTCGCAGCGGCATTGGCGCACCGAGAACAAACTCACAGCGCAGTGCATCACCTTAACATCCCTTCAGCAGCTAATTTGGCGTTACCATCAACGTTATTATTCAATCATCCCTCTGTTCACCCCCTCCACCGCAACCACTAATACCACAATTACCACAATCATCCCCACAACAATCCCCACTACCCCACCACCCACACTCCCCTGCCGCCGCAGCCGCCGCCCCATAGGGCACCACGTCGGCTACGGCCACAATCACAGTCGCCGTCACCGTCGCGGCGCAGCGGCCGGACCTAATCACAGTGATCAGGACTGAGCGCGTGGTCGAATTAAGCGTGTAGAAATGAGCCAGATTTAATTGTAAATCGTGGCTAGGGGCCTATAAAGTGAGGCGTCCGCTAATCACTTTTCATGGCAACCTGCACTTAAAAGCCATTTGCCTCAACATTAAAAGACGACTCGGGACCTTACGACCCCTAAACATTGTGATCTGCTTGCCCCATGCATGTAAACCCCGCAGATTACAGACTCAACCTACTTTATGTAAGCCTTTAACCACCTGATTATATTTAATCAGCCGTATTAAATCAGCCGCAATAAAGTGTAACTGACTCTAACACGTGTGTGTGTGTGTGTGTGTGTGTGTGTGTGTGTGTGTGTGTGTGTGTGTGTGAGAGAGAGAGAGAGAGAGAGAGAGAGAGAGAGAGAGAGAGAGAGAGAGAGAGAGAGAGAGAGAGAGAGAGAGAGAGAGAGAGAGAGAGAGAGAGAGAGAGAGAGAGAGAGAGAGAGAGAGAGAGAGAGAGAGAGAGAGAGAGAGAGAGAGAGAGAAATTATGAAAAACAGAAATTGAAACAAGAGTAAAAAAAAATCAAGGTTGTGCAGAATGTCAAACTAAGTATAAAAAAAAAAAATGAACAAGAAGAGACTCCAAAACGCTCCACGACCAACTCTTCTCTCTTCTCTCTCTCTCTTTCTCTCCTGGCGTGAGTTGTTTATGTTCACCACGTTCCCTTCAGAGTTGCTGGCCTCAAGAAGACTGACTGACTGATTATTTTCATCAACAGATTGCCTTATTGGTCTCTCCGTATTACAAGTGATGTGTTGTATCATTCATTTAGACCTCTTGTGAATGAGCTATAACTCCCTTATGGACTGTATATTACTGAGCAGATGTAGTTTCTATTAAAGGACTGAATACGTTCATCTTGAGAAAAATGTGTACTTAATCCATATTTCAAGCATATTAATATACATATCCCACCATCAAATCACTAATCTAACATAAAAAAGATGACTGATCATAAAAATACTAAAAAAAGGTGAAAAAAGTAAATAAAAAAGATAAAAATAATAATAATAACGTGTTTGACAATACATAACGAGTTAGTATATGCTTCTTAGTCTTTCTTATATCTGTATGATAAATGAGCTGAAGCTTGGACATGCGAGGTTGAGTAAGAGGGAAGCTTGGGAATGATGTGCCTAGTTGTGGTAACGTGTACCACATGAAATTAAAGCCACTTTCCGCCTGATAAGTGTTCACTACCTCGTGTACAAATACAAGTGTTTGGGAGCTAATAATGTTGCGGAATATTAAAAGTTAGATCTTGAAAGATTGGCTATGTTTGTTAATATTTATTTATTCGTAATACGAGTTCTCTCTCTCTCTCTCTCTCTCTCTCTCTCTCTCTCTCTCTCTCTCTCTCTCTCTCTCTCTCTCTCTCTCTCTCTCTCTCTCTCTCTCTCTCTCTCTCTCTCTCTCTCTCTCTCTCTTCTTTGGCAAACGAATATAATTGAGCAACATAGGTTTTACAAGGCGAGACAGACGAAGCAATCACTACCATTACGATCTCCACCTGACTGGGATTGACGAGAAGAACAATTCACCTTTACTTCTTTCTTTTTTTTATTCTTTTTATTCTTTACTCATTCTTTCCTTTATTATTATCATTATTATCAACATTATCATTACTATTATTGTTATCATTCCTTTCCTCCTCCTCCTCCTCCTCCTCCTCCTCCTCCTCCTCCTCCTCCTACCTTTTATCCTCGTGTGTTTAGAGACAAAATAACAATAAGCATGCGAGAAAAGGTGTAGTATGTAATTTTCATTATTTCTCATCACCTGTAACTCCTGTGGCGGAACGTCTTTCTTCTAAAGCGCTAGAAATAAAAGAAAATTATTGATGAAGAGTACTATAAGTTTCTTTTCTCTTTTCCTTCCTTCTTTTCATCTTTGTTTTTAGTACAGCATTCGAGAAGATACACGTCAAACTTACACACACACACACACACACACACACACACACACACACACACACACACACACACACACACACACACACACACACACACACTATAGTACATACTTACAGGCAATAAATTCAAACTAATGTAATGAAACTGAGAGCAATATAACAAACTAAGAAGTGACTTAAAACAAAATTAGATGAACAACAACACCAAAATAACAAAACAAAACCAAGTAATATTAAGAGTAACGAATGATGGAGAGAGAGAGAGAGAGAGAGAGAGAGAGAGAGAGAGAGAGAGAGAGAGAGAGAGAGAGAGAGAGAGAGAGAGAGAGAGAGAGAGAGAGAGAGACACGAAAATATATACCCTGGCCAATAACAAGATGAATGAGATGAACACTCATAAGAAGAAAAAAATAAAATCGC
>NC_059300.1:5002955-5010455 GCF_017591435.1 Portunus trituberculatus | reverse complement strand
AGTAGTAATAGTAGTGGTAGTGGTAGTGGTGGTGGTGGTGGTGGTGGTGGTGGTGGTGGTGGCGGTTGACTAGACTCACAGTTGGAGATATGAATGTTTGTTACGCACGAAATATATGTTTTAGGATGTTAAGTAATGCCATCAATGAAACAAAATATAGTGTTTCTACCTGGTATCTATAAAACAAAAGCTAAACATGTCCAAGAAATGCTGCGTTAGGTTACAAGATGAAATTATATATACAAAAGGAAATTTGCGCTTTGCTTCAGCCATTCTCAATATAAACAGTGAAAATAAGCAAAACAATAAAGTCGAAATGAAGCTAAATGGAATCTATCAGCAATTTTCATTACAGCTAACACTAAAAAATAAATAAAATAAAATAAAGTAAATTTCTATAGAAAATAAGGCAAGACATGAAAACAGAAAATAAATAACAAAATAAAACAAAAGGACGGAACTTACAGGCCATGCAATCTTACAAGTGGTCATTCGCGAAATTCAACATACAATATACACCAAAATCAAGTTTAATCAAAGAACAAACAACAGCAGCAACAAATGAAAAGAAGGCTAAGAGAATGAAATAAATATATAAACAAATAAACACTGAAGTAAGATTGTACAAGAAAATAATGAAATTAAAATGAAAACTAACTCAAGGTCTGTAATATGAAGACATCTCATTCCCAACAACAGGAGACAAAAAAAAACAGAGCAAGAAAAAATAATAAATAAATAAACTCAAACCACGTAAATCCAACCAAGACACAAAAAAAGAAAAAGGCAAAAAAAAACAAGCAAAAACAAAAACAAATGAAAACATTCATTAACAAAAAAAACAAGAACATAACCTCATCTTTTACGACAACAAGAGAAAAAAAAAAGAGAGAAAATAAAAAAAAATCCATAATAAAAACAGTCAACAAAAACCAGTCATCTCAAACTTCCTTATTACCAAACAGACACACGCACACACAACCAAAAAAAAAACAATACAAAATATATAAATAGATAAAAATAAAACACAAACAAACCACAAGAAGAAACGAGCCGGTCATCCACGCATTATTACCCTTAAGGAGGTATTAGTCGTATAAGGAAGAAGGCAAAATGATAAAACGACGAAGGCAGCACGAGCGTCGCCTTATATGAGGAGGAGAGTGAAGGAGGGAGAGGAAGAGATGGGGGAGAGGAAGGTACAGATCAGACAGTGCTTGCATGATGGAGATGGACAGGAGGTGGGAGGAGGAGAAGAGGGGGGAAGATTAAGGATAGAAAGTTCGGCAGTAAAACTTGAACGGAGGAGGAGGAGGAGGAAGAAGAAGATAAGGCATGCACTGATTAAGTTCACGCGTTATGGAGATGAGTGATGTATGAGATAAGGAGGAGGTGAAGGGAAAACAGGGAGGATAAACAGAAGGGAACGCGAAAGAATACAAAGGAAGAACGAGCAGCATCAGATTTATTGGTCCTCATGAGACTAGACAACGTAGTGTGGCAAGGAAACATAGGGCGAAATAACGTTATGTACTGGTGTTTAGCGGAATATAGGGTGTGATGTGGCTAAATGTGGTGTGGTGTGGATAACAGAGGTGTGGTGTGGCTAACAGTGAACTGAGGTGAAAACTGGCATGATGGGCTGCCCTGTGGTGTGGTGTGGTGTGGTGTGGTGTGGTGTTTTGTGGTGAGTCGTGGTGGTGTGCTGTGGCAGACTGTGATGTGTTGCGGTGTTTTATGGTGAGTTGTGGAGTTGTGTGGTATGGCTAAGTGGTGAGATGTAGCTCAACGGTCTGTGGTGCGATGTGATGTGATGTGATGTGATGTGATGTGATGTGATGTTGTTGTGTGATGTGATGAGATGAGATGAGATGAGGTGAGATGAGAAGTGATGTGATGTAGTGTGATGTAGTTAGCAAGATATGTGCAGCACTACAGGACAACACAGGACACAGCAGGCGAGTCACAGGAGATGCGAGGGGCGCGGCCTTGTTGTAGGAGGAGGCATGGATGAGATGGTGCCGCGCAGGGAAGGTGTGAGAATAGCGACCGGCAACATTTGGGCACACTGGGGAAATAAGTGAAGTGTGGCTTGATAACCTGTCCACTCTAATTACTTTCCTGTAATCTAATTGAATCCATTCAAATCCTGATTTCTTCCCTCTCCCTGCTTCCCAATGGCAACCTCTAGAAATCCATACTTTCGTTCTTTTTCTCCTTTCTACTTTTTTTTTCAGTATAAGATCCACAAATATCCTGCATACTCGTAAGCTCCGGAACTCCATATTTAATTGTGTTTTCGAAAATTTCCTCCATGTGATTTTATTTTTTTTATTTATCTATTTATTTATTTATTTATTTTCTAGTAAGGGAGTAGTCTAGCCAAGGATAACAAAAGGCTATAAAAGAAAAGGCCCACTGAAGGTACCAGTTCCCCCAAGAGTGTTGTCAAACGGATTATCCACAATTTTAGAATAAGCGTTTCATAAAAGGAGATACAAGAAACCTGCCAAACAAAATTGACCACTTTTTATTCTATTTTTTTTTCTTTTTTTTTGCGATAATGTCATTATGAATTAGCTTTCTATCATTCCCTTCTTATGCCACAGGTTGGACACTTAGGTGTGTAAAATATAATCATACAGGAACTAAAAATATATTAGCTCTTATTTTCTTATTTTTTATCTAAATCTTAAGAAATGCAAATTTGTCTGTTTTTCCTTCATTCCCCTTTCTTGAATTTAATTTGTTGTAACCTAAGACTTGAAAAAAAAAAGAAACATATTCCTGTAAGCTTTTCCTTTTTTTTCCTATCTAAGAGTAAAAAATAAAATATATCTTATTTGTCTTCTGTTACGTAAGATGAAAAGATAGCAAAACTCTTCCTGTCTATATTTCCTTTGCTTGCACTGTAAAACATACCAACACCAAACAACAAAAAAGAAAAAAAAGATGAAAGAAAACAGTTTGTCTCCCCGTCTACAAGTCTCATCATTTAAATCGGTCTCCCAAACTTCCTATTCTCTCCCAGCTGGTCACTCCTTCTTCTGCATGCACGACGAGGCGACATTATGCGGGACTCTATCACCACTATTTATCTTCCACCTTTAAGCCTCACTCCGTATTTGCAGCACCGGGAAAAAAAAAAAATCAAGGTTTCTTCGCTCAGTGTGCATCTGTCAAGAGCGATCGAGGACATTAAGGGCGAGGCGGAGATAAGACCAATGCCAAGTATACATGCATTCATATATACAATTAACAGTTTCGGATCAATTTTCTCTCTCTCTCTCTCTCTCTGTCTCTCCATGATCTAACCTTTCTCTCATCTTTTCTTCGTATTTTGGCTAATCATTTTGACTATTCTTTGGGGACTGGCACCTTTCGTGGGTCTCAGCCTTACTGTTGCCTTAAGCCAGACCACTACTTACCTACATCAAGGAAGAAAACTCATGTACGTTACCAAATATTTTTCTTGTGATCTGCATCATTTCAATCGTAATTTGTCCACAATCCTTACGTCCAAGAGAATACCGAAGCATTTCATTCTCTATACAATTCCCTTCATTCATTTCCTTCGCGCCAAATCAGTATGGCCTTTACTTCAATGAACAATAAAAAAAAAATATGAATAAGTGTCATTTACGAACAGAATGAAAAAATGAAAAATATGAATAAGTGAAAACAACATAATAAAAAAAAAATTAAATAAATCTGAGAGGAAACATCTAGAATCTCACTCAGTGTCAAATGATGCACAAAGCCACAATCAAACCTAAGATAAGAGGAACAGCAATAACCACACCCGCGCCTCGATCCTCACCAGCTCAAGACACACCATAAACAAAACCCACACGCGAACCAACAACAGGTGATCGAACTTATTATTAAGAAACCACAACCACTCTACATAAGCATGGCCCCTGTGCCTTCAATCCCCGACCACAAGCCACACGGGCCACAAGCCACGCGCCTCACCTCCCCTCGCCAAAACAAGCCAGTAATGAATGCTTACTGAGAGCTAGATTGTTTTCTCCCCCTCTGCCTTCATCTTACAAGCTGAGAGTGACACGCTAGGCACAACCAAGACTATATATATTTTCTCTCTCTCTCTCTCTCTCTCTCTCTCTCTCTCTCTCTCTCTCTCTCTCTCTCTCTCTCTTCCTGTCACTTGACCTGGTTTAACAGCGAGGAGTTTCAAGGCAGTTCTTATCCTGAATGTGGTTTTCTTTCATAGTCCTTCTTTTCTCTTTATCTAGGAGACAAAACAGACGAAGCTCAATTAAGATGGTGTGGACTTTTATATAAAATGGAGAAAGGAAAAAGTTACGAGAGGATTCTGAGAATGAAAGGCGGGGAGGAATAAAACTAAAAAGGAGATAAAGGTGGAGAGAAACAGTTGAATAAGCCCTCAGTAGACATGATTAAATGAACATAGACAGAGAGAGGAGGCTTTCAAGACACAGATGAAGGAACATACTGATCCTACTACAGACAGGCAAAATCTTCTCTGGAAGCCAAAGAAAATAAATAAGGACGTAAGTAAGTAAGCAAGAAGTAAGATAGTGAATATGAGTAAGTAAGTGTTGAGGTAAATAGGTAAGTATAAGAATAAACTCCTTAAGTAAATAAGGAGAGAGATTTTCAGTGCGCTTTTTCCTTTTCTTTTTTTCTTTTGACAGTCTGTTTTTTTTTTTTTTTTCGAGTTTTGCTCTTAATCATATGTTCCCTGCAAGTCACAACCACATCAAAATGAAAACATACAATCACAGCCCCAATTATTATGTCTAGGCTTCGTTCGGCCACCCTAATAGTAACTCCAAACACAAACACAAACACACACACACACACACACACACACACACACACACACACACAGTGAACCCTCAACCACACTAGAAATGCCACAACCTCACAGGCACACAATTCATAACCACAACCATTGCACATGCACACATCACAGCCACAACTGGTTTCTCACACTAATCAAATCCACACCGTAAGTTAACCCACAGTTGCATTATCCAATTTATATCCACGCTATAAATCACACACACACCCACAGTACATATAAGATCCACACTAAATGTCTTATATCCACACCATTCACATCACTAGCCCAGATAACTAAACACCTTTAATAAAAATACCCTACAACCACACCATCCACACCACAGCCACACTAAACACCCTGATGCCTCCACACACTTTCACACGACACCTCACATATACCCGGACACCACAACACCACATGAACACCGGACAACCACAGCACCCATACCAGTCACACCATTTCCACACCACTGCCATACCAATGAGCCCACAGCCACACCAGTCACCCAGAGCCACGACCGTCGCCTACAGACTCTCTAATTACCTCAAAACCCACACCAAAAACAACAGCCAGGCAGCATTCTTCCTCTCCTTAGATTCAAATCAGACCTAGACAGGTTTTCTAGGAAGGGCAAGGGAGGGCGTGGGGGTGCGGTCGGTGAGAAGGGGGTACGTCCGGAGGGGATGAGGATTTGGGGGGAAGGATATCCGGACTGTCCAGGGAAGTGCAGGAGGGAGAAGCCGACCTTGAAGGATGCTGGGAGTTGGGGAATGGGGGTTGGAGAATCATCAACAGGCAAGTGGCAGGCGATCTCCCTCCCTTCCACTGCTCCTCACCACCCTACCAGGCACTCACCATCCCCCTTCCTGCCACCTCCCACGAGTCCAATTAGAGGAAACCAGATCCCAGGTTCGTCAAGTGAAGGAGTGGCATACGAAAGACCTCATCCGTCTGTCCATTGTCCAATGCATCTGTCCACACTCCATTTACTTCTCCGTCAGTCAGCCAGCTCCTCTCATTCACCTCACCTGTCTCCTCCAACTACCACACTTGTCCAGGTGTGATTTTTTTTTTTCATATCAACGTGCATGCATTCGTAAGATTCTTAATAATCTGACACGTCCCCAAGTGTTTAATTAGTGTACCCAACACACCTGTCCCCTGCTACCCTACTCACTAGCACATACACACCTGTGCCATATACCAACCACCACGCACGCATACCTAAGACCAGCTATCATCTAAGCATCACATATTCACACCTGTTACAAACTATCGCATAACTATCATATTCGTCCCTGGCGCCCCAGCCTGCCCAGAAATACCTGTTTATGAGACGCCAGCACACAAGCACACACTTATCGCCAAACATCAGCATAGGAATCCAAACACATGGCGTCTCCAGGACCTCACGAAGCGGTGTGGACGAAAACATTACGAGTACTGCATTGTGTGTCAAAGTATTGGTGGTGGTCTCTAGTATTTCAGTGTTGTGGTAATGATGAAATGTGAATCTGTGTTGTTGTTAACGTTCTTGTTTTCTTTTCCTTCTTTTTCTTTATTATCTTTTCGTCTTCTTTTCTTACTCCTTCTCTTCCTCCTCCTCCTCTTCCATACCAATAAACATCAGCGTTATCACAATCATAATTGTCATCACTTTCAATTTCTTCTTCATAAAATTCGCTGTTCTTTATTTCTCTCTCTTTATCTCCTGCATATATTTTCTTCATACGCAGACTATCAGTTCTTTTTTTTTTTTTTTTTTTTTTTTAGTGGGTTGTTTAATATTTTTCTTAATATCTACCTGAGAATTTGCATACTCACGAATACATATCATCCTTCTATGAATACTCCTGCTGCATTAATCTCTGCAGGTGCCCCTCCTCCTCCTCCTCCTCCTCCTCCTCCTCCTCCCCCTCCTCCTCCTCCTTCCTCTACTATTCTCAGTAGCCATCTGTTGCTCTCTCACCTCCACCACGTCCACTACTATCTCCTCTACCCTCCCTCCTCCTTCCCCTCCTCCTTCTCCTCCCATCACTTCGCACGCTATTAATTCAAGGGTTGCACAAGCTGTATATGAAAACTGAGCATAATTCATAAGAGGTAGTAACCAATTTATTTTTGACCTCCTCTCGCTTCATCTCTCTCTCTCTCTCTCTCTCTCTCTCTCTCTCTCTCTCTCTCTCTCTCTCTCTCTCTCTCTCTCTCTCTCTCTCTCTCTCTCTCTCTCTCAGCGTTATCATCATATTTCCACATTCCTATTTTCCTTAATCGTTGTATAACTACCTTTTCTCCTCCTCCTCCTCCTCCTCCTCCTCCTCCTCCTCCTCCTCCTCCTCCTCCTTCTCTTCTCAATTTATCTCCTTCTCCACTTTCCCTTCCCTCTTAATTTTCCTCCTCCTCGTCTTTCCCGTCTTTCCCCTTCACCAATCTTCCTTTCTTCTTCTTCCTCTTCCTCTTCGTTCCCCTCCTCTTCCTCATCCGCTCCTACAACTCTTTCCCCTTTCCCAATTTTCCTCAGCCCTTGCACACCTATCCTTTCTTTCTCCCCTTCCCCGAGTCCTCCTTCCCCACCTCCACCTCCACCGCTACCATCTCCTCCAACCCCCCCTCCTCCCCTGCCTCTTCACTACCCTCTGGCGGTGGACAAAGAAACTAACCACTAACCT
>NC_059300.1:4967955-4997955 GCF_017591435.1 Portunus trituberculatus | reverse complement strand
AAGAAAACATAAAAACAGACAGCAGTAGGAAAAGTATGCCATGAAAAAGAGCAACAGCAGCCGCAGCAACAGCACAGAAAAACAAAAAACAATAACAACATCAACAGAACAATAACAGCAGGAGGGCAACAGCTGGGAGCGGCAAGAAGAGCTGAGTAGAAACATGACAGCGCCGAAATCTGCGGAAAACTAGGATCTTGTCGCCATAAAACAAGAATATAATCTAACAGAAGGAGGAAAAGTGGCCGAAAAACAACGAGGAGTGGGAGGAGGAGGAGGAGGAGGAGGAGGAGGAGGAGGAGGAGGAGGAGGAGGCGTGTTAAATTAGGAAAGATAGGAAGAAAAGATGTACATGCAGAGACATCAAGTAAAGAGAAGAAAAGAAGAAAGATTGGAGAAAATTACGAGAAGGCCAGAGAAAGAGAAAGAAAAAGAAAGGGTCGGGGAGGGGAGGGGGGGAAGCGCCACCAGACCGGACAAAGAAGCATCGCAACACGCCACACTAACAACCACAAGGTTAATCCCGCCCATGTCGCGCCGCCGTGGTCTCTTTAAGCGGCTCGTCCCTTTAATGGTCCTAATGGTTGCACGCCGCGACGCTCAGACTGCCAAGGCGAATCCCTAAACCCTGCGAGCATTAAGTCAAGGGGCAGAAGTGAACAATACATTCCTGTCGTATACTGTCCTATTAAACCCTAATGAACTGAACCCGGAAAGTCAGACAGGACAACAGATTGCAGAAGCCAGAGTTTGTTTGCCAGGAATCAGCCACGCACGCAGGGGGTCCTCAAGGGTGGGCTGGACACCTCTCGCAGTTTTACGTATCCCTTGCCATTTTCTCCTGCCTCAGAGACTTCGGTATTCGAGTCGCGTGGTAAATCATGAATTACCTCGTAATTTAAACCCCAAGAGAAGTATAACGAGACAAGCCAGCAGAGTACCAGCCCACGACTTTAAAACTCAAGATGCGTATAATACGATACACCTTAAAAAACAAACGTTAATGTCCACCTCGAGATGCCTAATGTATATTACTCTTTCGTATAACAAGGCGAGCCATTAGGGAGCGCGGTCATTTAGCTCAGCACGTATGTAAGAGAGGAAGCCGTAAAAGAACACGCCGTGGTGCACCTTCCCCGCGAGTGACGAGGCGCGCCACTGATGAAAGCTCACCGGGCCATCGTGCACCTCGCCGCTAATCACCGCGGCACCCAGGTGAGGCTCAGGTGTGGCCGCGACTTGCCAAACTGCACAGCCTGGGAAAGAGGAAGAGAGGGAGAGAGAGGTGTGGGAATAACAAGAGGGGTAGGTTGAGGAAGATGAGTAGGAGACACACACACACACACACACACACACACACACACACACACACACACACACACACACACACACACACACACACACACCGCGTAGTGTAGTGGTTAGCACGCTCGACTCACAATCGAGAGGGCCGGGTTCGAGTCCCGGTAAGCGGCGAGGCAAATGAGCAAGCCTCTTAATGTGTGGCCTCTGTTCACCTAGCAGTAAATAGGTACGGGATGTAACTCGAGGGGTTGTGGCCTCGCTTTCCCGGTGTGTGGAGTGTGCTGTGGTCTCAGTCCTACCCGAAGATCGGTCTATGAGCTCTGAGCTCGCTCCGTAATGGGGAAGACTGGCAGGCGACCGAGGTGAATTACACACACACACACACACACACACACACACACACACACACACACACACACACACACAAGGAAGAGGGCAGGATGACAGTCGGTGCTCGCTGGCAACACAAAAGACTCACCAGTTCACTCACTCGCTGTCTCGTCAACAAACCCGACTAACGTAAAGAAAAACACCCCTCAACGTCTCATCCCTCACAGTCCAACGCGTCACCTTCTGTTCCTGTCACTGTCTGTTGTTGCTACTACTGCTACCACTATTACTATCACTACTACTAATACAACTATCCCTATGACAATAACAACAACTACTACCACTGCTACTGCTCTCCTATCTCTTCTTGTTGATGAGAGCAATAAAATTAAATAGCTTTGAAGATCTAAATGTGCGTTGTTTATCCTTTGTAAAACTTTCGTTACTACTACTACTACTACTACTACTACTACTACTACAACCAAGTACAGCACAGAGCCACACAAGTTAATAACACAGTACACTCTCATATATACATCAACTGTTACCTGCACCAGCTTGACTCTGCACAGACCCGTAAAAATATAACATCATAACCCCCACCCGGGCAGGCAGCCGCGGGTTACCTGCCGCCGCGCCGGTAATGGCCTGATTGACTCTTAGAGGGGGAGGCGCAGTATCGTGGCAGGGCATCGTGAAGTGTGTGGGGTAATAAGCGAGCGGGTGTTATAATGCGTCAGACGAGCCTCGCTGCCTCCCTCATAACCCTGCACCTCCTCGACCACATGATTATCTGATAAACTCGCATCAGATTATGGCTATTCGGCGACGCCCCGCCCCATCCTGCCCTGCCCTGCCATGCCCTGCTCTGCCCTGTCCCGGTCCAGTCTCACTCCTCCTCCTCCTCCTCCTCCTCCTCCTCCTCCTCCTCCTCCTCCTCCTCCTCCTCCTCTTCCTCCTCCTCCTCCTCCTCCTGTTCCTTCTCTTGTTAACTTCATTCGTGGCTCAGTCAACCTCGAAGGTCAGACTGGGTTATCTACGACCTTTTATCTGCCTTTTTTTTTTTTTTGAGTGGGGATAATTAATAATCCACTTATTCCTCAAGGTGGATATTTTGGTTAGAGGTGGGTCTCTCTCTCTCTCTCTCTCTCTCTCTCTCTCTCTCTCTCTCTCTCTCTCTCTCGTGGTAAGGAAAAACTATCACAGATCTGAGCCTCCCTCGTTTTTCTCCTTGCTTCCTGCCTCAGCCAATCTTGATTCTCTCCATCCCTCACTCACTCATTCATAATGGGAAAGAAACAAACATACGCTGATTAGGAGATGAGAGACTTCTCTCTACCACAGGACACAGACACGCCAAAACGGACACCTCTTTTAACTCACTCACTCACTTACTCACTCACTCACTCACTCACTCACTCACACACTCACCTTCCTTCATACCTGCAAAATGTGTGATCCACGGCACGACAAAGCAGGTGCCTCGAGAAACCTACTCACTCACTGCTCTCACTCACTCACTCACTCACTCACTCACTCACTCACTCACTCACTCATCTCACCTTCCCTTCCCTTAACACCTGCAAAATCTGTGATCCACCCTCCACACCTCCTCCCCCCCTACCCAAACAATCCCCCACTGGTGAGCATCAGGCAGCAGGACACATTACAAAGACGAGAATGACGGCGCAGGAACCACCACCACCACCACCACCACCGTCGCCCCTTGGAGCAACTGACCAAGTCTGAAGATTAGTAAAATTACCGGGCCGGCACGTGGAGGGGGAATGGATGGCCGGGAGCGCTCGAGCTAAACCCTCCTCCTCCTCCTCCTGTACTACCTCCTTCTCCTCCTCCGTAAAGGTTCGCTCGCCAGGTCTTTTTGTGGGTAGCCGACTGTGCAGTGATTCGCGGGAGTGAGTGATACGCTGGTAAGAAGCTTTATTGTACATTTTTATCCATGTTTTTTGACAGCGCTATTCCTGGCCGTCATCCCCTCCTCGTCCCTCCGCAGCCCACCACTGATTTCATATGCTGTATCACAAGGCGGGAGGGAGTCAACGCTATGCTCTCTCTCTCTCTCTCTCTCTCTCTCTCTCTCTCTCTCTCTCTCTCTCTCTCTCTCTCTCTCTTGCAGTCACAGTAGGATAAGAAGGACGTTAAAGGATGTTATTAAGTAAGGAGAGAGGAAAGGAAGGAAGGAAGGAGTTTGAGTGACAGGGAGGGAAGGATAAAGGAAGGAGGGAAGGAAACGAGTGTGAGATGGAAAGTAAGGAATGTGTGTGTGTGTGTGTGTGTGTGTGTGTGTGTGTGTGTGTGTGTGTGTGTGTGTGTGTGTGTGTGTGTGTGTGTGTGTGTGTGTGAAGGAAAGAAGGAAGTGTGTGTGTGTAGATGTCAGAGGTTGTGAAGCAAGAAGGAGAAGAAAAATGGAAAAAAAAGCAAGAATAAAGAAGTAACTGTAAAAGGAAGAGAAAAGAAAATGAAAAACAGGATGAACATAGAAGGTAGGGAAAAAATACCAAAAGAAAGGAATTTAAAATGTAAGAAAAAATAACAACAACATCAAAGAATATGATAAAAATCGATAGATAACAGAGAACACAGATAAACTAGCAAGAAAAGAAGAAAAGAGAAAAATACTTCACAAAGGCAATACAAGAAAAACATACAAGGAAAACATGGGGCGAAGGGATCAACTTTATAGCGAAGATTTAAAGTGAAAAGCAAGAAAAAAAAAAAAAAAGTAATACGAGGACTGAAAAAGAAAAGAAGAAAAAAAAGTGCATATGGTAATGAGGAAATCAGAGACAACAGGTGACGATGACAAAGGTAAACGTGGGAACCTGTGTACTTAGGTAGTGAGTTATTACTGCTGAATATTTTACAACCAAAGGTGACTCTTGACTCCTACCACTCCACCTCACTCCACCACCTACACGCCTCCTCCACACCCCCTTCAGCCTTCACCATTACTCATTGCCGCCCACTCCTCATACCACCCACATCACCACTGACTTTACCACCACCACGACTACACGACTCCATACCTTCACTTTCTGCAGCTTCTTCCACTAATATTCCACCTTCACTTCAACACCACCTTCTTTAAGTCTTATTACCTTACACTACTGCAGATTCTTCCACCATTCTTCTACTTCAATTCCCTTCCATTCTCTTCAGATCTTACTGTCACCTTCTTCCATTTTCACCATCCACATTATAACAATCCCCAGCTAAGATCAAGCAAAAAGATGTATATGAATGGAATTACAGACAGAAACAGGTTATATTTAGTTGTGGCATTCCCTCTTCGCTATTATTTACCTACATGGGAAAGACACTGGACACTACAGTAGGCAGACGCGGCTCACCACCTCCTACACACCCGCTAAAAGCCACCACCAACCACACTTGCTACCGCCATCACCGCCATCACGACAGCAATAACTTCCACAGAGGCTTACCCTTTATCTATTCTTTTTATTCCTACTTCATGAACGTCATTAAGATTCACTCAGTTCCTTCCCTAATAAGATAGTGTATAATTATGACAAATGCACCACACTACCACCCCCACCATCACCATCCTTCACTGTCCCCCCACTACCACCATGACCATGACCACCACCATTGACTCTCCATCCTTCCCTGCCTCCTCTCCTCCTCCTCCTCCTCCTCCTCCTCCTCCTCCTCCTCCTCCTCCCACCCCCATCAATGCCTGGCTTGCTCATAAATAATACACAGATAATTATTCCCTGTCATCAATCTTGTATTAACATTAATGATATAAACATCACGGAACTGTCAATCTAGTTGGTTAATGGACGTGAAAGCCGCTTCCCCCCCTCCTCTCTCTCTCTCTCTCTCTCTCTCTCTCTCTCTCTCTCTCTCTCTCTCTCTCTCTCTCTCTCTCTCTCCCATCAGTATGCGAACAGTCAGGACGAATAGCCTTAACTCAACACTCGCCGCCACTTCTTCGTCTTATCAAGAACTTTGCAAAATGTTTCTGTTAATTTTTGCTCATTAAAGATACAGTCAACAGAGGTATTCTTCTTCTTCTTCTTCTTCTTCTTCTTCTTCTTCTTCTTCTTCTTTTTCTTCTTCTAACGGCAGGGTAGGAATGACAAAGCAAGGCACGGGAAGGGGTGAACAGGGTAAGGGAAGGGTACAAAGGCAGGGGGAAGGGGTGAGCAGGGTAAGGGAAGGGTACAAAGGCAAGGGAAGAGGTGAGCAGGGTAAGGGAAGAATACAAAGATAGGGGAAGGGGTGAGCAGGGTAAGGGAAGGGTACAGGAAGGGTAAGCAAGCAGCAGGGGCAGTGTTAATTCAGTAAGAGGTGTCGTGTCTCCTGTTTGATAATGTTGTTGTTGGTGGTGCATGGTGATGGTGGTGATGTATTGCGTGCAGGTCGATAAACGTGGTGTGGTGTGGTGTGGTGTGGTGTGGTGTGGTGTGGTATGGTGTGGTGTGGTGTGGTTTCGTGAGTGTCCTGTTCTCGTGTCCGTAATCCTTATCATGGTCGTCAGGAAGAATTGGGATTGTTGTTGTTTTTGTTGTTGTTGTTGTTGTTGTTGTTGTTGTTGTTGTTGTTGTTGTTGTTGTTGTTGTTGATGTTGCTGTTGTTGTTGTAAGGTTAGTGATAGTCGAACAGACCAGAAGAAGCACAGCAGCTCCCCGCCACAGTAGTGGAGGAGTGAGCCTTACCGTGTGACAATATAGATTTTCTTAATTCGCAAGTCGCATCATAAGGCGATATGACACTCACTCCTCATCTTCCAGTATTATTATTATTATTATTATTATTATTATTATTATTATTATTATTATTATTATTATTATCATTACTATTATTATTATTATTATTATCCTCATCATCATCATAATTATTAACATCATCATTACTATAAATTTTAACGGTAGTAGTAGTAGTAGTAGTAGTAGTAGTAGTAGTAGTAGTAGTAGTAGTAGTCGTTGTCGTAGTCGTAGTCGTCGTCGTCGTCGTCGTCGTCGTCGTCATAGTAGTAGTAGTAGTAGTAGTAGTAGTAGTAGTAGTAGTAGTAGTAGTAGTAGTAGTAGTAGTAGTAGTTATTGCTGCTGCTGCTGCTGCTGCTGCTGCTGCTGTCGCTGTTGTTGTTGTTGTTGTTGTTGTTGTTGTTGTTGTTGTTGTTGTTGTTGTTGTTGTCTGTGATTTTGTTATTGTCGTCGTCTTCATCACTGTCATCGGCGTAACAAAAGCTGTGTGCAGTTTTCCGCCACACTAGCATGTCCTCCTGGCCTCGGTCGCACGGTGGGCGGCAGCGCGTCAGGCCGGCAGATGGCAGCACGCACTGTTTGGGTTCACCCGCCGCCAACACCCCCGGCCACGCCACCTTTTATATAAGATGTAAATTTACCAGTGTGATGTTTACGCTGACAGGGAATTAAGAGTCAGCGAGGCAGCACGTCCCTGCCGCCGCCTGGCCGCACCATGCTGCCCGGGCCGCGCCGCCGCCGCTACCTGCGAGGCGGTGTTACTCAGCACAATTACTCCACCCAGCAGACACCCACAAGAAAAAAGGGATAATTGCACCACTATAAAAACGCTTCAAAACTTCATTCACGTCTGAGATTAATTTCTCCCAACGGGCGAGGCTGATGTAGACTTCAGGACGTGACGGACGAGCAAGGGACCTTTACCGTCTCGGGGAAGCGGCAGCGTGGCCCGGACATGCAGGGAGGGCGTCCTGATACTTGCACCCCACCCTGCCCTGCCCTGCCCTGCCCTGTCCTCACAGCTCCGCCACACACACCGCAGCCCCTTTCCACTTGCGTCGCCATATGACCTCGCTGCTATGGCGCAAAAATTTCTAAATCAATCAATTAATCGGTCAACTCTGCCGGAACCACAACATTCAAATAGCGCCTGACTATTATTGCATTAGTAAAGGCTTCAAAATCGTCTCCATCATGGTGTTAGAGGAGTTTGTCTTTACGCGACAGTCAGAAACATACTACATAAACCTTCACACCTTCATTTTCGGGACGGACTGAACTGGTACAAAAAAAGTAATGAGGAGTAAGAATATTCAAGATAACAATGCAACTACCCTCCAACTACCCTGCAACTACTATGCAGCTTATCACCGGCTTCCCCTTAGGCAAAGAAAACAAGCTACTTACTACTGCATCGTTGAGCAACCTTCCTCCCACCCCTCCCTCAGCACTATCAGTTCCGCCATCATCATTATCACCCTCGTCATCACCATTATTACTCCTCACCCAAGCACTATCACTCCTTCATCACCACTTGCCATCTCACACAAGCATAATCACGACTCTCATCTCATCACCACTACTATCCTCACCAACCCTTAAATGCACCTTCACCATTACCTTCCTTGTTATTAATACAGCCTTCACTCCTCCATTGTCACTATTATGTCTCAGTATCATCACCATCACTGTCATGATCTTCACCACTACACTATCAGCAGCACTGTCACCATTATCAGGCTAATTATTATCACTACCACTGTTATAACTTTCACCATTGCAATTATCAGACACACTATCATCATCAGCAGTCTCACAAACATTACCATCACCAATAAAACCTTCTCCCCTGCACTATCAGCCACACAATCACCATTAGCAGTCTTACTATCACCACCATCATTGCCACAGGCCCCGCCCCACCTGGCTATCAGCAACACAATCATCATTAGCAATCTCACCAATCCTATCACTGTTATCATTATGCATATATCACCGCCCTTCCATTACCTCTCATGACTGCCATCACTATCACCTTCATCTTAGCATTTTCACTCCCCAACCTCACCATCGCTATTAGCACTCTCAAAACTTCTGTAGCAACTTTAACTACCCCATCTACCATAAAATGTCGTTATCTACATCTCTAACATCACCACCGCCACTACCACCACCATCACGAAGAATAAGACACCGCGGATGAGCCCCTTCAGTTTCCAAAGCTAAGTCTCAAATGTCACGGAAACGGAGACGAAATGCAAAGACGATGTGTGTACTTTTTTTTTAGTATGATTGTGACCAAGGGGAAAAGTGGAAAAAGGAAAGGGTAAAAAGATATGCAATGCCATTTCCCCATTTCTCCAAAATAAGCCATTCCCTTACACCACAATCCCACATACCCACGAAAAGGTAATAAAGAAATAAGACCGAACCCACCCACCACACTTCTCATCCTCCCCCCCCCACAAAAAAAAAAGAGCAAAAGGAAAAAGATCCAAGTTTTTTTTTTTTTCTTCTTCTTTTTCTGGAGTGTCTTAAATTACTCCTCAAACATTTCACTGCACAGAAAAAGGAGTTAATATAAGCAGAGAAGAACTTCGATAACCTGATTTTCATTTTTTACTCTCAATTATCACCTACCACTTAAAATTACTATCAAAACTCTGATTCACTTACTTACACTATCGCCGTAAGAATATTTCCACGGCTCCCACAACCACTACCAATACTCTACCACTAACCACTTCCATTTCTACTTCCACTGCCCTCCAGAACCAACACTAGTATTTGCAGCATCACATTTCTTATCATACAATCTATATAATAATGCAACAAGAACAACAGTAGCAGCGATAGTATAGATTACCTCCTATTTCTGAAAGAATTATGTTACATAAATTACGTTCGTTAATTGAGGAGGTGGTGGTGGTGGTGGTGGTGGGAGGAGGAAGAGTAGTAGTAGTAGTAGTAGTAGTAGTAGTAGTAGTAGTAGTAGTAGTAGTAGTAGTAGTAGTAGTAGTAGTAGTAGTAATTTTTGTTACTATTATAGTGGTTGCTGTAGTAGTTTCATACACGTTGCACCTCCTCATATTTTCTACACGCACACGCACGTACACACGCACGCACGCACGCACGCACACGCACACACACACACGCACACACACACACACACACACACACACACACACACACACACACACACACACACCAGAAGCAGCAGCAGTAGGCTCCTCTTGTGTCTTCTGTCTCCTACACAAACACCAGCATATTTACAACACACAATCTACCAACTCAACGACGATACAAATCTTCAGTTACTGCACACACACATCCACTCACTGACTGGCATTCAAACCGACCGGGACTACTGCAGTTCACACACACACACACACACACACACACACACACACACACACACACACAGCGGCCGCCCACCACCTGGCCTGCCCTCTCCCTCATGAGCTTGGGGAGGAGGGGGAAGAGAGCCCGTGCCTGGCCCGACAAAGAACGCCTGACAAGTATTGTGATACCGCCAAGTAAATAAACTATGCTGATAAAATGATCCTGAATAAGGGATAACTCTGCCTTAATTACACAGCTACAGTAGGGGGCAGGGGGCTGGATGGAAGGTGGCGGCGCGGGAGGGAGGGCAGAAACAGGGGATGATGGGGTAGGGGGGGGAAGGAAGGGGACAATGTTAATAGGTCTGTGTGCTAAGAAAGAACAAGAGGCGCGGTTGATTTCTTCTCTCATGCTTAAATGACTCGACTTATTATTATCTTATTGCTTCTCGTGCTTCTCTCTCCCTCCTATCTCTTTCTTTCTCCTTCCCCTCCATTCCCAACTGCCTTCTCTCCTTCCTCCCTCCCCTATCCCCCTTCGTTCCCTTCTGTACCCATGTCATGACCCTTGCCTCCCTTACTCCCTTGTCCTATAGCCTTTTCACCCCTTTTCTCCCTAATGGTACACCTCTCCCCCTCTCTATCTCTCTCTGCTAACTTCTTCCCACCTCCGCTCATATCTTACCGCCACTGACAAATATCCAGATATCTAGACGGTTTCACTCAAGGCTCTCTCACTCTACCTCAATATTACCATCTAAGGACGCGTTTCTGTTCCCTTGCTTCAGTCTGGCGAGTCTGCTGGTACGTCTTTTCCTTCTCTCACAGCAAAATACCCTTAGAGACTACCCCAATTCCTCCTAACCCTCGTCCTCTTCCTCCTCCACCATCACCAGTACCTCCCTGTCAGCAGCATCATCACGCTTCAACACCAATCGCTATCTTCAAACTAAATCCTGACTCCAATTCCTCCTTAGCCCGAGGTGGTGAGGTTATTAAAATACTTCCCAATAATCTGAACAAGAATTTTGCATAATGATGAAAGATGTCTGAGGCAAAGCTGTGGTGGGGTAAAAACTAATAACCCAGAAACATGCTTATTAAGATGCTTGCAGGCTGAGATAACCGCTTATTGGACACTGATTGGTGGGTGAGCCGGCGTGTGTCCGGCCGGAGGGAGGCTTTCTTCCTGAGTGTGTGCCGCGCGATGACACCTCGCGACCTCATGCATTAGCTCTGATACACGTGTATGTACACCGCCAGGAAATCTCTCTCTCTCTCTCTCTCTCTCTCTCTCTCTCTCTCTCTCTCTCTCTCATTACTTTTACTTGTTAGCATGAATTGAAAATAAAAGACCAAGGAACTACTTTTAATTTTCACTTAAACTTTTAATGAGACCTACATTATATATATATATATATATATATATATATATATATATATATATATATATATATATACATACATACACACACACACACACACACACACACACATACATATATATTCCACCTCCCACTATTAGAATGTTTATTACAATATACAAATATTAAGATCAAGACAACCAGGCATTAACTTCAACATTCATTGCACCTCCTCTTATTTCCTGCACGCACGCACACACACACACACACACACACACACACACACACACACACACACACACACACACACACACACACACCTTCTAGCTTAGTTAATATCAACATTTAATTTTCTTTTTGTCTGAAAGCATATCAAGTGTAACGATGTTGTACGTGTTAATTACCGTCTTGCGATTTGAAGATGATACATTAACCGACTCTCTCTCTCTCTCTCTCTCTCTCTCTCTCTCTCTCTCTCTCTCTCTCTCTCTCTCTCTCTCTGACATACACATGCAATCATCCCAATCATCATTCCCTCTCGCATTTTTCACAAGCTGCCCTTCCACAAACGCGATCATCGATATTCACACTCATACAAACCTCCGCTGCGCCTCATCCACACAGGCAGTACCGAATGTATGTACACACACACACACACACACACACACACACACACACACACATTAACCTGTCATTTTAACCTGAGAAACAATAACACTAACAATTTCAAGTCATAAATAAATTCACACACAAATAAATAACACACACACACACACACACACACACACACACACACACACACACATACATTCTCTGGTCCCTAACATCACATTTTCGCGGTAATTATCCAATATCTTACCCAAACTTCAATAAATTTCCCCCTCCTCGCTCACACACAGGACTCCCGCCACACCTTCAGCAGCGAGCGCGGCTTGTTAAACTTAGACAAGCTGATATCCAGTGAAATTTACAACATAGTACTAAAATCCGCGGTGGTACTTGAACTAAAAATATACCTAACTGACTGCAAATAATTTCTTTTCCCTCACACATCAGCCGCCAGCACTAAAAGTCGCGAAAGTGGAATACTCCGATAACTCAGGGCGAGAGAGCATCGGGCAAGGCAAGGCAAGGCAAGGCAAGGCAAAGTTGGGTGAGGCGAGGAGAGGAGAGGGACGCACGCCAGATTCACACTCCCCGCGCCATCTCTTGACAGCAGCGGCAAGTAGTGTGGCTGTCCCTGTGTGCCGCTCTTCTCACTGGGATTTGCTAGGTTATCGTTAGTTATTTTAGTGTTTTTGCTTTAACTGCCTACTACTATTACTAATATTACTACTACTACTACTACTACTACTACTACTACTACTACTACTACTACTACTACTACTACTACTACTACTATTTTTTTATACTACTACTACTATACAACTACTATTACTACTACTATTACTACTACTACTACTACTATTACTATTACTACTACTACTACACTGGTGCTGCTGTTGATGATGATGGTGTTGTTACTACAACTGATACTACTACTGCTACTATTACCACACCACCATTACTACAACAATAATTACTACTACTACTACTACTACTACTACTACTACTACTACTCTCATCATTATAATCACAATTACAATTACTTACTGCAGTTTTATTTTCAAGTGGAATGTAGGCTACGTTCAGTATATCCTACCACATACTCTATCGGCGAGTTTAACAATTCTTTATGATCTCAAATACATTTTACCCCCGTCTGATTTTACAACATGGAAGCAACACTCAGTCAAGAAGTGTGTCGTTTACAACACTTACATTCCCTGATTTACGTTCAGTGAGTGGCCACCAAGCGATGAGGCCACGCCAGCTGCTACCACCACCACCACCACCACCACAAGAGGCAGACTGAGGGAGCTAGGACAACTCCCTCCCCTCTCTCTCATCAAAATACATGTAGAATATATCCTCTTTGTTTCCTCTTTTCCATTTTCCTCTCTCGTTTTATCCCATTTTCTTTCCTTTTTCACACTCAAATCTCTTTTCTTTTTTCGCCCTCTTTCCTTTTTAATCCAGTAACTCACAATTTTCCTCTTTCTTTTCCCTTTCTTACTTTTCATGTAAAGTTATTATGTAGTTTTCCACATCTCATTCTCTTCATCAAACAGGTTAATATTGTCTCTTTCTTTCTATGTGCATTTTCCCTCTACTCCACACGCCATACCATCTCTTCTTTCCTGCCTCTTCTCATTCTCAAGTGAACCCTTTTTCATATCAAGTAAAAGAGGTTCAGATCTAGTACTACGAAAAAGGTCCACTAAGATGCCAGTCCCCCAAAAGAAAACAACTGAAAGGGTTATCCAAAATTGTGAGGATAAATGTCTTGAAATGATATCCTGTCATCTCTCCTCTCTATCACTCGCCCAGACACATCCGTACCCTCTCCTCCTCATATCCCAACTAAACATTAATGCATGAGGCTATACGGAAACCTTGCACAGTAATAATAAATAGAAAAATAATAACTAATACAAAAGTAACAGTAGATAACTTTCAAACCATTCCAACCATCAACCAGTAATCGAACCAGGGGACCAGGAAAGAAGAATGACACCAAACCAGGACGCATAAAACATCACCCACTCCTACAAATTGGCGTTGTATCCTTAACCATCTGTCTTAAGCCTCCAGAGGGCGTCACCTAACCCGCCACCTCTCGCCCGTCCGATGGTAGCTCTCCATTTCACGAAGTCCGGTGCTGATAATACGAGCCAAGGGAGCCACTGACCGTGTTACAGGAGGCTGCTAGCAACACTAAGGTATTGTCTGGCTGTATTCTAACATCGCTTGCTTTGTATCTCTTATTCTTTTAGTCTCCTGCTAATGTTTTTGTTCTTCTCCTACTTCTTTCCGTGCTGTTTCTCCTTCTACTCTTGTAATTGTTTTTCTTTCTATTCATTCAATTTTCTTTTTTTTTATCATACTCATTTCCCAGCTCCTTCTCCTTCTCTTCCTCACTTTCTCTTCTTCTTCCTCATCCATTTGCTGCTCTCGCTCTTCTTCTTTTATTATCATCATTATTACTATCATTATCATCGTCATTATTATTATTATTATTATTATTATTATTATTATTATTATCATTCCTTCTTTTTCCACGTCCCTGTTCCCCACTTCCTCCTCATCCTCCTCTTGCTCCTGTTCCTGCTCGTGTTTCTACTCCTGCTGCTGCTGCTGCTCCTGCTCCTCCTCCTCCTCCTCCTCCTCCTCCTCCTCCTCCTCCTCCTCCTCCTCCTCCTCCTCCTCCTCCTCCTGCAACTCCCCATCCTGCTCCTCCTCCTCATACTGTTTCTCCTCATCCTGCTCCTCCTCCTCAAAGCTTAACATCTGAAAAGATGGAGGTATAAAAACCGGCAGTGTACTTATATTATAGATATATAGCACACACACACACACACACACACACACGAGTACTCACACAGGGCGGGCGTCACCGTGTCCAGTGAGCCATATCATCCCCAGGGCACAGACGGAAGGCTTGGCAGGTAACGAAGGCACAGCAGGTGAGAGTACAAGGCCAGACTCAGGTGTGTTTCCAGTGTCCAGTGACCATCACCTCCAGAAGTACGCATTGAAATAGGATTAAGATAAATAGGTTGAAATACAAATGTTGCTAAAGAAGAAGAGGATAATTATCGAAGTTGAAAAATTAGTGTTGCTATGGAGAAAGGGAAAATATCAACGTTAAAAAATAAATGTTGATATAGAAGAAGACAATGATCGAAGTTGAAAATTAATGTTGATATAAATAGAGAAAATCTGAAGGTTGAAATATAGATGCTGATATAAAGAGAGGGAAAACACTGAATGCAAATATAAATGAAGAGAAAAATATGGAGATTGAAATAATATGAAGAGAGGAAAAACATCGTCATTGGAATATAAATGTCGATATGAAGAAAGCACAAATATCGAATACTAATCCAAATGAAGATGGAAAAAAATATATATGTTAAAAGCTGAAATATAAATGTTATTACAAATGGAGAGGATGAAACAGGCAGCGTACAATGTAACATCCATTCACAATGCTGGCAGTTTGAAAAATGTGGCGCAGGTCGTAAAGTACATATAAATATCATGGCGTACAGTAATATACTCGTACAACATACATACAAAAGCAGTCTTCGTTAATATTTTATGGAAACACCAGTAGCGTAATCCACATTGAAGTTTTTATCACTTTTTTTTTAACACCGTCAATATTTCCCTAAGACATGCATTGATTCTCTCTCTCACTCTCTCACTCTCTCTCTCTCTCTCTCTCTCTCTCTCTCTCTCTCTCCGTTACAAACACTACCTATCAATTGAACATGACACAAAAGAATATTCAAGACTCGTGCATTATCAACTCTTCTCAAATGAGGCAGCAGTACAAGTAGCATGCATAGTGAGGCGTGTCAGCATTACTTATTCACGGGCTAACCACTCGTGTGTGTGTGTGTGTGTGTGTGTGTGTGTGTGTGTGTGTGTGAGAGAGAGAGAGAGAGAGAGAGAGAGAGAGAGAGAGAGAGAGAGAGAGAGAGAGAGAGAGAGAGAGAGAGAGAGAGAGAGAGAGAGAGTAACAAATTAACAAGAGAAAAGAAGATGAATTTCGAAAAAGATAAGAACTAAATAAGATAACAGAGACAATAACGATGACAACCGTGTGTGTGTGTGTGTGTGTGTGTGTGTGCGTGTCGCAGAAAACCTCACACAAGAACACACCAGGCGTGCACCGGTCACATCCCAGCTGCCAATCGATCTGTGCGAACCAATGAACCAGTGGACCAATAAACCAGTGAGTAAACCAGCGAATCTCTGACTCAGCGAACCAGTGAACCTGAAACACTCGAGAAAGACAACTTGAGAAAGACCAAGAAATGAAGTAAAGAGAAACAAAAACAAAAAAAGTAAGCAAACAGAGAGAAAGAAAGAAAAAAACATCAGTGTAGTGAGAACCAGATGAGTGAATAAATGGAGAGAGAGAGAGAGAGAGAGAGAGAGAGAGAGAGAGAGAGAGAGAGAGAGAGAGAGAGCACAGGTGTCTCCTTCATTAGTCGGATAATACACCTGCATACCTGAATGTTCGTCTGCCCTCAGGTTAATTAGTGGTCTTTAACTGGACTCAGCTTGTGCAACGCCCACCCAACCCTGTACTTGCTACCCGGTTATTAGGTACACTGCTGCTATTGCTAACGTTGCTATTACGAACACTGCCGCTGAGAACACTGGTGCTCTAAGTATGCTGCTATTGTTAATGTTGCTATTACGAACACTGCCGCTGAGAACACTGGTGCTCTAAGTATGCTGCTATTGTTAATGTTGCTATTACGAACACTGCCGCTGAGAACACTGGTGCTCTAAGTATGCTGCTATTGTTAATGTTGCTATTACGAACACTGCCGCTGAGAACACTGGTGCTCTAAGTAAAGACAATGCTACTATTACGAACAACGATATTAGAAACCATGATACTAAAAACACTGGTGCTGATACTAAGAACACTTTTTGATCTTACTTAATACTACCGCTGAGGATACTACTGCTGTAAGAGAAGTCAATATTGTTACTACGATCAATGATTTAGACTATTACGAATTTCTTCAGTACTGGAATGCATTTCAACCTTGAGATTTGGGTATGATTAGACCATTTTGTTGATATTAGGAAGGATCTATGGAGGTCAGACAATCAATAGCCAGAGTATTCACTATTTTAATCCCCTACATGAGTTTCTGAAGCTGTATAAAATCACCAAATTGTAAGCGGAATGAATATGGAAACGCGTCATGGTACTGATGGGGTTAAGGACATTTCCGCTATTACTGTTATGTTTAATTCGTATATTTATCAAGGCCCGACAAATGGTGACAGTGAGATGTAGCAATAGGAATGTTGTGCAGATGGAAGTGGAAGCCAAAGTGTACGATATTTGTGATTACTTAAGATACAATCAAATGAAAGTATAAGGTAAACATCCAGGTATGCAGTTACCTTGCACAAACACTTATATTATTACTAAACACTTCTCTTACCGAACACTGCTACTTAGAATAATACTGTTGTAATCTGACTGGTACTCCTATCACGAACCATGATATTACGAACAATGCCACTTGAAACACTGCTGATTATTATCAAGAAAGCTTACTATTCTTGACTCCTATATTGTTATTGTTAGTTGCTGCTGATATAAACACTATCGCGACTACTACCACTACTCCCAATGAAATTACGAACATTATCACTTACAACGCTGCAGACATTATTTCTGACCCCTACTGTCATTACTAGTTCCTGCTAATATGAACACTATCACGACTACTATTTTTTTTTTTTTTTTTTTACTACTATCACTGTTCCCGTCACATGAAACACAGGTGATAGATCCAAAGCTACTGCCCGTGCTACATTTAAACCATACCACTACTCCTCCGCTCCGTATGACTATCAGCAGTGCGCCGTCACAGCCACGACAGGTGACGCCTCATTAAAAGCACTCCCGCCTTTGTCGCAAGTACTGTCACCGCAACCCGAGACTCCCGCCGCTGCTCATTACTTCCTCTGCTTGTTCAGTGAGCCTTGTCTGCATCTCAATTAACAGCGGATGATGAATGACTCGAGCACCGCGATGACATACATGAGGGACGTGATTATTATCCTGGTGGTGACAGTGGTGGTGGTGGTGATGGCGGTGGTGGTACAAAGCGATCCCTTCTTCCTGTGTCCTTATCCTTCCTTCCTCCCTATCCTGCATGTCTTCTTTTCGTTCTTGCCTCCTAAGCCTCCCTACTTTAATAAGTCTCCCGGTACTCCGTCACCAAACCATCCCTGCATCTCTCCATACACAAGTAATGCCCTTCAAACCGCCATCACCATGCAGGAAGAGCAGGCCAGGTATTTGCAATCACCAGGAGCCCCGCAGCACGTGTCATAGCCACCTGAGTGACGGTTGAAGAATGATTAGTCAGGCAATCTTCAGGTTCATCTTTCAGCTCTTTTTTTTGCGACGTGAGGTTTGAGTGATGCCTTGTATCTATCCCTACCGCTTTGTTGAGAAGTAACGGGCAGAGTAAGACCTCCGATGCTTTCCTGTATTGCTGAAACTCTTGCATGTTAGAGGCTAATATCAAGTATGGCCAACTCAACTGCTTCCATCATTTGTACGGTTGTGAAATGAATACAGAGTTGACGCGCTCGCGCACGCACGCGCGCGCGCACACACACACACACACACACACACACACACACACACACACACACACACACACACACACACACACAAACACAAACACACACCTTTATTGTCCTCCCAAATCTACAGCATAATTAAAATAACAAAACGTAGGCCCGCCAGAGACCTTAAGCCCCAACAAGTGTGTGGAGCGGCGCCCCCTCTTCCACCCTGCCCCCTGCGACTCACTGGTCACCGCGCCTCGCCTTCCTCAGTCCTCCTTCGTTTTCTTGTCTTTAAACCACCACCACCACCACCACCACCACCACATTCACCACCATCACAACCACCAACAATCATCACAAACACCAAACAAACCAGCGTCCAAAAGTTCCCCGTATCATAATTCCGTCATAAAATAAACCATAATTCCAACTTTCCAGAGCAAACCTTAATGGAAATTAAATATAAAAATACTGAATGATTTAATTTCACGAAGCCTCATAACTTGATTGGGAGGATCGCCATGTATAATATATTTTATCGCGCAAAATATGGAAACATTTATCGGACAAAAACATGTTTGTAATATGTAATGCCGAACACCCCGCGGTGGAGGGAAAGACAGAGCGGGGTGTATTAACGTTATTATTTAACAGAAACTGACGACGACGCGATAAAGAACAGTACAACGCACCGCGCACGCACTGCCCTCTTTGTTGCGCTCGCGCGCGCACACACACACACACACACACACACACACACACACACACACACACACACACACACACACACACACACACACACACACACACACACGGCAAGCAAGCAAACAAATATCATGAAAGTAATCATCTATGGATAAATATAATGTAGCCAATGCAAATGTGTATACGAGAGAGAGAGAGAGAGAGAGAGAGAGAGAGAGAGAGAGAGAGAGAGAGAGAGAGAGAGAGAGAGAGAGAGAGAGAGAGAGAGAGAGAGAGAGAGAGAGAGAGAGAGAGATCCCTTCATATATACATAGTTTTTGAAGCATACATCCCAATAAGAACACTTCCACTCCACTTTCATCCCGTCATAGTCACCCCTTCACCTTACCCCTTCACCTTCCCCCCCTTCACCTAACGAAGCATCCCGAGACATTACATCCCAACATACACACACACACACACACACACACACACACACACACACACACACACACACACACACACACACACACGTAAGGGAAGTACAAAACAGAGAGAGAGAGAGAGAGAGAGAGAGAGAGAGAGAGAGAGAGAGAGAGACGAGAGAGACGAGAGAGACGAGAGAGAAGAGAGAGAGAGAAGAGAGAGACAAGAGAGACGAGTGGGAGACAGGGGGAGGAGGAGGGAGGAAGGGAGGAGATACATACCGGCATTTTATCCTATCAAACCCAATCAAATCAACACGTAATTAATACATGATCGTGATAACCTTTCAATCAGCACAGCCATGGTCACACAAAAAATACATAATGTTTTTACACCTGCATGTTCCCTCAGCCTGCAGGTGTTGCAATGGGAGCAGCTCACCTGTGCTGCGTCGAGAGAGAGAGACAGAGAGAGAGAGAGAGAGAGAGAGAGAGAGAGAGAGAGAGAGAGAGAGAGAGAGAGAGAGAGAGAAAGGGGGGGTAGGTACCAAGAGAGGAGGTAAGGGAAACACGGGCACGGGAGGGAAGGGAAGGGAAGGGAAGGGAAGGAGACAGGAAGGGTAAAAGGATAGAGGAATAAGTGTGAGTGGCGATAAGAGGAGGTTTGTTAACTCTCTCTCTCTCTCTCTCTCTCTCTCTCTCTCTCTCTCTCTCTCTCTCTCTCTCTCTCTCTCTCTCTCTCTCTGTCTCTCTCTCTCATCTGCAGTCACCTGTGCGTTTCTATACCTGCTGATTGGCTTAACGCTCCCGCTCACAGCCAATCACGATGTAGCTTATCTGTGTGTGTGTGTGTGTGTGTGTGTGTGTGTGTGTGTGTGTGTGTGTGTGTGTGTGTGTGTGTGTGTGTGTGTGTGTGTGTGTGTGTGTGTGTGTGTGTGTGTGTGTGTTCTAACATGGGATAATGAAAGTAATATTGGAATGGATTCGGAAAAAGATACCATAATAAAATAAAATACGATAATAAAAACAATGAAAAGAAAAAAAAAACGAAAACGAAGAAAATGAAGAAAAAAAAACGAAAAAAAATAAGAGAAACGCATATTGTGATTATATAAAAAAGAAGGAAAAAAAAAACGGAGGACAAAAATTAAGAGAAGAGGAAGAAGAGGAGGAGGAGGAGGAGGAGGAGGAGGAGGAGGAGGAGGAGGAAGAGGAGGAGGAGGTGACCAGATGGGGCAGGACAATCTCACGTTAATGTTATCTAGAAACTTTTCGGGACCAATTTGACAACCCACTCCAAACTTGATCCTGACTTGAAGAGGGTTAGTGACGGGGCTGCGGGGGAACATAGTGGGGTGGCAGAGGGGAGATGGGGGGAGGAGAGGAGTGGTGGAGAGGAGGTGGGGAGATAGGGACGAGGTGGAAGGGACATTTGGTACAGTAAGGGGAGAATAGTTTAAGGGGAGAGAAGGGGAGGATTATGTAATGGGAGGTTGTAGGATTGTAAGGGGTGAAGGGGTGAAGGAGGGTGAAGAGAGGGGAGGTTCGTAGTGTATGGGAATATATGAGGCGAAGATATGAGTAGAGAGAGAGAGAGAGAGAGAGAGAGAGAGAGAGAGAGAGAGAGAGAGAGAGAGAGAGAGAGAGAGAGAGAGAGAGAGAGAGAGAGAGAGAGAGAGAGAGAGAGAGAGAGAGAGAGAGAGAGAGAGAGAGAGAGAGAGAGAGAGAGAGAGAGAGAGAGAATAACGGACGGGAAAGGGTTGGAAGATATACGAAAGAACACACACACACACACACACACACACACACACACACACACACACACACACACACACACACACGAACAATAAAAGAAAAATTTGCTATCACCATGAACCATAATTTACGAATGTGTTTTCTTTATCCTCTCTCTCTCTCTCTCTCTCTCTCTCTCTCTCTCTCTCTCTCTCTCTCTCTCTCTCTCTCTCTGGCCACCATTGTAGTTTCAGCAGAGCGCCAATATGCTATAAACAAGACCAGCTGCATCCGAATCCGTAGCTGAAACTCGCACCTTTGACCACGACTACGGTGAACACGCAGCGGGCCGTCACTCCGTCCCTCCTGCTGCGATCCGTGGCGACTGGACCAGAGATAAGGAGGCGGCGAGGAACCCAAGACTGAGGTGTAAGAAGTATGGTAAAGAGTGTGCCATAGGATGTGGTATTTTGTTGAAGTTTTTTTTTTTTTTTCTTTTCTTTTTTCTTTTTTTTTTTTCTCTCAGTATAGGGTTGTTGTAAAATTGAACCAAGTTGAATGATATCTATAAATGTGTACACTTTCCCTGTGGTCACTAAATTATGTATCTTTTTATATATTTGTTTATGAGAAGTTGAAGGTAAGTAAGGGAAATTGGGGAGAAAAGAAATGTGTAACGTGTATGGTCAGGAGAATGCAATACACTGGAGTATGAGAGAGTATAAAATAAATAAATAAATAATGAGCATGAGATAATGAGGGAAGGCAAAGGCAGAGAGAGAGAGAGAGAGAGAGAGAGAGAGAGAGAGAGAGAGAGAGAGAGAGAGAGAGAGAGAGAGAGAGAGAGAGAGAGAGAGAGAAATCAGCAAGAGTGCGTTACAAGGAGTATCAAGATATGAAAAGGTATACAAGAACATCAGATAATAAGAGAAGCTGCAAGAATCCCACATGAAAGCTATCTATACTAATTGTTTCCACGTAGCATCCTCATCCATTCTTCTTCTAAAGCTCCCTAACAACTCAACACCAACAATTTTACTAACGAGTCTGTGTCATTCACCTATCACTCTACAAGGTATGAAGCCTCTGGTCGATACACTATTGTAGGCATGGGAAGCTGGTAAATCATATCCAATTCCACCCTATCTTTATTATTATCTTTTTAACTGAACTTTATGAAGCTTGAACCACGATAACAAGGAGAGCTGCAGGATACCGCCAAGCTTACATAAGACAACCACTTCATGAAAATTACCTATCTAGTTCCTTTTCCTTCCTTTTTTGTTTAATTTTTCTTGTTTTTTTTCTTTTCCTTTTCTTTTCCCCACTACCATTTTTAAACACCAGATCCACACACACCTCCCATACCTATACAAATAAAAAGCCCAATTCCTTGCCAAGTTTTATCTAGTTAACAGAAGAGCGCGAGACACTGATAGAAGGATGATAATGATGCAGTGATCATGATTCATCTCCACTAGCTAAATAATAATCAATAACCAGCGCCTCTCCCTCTCCTCCCTGTCCACCTCCCTAACGCAAGAGTTAACCAGTACTCTCAACCATCCATCCTTTTTTTTTTATACCATGTGGGCTTTTTACGGGAATCTATGGGCTAAAGGGGGGTTATTTTTTGGGATACCTCCTATCTCAAAGCCCACCCGCTAAGAAACCGTTGCCCCGAGTGAGGAAGCCCAACCTACACTCGGACCGTGGACAGGATTCGAACCCGTGCGCTTGGAGACCCCTCGGAACTCTGTCAGTTTTTGTATTTCCATCAACTCACGACTTGAATTTATGTAAGAGGAAGGTTTCAAGCCATTTATCCCGTTCATTTGGCTAACTCTCTCGCCCCTGTACGTGAATTGGCATCTAAGTGGGCCTTTTTGTTTCGCCGTTTTGTTGCCCTTAGTCTCTTGCACGAAAAGAAAAAAAAAAGAAAAAACAATAATCCCCTCCTCCCACAATTCCAATGAGGTGTAGTGTAGTGTACCTATTCTAAAATGTCCCAGTGTCTTGCCTGTACAACTTCTAACGCACTCTAGTAAAAGCTAATCGAGGTTTTTCAAAAGTACTTTCTAGTGATAATTTAAAATGGAAGGAATGAAATGAGAACGGAAGAGAAGACAAAAGAGAAGAAAAAAATTTGAAAGAACGAAGGGGAAGATATCAAAGGAGAGAAGAGAAGAGGAAAGGAAAGGAAAGGAAAGAAAAGGGAAAAAAACGAAGGGATGGAAAGGGAAAAGGAAAGGGAAAAGATAAGAAAGGAAAGACAAAGGGAAGGGATACTAAACAGAAAGGAAAGGAAAAAAAAGAAGCAAAAAAAAGGAAGGAAAAGGGAGAGAGGAAAATAAGAAAAGGGAACTATTGTAAAACCCATCCATTTCCTATTTTTTCCCCTACTCCACACCCTTAACCACTCCAGTAAAGTTAGCATCACCACCTAACTTAACCAACCTAACTAACATTCCCCTCCCAATAACTGCCTAACTACTCCTCCCCTCCTTAATTACCTTTCCCCACCCCAGTAACTACCATTTCCTATCCACTAACCGTTCCCCAGTCCAATAACTAACCGTCCTCACCCAGTAACTACCATACCCCATCCACTAACCTTTCTCCATCCCTAACTACCATTCCCCACCCATTAACTACCCTTTCCTATCCACTAAGTACCTTTTCCCCACTCAAATAACTCATTTTTTCTACCTAACTAGCCTTCCCCTCTTTCAAAACATTTATCCCATTTTTTTAGCTAACTCTCAAACCTGCTCGAGAACTGGCATCTAAGTGGGCCTTTTTGTTTAACCGCTTTTGTTGCCCTTGGTCAGATTTCCACTCTAATAAAAAAAAAATAATCTTCCCCCCCCCCCAACACACACACTATATCCCTTTCAAGACACACTTCACGATATGGCAGATGGAGGCTCGACATGTCTATTATGGATCAGCTGCACGGGCACGACACACGCCTGCACGGTAGTAAATTGTCGTGTCATTACATAAGAACACCTCGCCGTCACTCACAAGCCAATCACCTTCCACTATGGCATAAATATAAACACCTGGAGGCTGTTACCTGTTACTGATTTATAGGAATGAATATTATGCAATGCTTCGATATTCTGCTGTTAAAATCTGCACTCACTCTCTCTCTCTCTCTCTCTCTCTCTCTCTCTCTCTCTCTCTCTCTCTCTCTCTCTCTCTCTCTCTATTTATACATTATTACACTTTAACTTGGTCTTTTTACAGGTTTAAAGGTATATTATGAGTACATCCTTTCTCTCTCTCTCTCTCTCTCTCTCTCTCTCTCTCTCTCTCTCTCTCTCCACCAGTCAGGCCTAACGGAACTCATTGAGACATAAGCAAGCCAAGGACAGGTAAGACATGTTAATTAGGGCAAAGGTACACGTGGTGCTTTACTGCCCCGGCAAATCTGACACCGCTAGATTTACCTGAGTTCGCCCGGAGCCTAATTGGTTATACAAGGTAATAAATTGGCCTAAACTACCTCGTTCCCGCCTGCCTCGTTAGGATGAATCTTACCTTCTAAAAAGTGCAATGTGATGACGACTACCCCCCTCCTCCTCCCTCTCTCTCACCTTTTTCCCTCCCCCTCCCCTCCTCTTCCTTCCTTTCCCTCCCCTCCCCTCCCCTCCCTTTCATTCTCTTCCCTTCCCTTCCCTTCCATTCCCTTCCCCTCCTCTCCCGTTCCGTCCCCTCGCCTCTCTTCCTCCCTCACCTGCTGAAAAGGATTATCTGGCTGCCTTCACCTGTCTGTCATCCATCTGTCCTATTCCCCATACAGGTGTTATATATACGAGTATTTAGTGACACTGCTACTTTTACTTCTACTATTGATACTTCTACCAACTGCTCTTGCTTTTACTACTACTATTATTGATTTTACTACCACTACTACTACCACTACTACTACTACTACTACTACTGCTATTACTACTACAGAAATTTGCTTTATTTATTTATTTATTTTTTTTTTTTTTGAGGTGTGGGAGGGTATTCAGTGTCCTATTATTTCTACTACTGCTTCTACTACTATGATTACTTCTACTACCACTACTACTATGCCACTTGCTAGCGCCATCAATACTCTCGTAACTAACCACAATACCAGTTCTTCCTCCTTCTCCTCCTTCTCCTTCTCCTTCTCCTCCTCCTCCTCTAAACACAGAAGGCAAACTCTCTTCCTATTATCGCTAGTTATAAAATTTTCAAACTCGAATTAACTTCCACCAACCACAGTGCTAAAACTGCTATTTTTAGTCTCTCTCTCTCTCTCTCTCTCTCTCTCTCTCTCTCTCTCTCTCTCTCTCTCTCTAATTATGTGGAGAATGTAGTGAAACGACGATACACGATACAGTAAAGGAAGGAAGGAAGGAAGGAAGGAAGGAAGGAAGGAAGGAAGGAAGGAAGGAAGGAAGAAAAGAAAGAAAGAAAACGAAGAATGGTGAGAGTAAAACAAGGAAGAGATAATAGAAAGTATGAGCAAAAATAGAAAAAGATATATAAAAACATGGGAAAGGAAAAGCGAAGAGAAAGAATATCTATAAATAAAACGTTACGATATTAGGGGAAAAAACAGCCAGGCAGGCAGGCAGGCAGGCAGGCAGGCAGGCAAGCAGGCAGACGTACAGATAGATAGACAGACTGGCACAATAAATCTTCCAAAAGCTCAGTATCATTCTTTATAATAGATTGAGGATTAAAAGTATCGGTGAGTGTCGAAATACTTTGATAAAAAAAAAAATAGTTAATGCATCAGAATAACAAGAGCAAAATAACAGCCGCAGGAATAGTAATTTGATTAAGAGCTAAGCCGGTTACTTTATTCATCTAGTACTGAATTATCTGCTTAAAGAAAAGTAATAATGGATTAAGGGCAGCCATTAGAGGACAAAAGGAAGATGACTTTTACTGTAATGGGAAAAAAAAAGGAATGAAGGACATAAAGGAAAAATTCTATAATGAAAAAAATATATTATACACAAGGGATACGAAACATCTTTACGTACAGAAATATTTGAGTGAGTGAGTGAGTGAGTGAGTGAGTGAGTGAGTGAGTGAAGAGGTTGATATATATGAGGTAAAAACCGAAGAATGAATGAGAGACAAGGAAAGAATGGGTAAAATTTGTGAATAAGAGACAGTGAAAGAATGACGAGAGAGAGAGAGAGAGAGAGAGAGAGAGAGAGAGAGAGAGAGAGAGAGAGAGAGAGAGAGAGAGAGAGAGAGAGAGATAGACGAATGAGATTGAAAAATAGAAAAAAGAAAAAGAAAAGAAAATGAAGAAAGCGAATGAGTGAGTGAGTAGGAGAGTGACAGACTGAATGACTTAGTGAATAAATGAACATAAAAGCGAAAGAATAGATGAATAACTACCACATAACAATAATGAATAACTACCACGATATCATGCCTCAAAATGACAACAACAATAACAAGAGAAGAACAATGCAATTAGTCATCCAACCACACACAAACAAACAAACACACACACACACACACACACACACACACACACACACACACACACACACACACACACACACACACACACACAGCAAATACCCACACGCTCAAACACCAATAACAAGAAAAAAAAATAAAACTTGGAAGAGATGTAACCCACTTCTTTTTACTCTCAGAAATTGAATCCTTTTTTAAAGATGCGCTTCCTCTGTGTATAGCCGTGAGAGTTTGAGGGAGAGGGCGAGGGAGACGCAACCCACACCCAAACTGACTCTCTCTCTCTCTCTCTCTCTCTCTCTCTCTGGTAAACATTAATTCATCAGCCTACACCTTACCATTTCTCTTATTACTGATTCATTCACTCACTCCTTTACTCATTCATTCATTCACATACTCACTCACTCCTTCGTTCACACACACACACACACACACACACACACACACACACACACACACACACACACACACACACACACACACACACACACACACATTCACACATTCATTCATTCACATTCACTCACTCGCTCTTCTTCATCCAACATTCTCTTCTCATTTCTACATCTCATAATCATTCTTCAGTCTTTCACCCAGCACCATTCATCCTCACGGTCCTCACTCATTACTACGCTCTCTCTCTCTCTCTCTCTCTCTCTCTCTCTCTCTCTCTCTCTCTCTCAGTCACTCGTTCAATTCGTTTGCCAAGCGGAGTTAAAACAAAGCTTATTAACAAAATTCGTAATTATTAAAGCTCCCGTTTTCATCTTGTTGCTCGTGCATAGAAAACAGAGGCGCAATATTCTCTCTCTCTCTCTCTCTCTCTCTCTCTCTCTCTCTCTCTCTCTCTCTCTCTCTCTAACCACTTCTTTTAAGGTCTTCTTCTCTCCTCTTCTTCTCCCTCATCACTCACTCTCTCCCTATTTCCCTCCTCCTCCTCCTCCTCCTCCTCCTCCTCCTCCTCCTCCTCCTCCTCCTTCTCCCCTGCTCAGACTTTCCGCTTCTCAATAGTTTTTTGTTTCACTTTATCAATCAATACTTGTCTCATGCATCCTTCTCTTTCAGTATCTCTTCCCCTTCCTTCCTTCCCTCTCTTAAAACCGTCATCCCTTCCTTCATTCGCTTTACATTCCTCTTCCCCTTCTTCACTCGATATCCGAACCTCTCTCTCTCTCTCTCTCTCTCTCTCTCTCTCTCTCTCTCTCTCTCTCTCTCTCTCTCTCTCTCTTACAGATCGGTACGAAAGGCAAAAGCAAACGTACCCAAATTTTTAAGGTTTTAATCTCTCTCTCTCTCTCTCTCTCTCTCTCTCTCTCTCTCTCTCTCTCTCTCTCTCTCTCTCTCTCTCTCTCTCTCTCTCTCTCTCTCTCTCTCTCTCTGCAAGGCCGGTAGTACCAAACATTTAGGCTACCAATCCCCAATCCAGGTCACAATCTTTGCACGAGTTACCACGTGTCCTCCGCTTGGATTTATCACGTCACAGAATGTCTGATAAATCCCCGACGGCTAGGTTCAGTCATACCATCCGTGCGCTGCCACCAGTGTAATGCATTTCCGTACCCTTGACTCTACAGAGGTAAATGCACCACGACTAACATCACATTTTTCCAGGTTCTGTATAAAAGTAATGGGTGTTCTGATATTTTTACTCTTGTTAGTTAAGTACAGATGCTAAGGATGTGTTGAGAGGAGTGGGGAGATTCTAACTGGACCTTTGGGGAGCTGCCTGCGATCCTGATGGTAGGAGGAATCACATCTGCCAGTTTGAAGATTGATTGTCTTGTGTCACTGAGATGGACAGAATATGAATGAGTTTATGTATGGTAAGCAGCCTACAGCATGACACACAAGGGAACGCAAGTGTACACGAGTCAGTAACATTGCTTATGCAGGTCCGAACAAGTCAAACTGTAGCTTGTGAGAAAAAGGAACAGTAATTACAAATACAACAATGCCAAGGCTCGTGCAGTGGAATCGGCTAATAATGCAGAGGATGAGACATTAATCTTGTTCTCCATCGCAATAAGCACATCATGCATGCACGCCATTTGAAAAGTCATTACAAACAAGTCTAAGGTAAATAATGATCAAAGGACAGTACAACGATATCTCAGAAATGGACAGCTCTCAAGATGATGGTTCCATGAAGTGCACAGTTAATTTCTCCAGTTTCATCAATGAATATTCAAGGAAATTCCAATTTTTAAATCGAATTACTAACGTAAACATCGTCCCATTAACTGATTCCGTTCAACATTTTCCTCAATCAAGTTCCTCTGATGACAATTTTATTAGAGTTTTTCGTTTCTGTCACTTGCTCATTTCTTTTGGATGACTATTTGATTGTCGTATTTCGTCTTGTCGGTGTTGTACCTCTTTTGGATGCCACTAAGTACGTGCGCCAGACGCAATACTAGTTGTAAATAAGGACACGTAAGTTTATACTCTCCTGACTTCCAGTTCCAAGAAATGATCACTGCTTTTGTCAGCGATTAATCTGTCAGAGAGGGTTGTCTGAAGGAAGAGTACCACATTCCACACTGTCTCCCATTCTAAAACTCAGAAAACTTGCTTCACTTTCCTTTGTTTCTGTTAAGCATTTATTTCACATTTGTTAGAGAGAGAGAGAGAGAGAGAGAGAGAGAGAGAGAGAGAGAGAGAGAGAGAGAGAGAGAGAGAGAGAGAGAGAGAGAGAGAGAGAGAGAGAGAGAGAGAGAGAGAGAGAGAGAGAGAGAGATGCCTTTTTAACATCGTTTTTGTGCAATAGCCTTTACACGAAGAATACATAATTGGAGCGGAGTTTATAAGGATCAGAATCTAGGTTACTTTTACCTTAATGTTCCTGCTCTACTTCACAGGGATCAGGTTTGAGTAGCATGGATATTCAACTTCGTGAGGCGCTTCATAAGTTGGATCAGGTAATGGGAATCCGCTTGTCCGTTAGTAAAGACGAACACGAACTTCAAATAAATCACCCCTCATCTCTCTCTCTCTCTCTCTCTCTCTCTCTCTCTCTCTCTCTCTCTCTCTCACAAACTCCTTTATTTCCCTTCCTCTTTTTCCCCTCTATCTTCCTATCTTCCTCCTCCTCCTCTCTCTCTTTCTTTTCCACCAACCCCACTTCCCTCTCCATCCTCTCCCTCCCACTCCAGACTTTCCTCCACTCAATACTTACCTCTTTTTTTTCACTTTTATCAATACTTGTCGCTTCCATTTCTCTCTTTCAGCACCTCCTCTTCTTCCTCTTCCTCTTCCTCGTTCTTCTCCTTCCGTCATTTTCACCACATTCCTCCTTCACTCACCTATCAATACTCTCTCTCTCTCTCTCTCTCTCTCTCTCTCTCTCTCTCTCTCT
>NC_059300.1:4945455-4965455 GCF_017591435.1 Portunus trituberculatus | reverse complement strand
TCAACAAGCAAGAGGATTTTCTTAACCCTTTCTGAGTCGTGTGTGATGTGGTGGTGGTGGTGGTGGTGGTGGTGGTGGTTGACGGCTTCTCTACTGAGGTCAGTATTCTTAAAACGCTATGCACTCTTACCACGACTATTTTCAAAGGCCACAGGGATGATTAACCGAGTTCCTAAGAATGCGTACTTCTCCAGTTTATAATGTATTAGTCTTGATAATCTGTCACTAAAACCATGAAAAAAAATCTGAACACCCTGTTAACTTCGACGAGGAAAAGAAAAGAAGGAAGGATGGAAGGAAGGATGGATGGTAGAAATTATCGATAGTCGAGTTCCCAAGAGTACTTCTCCACTTCATAATGTATTAGTCTCGATAATCTGTCACTAAATCCATGAAAGAAACAAAAATCTGAAAACCCTTATAACTTCGACGAGAGCTTTTTGAACGTAGTGGAAGTGCGGCGTAGAAAAGTTTCAGGATATAGTCGAAAGAGCAGTGGACAGGCAGCCAGCGTCACGAGCTTGGAAATAAAGACGTCAGCGTGGGCTTATCAGGGCGGCACAACAGGTAGCACAGACAGGCGGGGTGGGGTCAGCGGGCGACACACACAGCGTAACGAGACACCTAGACGGCCCCGCCTCATCACTGACGGACGTGTCAAATGAAGCAACGCCGCCAGAGTGAGACAAACCGACAAAACACACACACACACACACACACACACACAGAGAGAGAGAGAGAGAGAGAGAGAGAGAGAGAGAGAGAGAGAGAGAGAGAGAGAGAGAGAGAGAGAGAGAGAGAGAGAGAGAGAGAGAGAGAGAGAGAAATATTTTTTTCATCTTTTAAGATATAAATAAGTAAAACTTATATAATCCACTAATCAACATTCGGAGGTAAATTACGAACATGAACCACACGAGAGATCACACAAACACCGAGTGAGCCTCAGCCTTAGCACCTCAACACAAGTGCATTCCTCTTCTGCTACTCAGTTCCCAAAAGTATATCTTGGTAATGAGTATAGGAAAAATGAGCTGCAATTCTTCTCACCTCAAAAATAACTGGCTATGGTTCTCATTTCAGTCTTTAACATAATCTATCTTTGAAAATCTATACATCTACGTTATTATCTATTGTATTAGTCACCGAATGCCGGACTGATGTAGAGACTACGAGTACGCCCACTGCCTCCTCCATCTCAGGGGGAGCAGTTAATTGTTCCACTAATAATGATCAAATAATGTACTTTATAGTAATGCCCCCAAATCCTCTTCCTTCTTTAATATTTGGCAATCAGCCTTGCCATAAGCTGATTTTCGAAAGCATCAATAGGAAAACAAAAGCAATATCAAAAGTATTAATCCTTCAGGAAATTTGTGGAAATACAGAATTTACATAATCACGTCACTTCTCCAGTGACGCGCGCCGATAGTCATATGGATGTGATTATGTAAATAACAGATAATACTGGTTTCCACAAATTTCCTAAATTGTTAATACTTTGTCATTATCATTGTTTTCTTATCAATATTTCTAAAGTCAGTCTGAGGTAAGGCAAATTCATAAGCTGAATAAAAATACATTTAATATATCAAAATATCCAAGAGCATTATGAGCAAACCAATGAGCCTCCCCGCTGAAAGGATGGAGGAGGCGTGGGCGTGGCAGCGTGGCCTCCAGATCAGCTCACCCCGCGGCGACACTGAGTATACTTCATTTGGGTGAGGATGACGCAAGGGTGTTCCCGCAAGGCAGACAACAACGTTTACTAATAATCACATGTTAAGAGAAAAGAATTGTAATTGGTTCAGAAGAGGAAAGAGTTCTTGTAATTGGGTTAGGAAATGTAACCACACATATTTCCACACTAGACATCGCATTAAGTGTTAATGTCCGATTTAAATCGCCCCCGCCAAAAAAAAATAACGATAACATAAAATGCTGCAGGATGAGAGCCTCCCGCCCTCAACCCGTCAGAGCAGATGCCAAGTGTCTGAGCCGCGCCACGCCACGCCACCGCCACAACCTTATCAACAGATTTTGGTTCCATTTTTCCTGGTCAAGTAACAACTTTACATGCATTCTTAAGAAAAAAAAAAAAAAAGAAAGAAAGAAAGAAAGAGTTCAATAAATACTCTGTGTTACCTAAGATTTAAAGCGAGCATTCGACGAACCGGTAAGTCTGCACCCACACCACACGACGCAGAAGGAGAAACAGAAGGAGGAGGAGGAAGAGGAGGAGGAGAAAGTGGTGGTGGTGGTGGTGGTGGTGGTGGTGGTGACGAAACACGAACAGTAAATCCCTCGCGGCGCCAACAGCCCTCCTCCGGGAGTCAGAGGCACACGCCGCGCCGCCCGCCGCGTCCTGAGAGCCATCGTGCTCGGGCGTGCAGCTTTCCAGACTCATTTCGCCCGAGGTTGTTGATCCCCAACTCATCGACGCAATTTTTCGCCAGCAGGTAAGAGTCAGTGTAGGGTCGCCCCGCCCCGCCCCGCACTGGTCCGCCCAACCCTTGGCAGCACTCACGCCGCACTCAAAGCCTCGTCAGGCAATCCGTCCCAACGCCCTCTCTCAGCCCTGCCCGGCAGATACACGCCAAGAGCCCCAACGCTACACCGCCCACCAGCTGATCCGTCCACAGCTTCAAGTCACGAGGCAGTCGCGCCCAGACGGCACCCCTTCCATCCCCTCCACACCCTCTCTCCTTGACATGGGCGCTCCACTCAAGCAGTACCAGTCTCTCTTCCTCCCTTCACCTGCAGCCTTATCCTGCACACCCCTGGGAGCCACCTCCAGCCTTCCCCAGGGCTTCATTCAATTGTCAGGCTGCTGTGAAAAATTATCGCAGATTTCTATTATTAGACTACGAGTGATTGTGTGTGTGTGTGTGTGTGTGTGTGTGTGTGTGTGTGTGTGTGTGTGTGTGTGTGTGTGTGTGTGTGTGTGTGTGTGTGTGTGTGTGTGTGTGTGTGTGTGTGTGTTCGCCACCACGATGGGAGTGCGCCAGGGATCCCCAACATCTTGTCTTTTGTTTATTATATTTGTTAATGACCTGATTAAGTCTATAAAAGATAACTGCGGGGATGATGGGTTTCTCTCTTGGCTGCATATTCTCGTCCTGATGGACGACACTGTATTGTTGGCTACCACGAGGGAGAGAATGCTACATAAGATAGGACTTATGAAAACTTTCTGTGATAATTACGGGATGAAGGTCAATGAGGCAAAGACAAAGTTTTTCGTAGTGGGAGGAAATGCAGCTGATATGGAGCCCCTACGTGTGGCGGGGTTAGAGGTGCTGCGATGCCAGCAGTACTCGTACCTCGGGGCCACCTTCACAGCTGACGGCTCGGTTCACCAGGCAGTCAGGACTCACGCCCTGGCTAAAGCAGCCCATGTCTCCAAGTTCGTATCTTTCCTTAAGAAAAATAACGATATACCATTTCAAGTCAAGAAAAGAGTATTTGATGCTGCATTAATGTCTGCTATTCTTTACGGCTGTGAGTCCTGGCTGAATGCAGACTTAAAACCTATTGTAAAATTGTATAACTGGGCCTTAAAGACATTGTTAGATGTAAGGATGACTACTTGTAATGATGTCTGCTACATTGAGTCGGGAAACCCGCCCATCAATACAGTGATAAAGAAAAACAAAGGAAATATTTAAAACATGTTTGGATAGAACGCTCACAGATGGATGATGACCCATTGATAATGGCGCTTAAGACAGTAATGGCGGCCAGATATAACACCAAAGACTATGTCTACGACCTGATCCATAATGATTTAGATGATATCAATATTGGAATGAGAGAACTTAAGCAGAATTTACAACAAGTTGCATCCTCCAGACGCAAAACCTATCTCGAGATAAACCCTAGTTTGTGTGCCCATCCCATATATTTAGAGAAGCAAAAAGTGCCGGAAAAAGACCGTATCGCCTTCACACGCTTCAGGGTGTCGAGTCACTCTTTGGCGGTGGAGGTGGGCAGGTGGAGTAGGCGAGGACGCGGCCGCTTGCCCCTGGAGGAACGCGTGTGTGTGTGTGGAGACATACAAACGGAAGTGCACGTTGTCCAGTATTGCACACTCACTCAACATCTGCGAGACTTTCACAATTTTTCAACAATTGGGGATATCTTCAATAACAGATTTAGTCACGAAACTACGTGTAACATAATCAGGCAGATTTTAGATATATATAATTGAGCTAATATGTTAGAGTAATCATTTTATAACAGATTTTATGTGAAGTATCAAATTAGTTATTAGTTTTCAATGTGTGTAGTACTTATATTTCCTTTTATCATAGAAATTTAGTAATAGTTCTAGAAATTTTATTGCTGATAGGAAGGATTAGAAAAGAACTACTTTTATTATTATTATGTTTTTTTTATGCACTTGTTTATTAAGGTAATGTAGAAACGAGATAATTAAACTTTTATGTACAGAGAACAGAGATTTTAGAAGTAACAATTATATTACAAATGTATAGTTTTAACAATTATGATGGACCATATTTTTAATATAAAGTATTGTATCAATGTAATGTTGCTGTGGTCAATAAACTATCTATCTATCTATCTATCTATCTGTGTGTGTGTGTATATATATATATATATATATATATATATATATATATATATATATATATATATATATATATATATATATATATATATATATATCTGTATGTTTGTCTCCCCGCCTGCCTGCTAGTCTGTACTTGTGTTCCAAGAGCCGTCGCAGTTCCAGGTGAGTGTGCCTATGGGAGTGGGCATGTCAGGGAGTGCGGTGAGTGCAGGCCCACGCGGCCCTCGCTGGGGAGAGCATTAGCATACCCCGCCGTCCCGAGCCGGCATAAAACACCTCACACGAAAGGTGCGAAAGCTTCCCCCATCCCTACCCGGTGTTGTGCCTCGCGGGGAAATTTTGGTGTTGGATTACATGATTAATTTCCAAAATCCAGCGGACGTCTCAAATTACCTCCATATCCTGGCTGAGTCTCGCCCAAGAAGCGTCTCTCAAATATTTCTACGGAGAAAAAACATTCAAAAGAAACATTTTTATCTTGTAGAGTGGATTTAAATTTCAAATTGCAATATCCATAAATATTCTTAGGAGTTCCCAAGAGGATTATTAACTCTGGTTGAGACGCAGCATTTTGGACCTTGCCACGAAGCGCAGCAAGGACGTGAGTGGGGTGCCGTCCCCCTGTTGGTGGCGTCCCCTGGCCGGAACAGAATATGTCTGTGTGTGAGTGCATGCGATGGAGGGAGGGAGGCAATATTAGTTTTATTAATGTTTCTTGAGTTTCCTTGTTACTTTCTTCTCTTTCCTCCACCATTTCCAGACAGACAACCTCCACGGATGCCCCGCGCACACCAACAAGCCTCCCTCACCTCAGTCACCACCCACTTAACCGTATCTCTTCCACCACAACCTCCTCCCAGCTTCTTCCCAAGTGCCACTCTCGTCCCAAACCCTCCCCTTGCGCCACACGCCCCCTCGTCCCCATTTCCCGCCACGTTCATGTGCTGCTCCGGCCTCAGTATTGTCTGTTAATGCTGTGCACACCACCAGAGGAGTGTAATGAACGGCCAGAACCTCTCCTACATGTATTCAAACACATCCATATACACTCAAAGGCACACTAACAAACTGAAACAATCAAAATACATAATAAAACAATCAAACATGCTCACAAACACACTCTAAAGTCTAGCATATTCAAAACACAATCTAACACACTCAAACACACAATAAAATAATGAAACACTTAAACCCCACACAGACACACACAAGGAAACACTCAAACACACTAAGAATCAAACACACTCAATCAAACACAATCAAACACTCAAAAAGCATCCAAGAAAATTCAAACACAGGCAAACAAACACCCAAGCACACTCAGATATAGATATAGTCAGAAATACTCTAGCGTACCCAAACACACCTCGACGACCCTAAAACACGACCAAACACATCCTAACACTCACTCTCTTCTCCTGACATTTCTATCAGCAACACTTTTTCCAAAACCTTTTTACATTCTATTTATATCACTTACTGATTTCCATTATTACCAAACCACACGCCTCAATAAAAAACGACAAATAAAAAAAAAACACACATCTTGATTTCTAGTCGCGTAGAATTTCAGCACCCCAAGTTGTCTAGAGTTTGGGTCCTGCGGGTGTTGAGGCTCGCTGAGGCATACCTTGGCCCTACATCATAACAGGAGACTCGAGACAATTTCACATCAATTTTAGCCTCAGAGGTTTTGTTCGGCTAATACTGGCAGTGAAACGAGTCAAGCTAGTTTTTTTTTTTTTTTTCGGAATAAATAAAAGGGAGACAATTCCACATTAATTCTAGCCCCAGAGGTTTTTGTTTGGATGATACTGGCATTGATAAGAATCGAGCTGGAGGGTTCTTTTTTCTTTACTTTTTCGATACTACTAATAAAGTGCAAGTACTAATAATAATGAGGGAGTTTAGGTATCAATAAGGGGATAGATATTTCATGATGCTTCTCCCGTCTTCTGCTAACTACTCGTAAACTTTTCTGCTTTTTTTTTTTTTGTCTATCTCACCCTCCTCCTTCTCTCTTCTTTCTCTCTTCCATCACTACAATCTCTCTAGCCCGCCTGTCCTCGTCACTTCATATTCTTTCTACACCTTTCCGCTAACTACTTTTCTTCTATATCTCTCCCTCCTCTTCATCTCATCCATCACTCTCATCTACTATAATTTGTCTGCCTCTCCTATACTGTTTACTTCTTATTCATATCCTGCTAACTAATATTTCCTCTCATTGGTCTTATTTCACGCTTCTCTCTACACGTCAATTCATTCATACTTCCTTCTCTACTAAACACTGTCTATACCTCTCATATTCTCATTACTTTATACCCTATATATCTCAGCTTTCACTTTCTCTTTCAACCTCTCCATGACTTTAGTACCATAAAACTGTCTACCTTTCCTGCCCTCGTCACTTCATATTCACACATCTCTACTTTCTAACCTCCATTTTTTTTTCCTTACAACTCACCCTGTCTTCCTCCTTCATCTCTCTTAGCAACTAGAATTTGTCAACCTCTTTCTGTACCTCTCTAGTCTTTGCCATTTCGTGTTCCCCTCACCTTTATGCCTCCTCTTTGGCTCCTCACTTTCATCTTTGTTGTGTCTCCTGTTGGCGTCATGCTCCCTTTATCACTACCACCATCTGCTTTCAATGCTCCTTTTCTTCCCTCCCTGTGCCTCTCCCCACGTCCCTCCCCACATCCCAAGCCGAGGGAAAGGCAGAGGGGCGTCACAACTGTAGTGTCATATGCAAATTACCTCAGGCGGCAAAAGGAGCAGCTGGCTAGTTGACAACCCCCAAACCGACCGTAATGGCGGAATTATTAAGCTTATTTTTTTTTTCTTATTTTTTTTTATATTTGCGTATGCGTATTAAAATGAGGGGAAGCAGAACGGGAGTGACGACAGCCTGCCTTCCCTTCCCCTTCTCCCCTTCCCATCCCGTCCCGTCCCGTCCCTTCCCCCTCCCGTCAGTCAATTGAGATGTCAACGCTAAGGTGACGACCGCTGACGAGCATACCACACCTCTCCCTTCCTCTCCCTCTCCCTCTCTCAGAACCACCACCACCGCCATCACCGCCACCACCACTAGGACCATTGTTACCGCCACCTTCACCACTACCATTGTTATCACTACCGCTGCCAACACCACTGTCACCTTTTGAATTACTGGCACCAAGATCACCACCACCTCCACCACTATAGTACTATTCCTACCACCGTCACTGTCCTCGCCATTACTATTACTAAGAGAACTAGCGTCATCACCCACATCATCTTATATCACCACAACCAAGACAATTACCACACGACCACTCCTTGTCTACAATCACATCTACCACTACAACCAAAACCACCACCACCATTAACAAAAACAAAACAAAAAAATTCCTCAAACATAGACATTTTCTTCAATCTAATTTATCAACTAACATCAGGAAAGCAATTATAACACACACACACACACACACACACACACACACACACACACACACACACACACACACACACACACACACACACACACACACACTCCTCGTATAATAAAACTCACGCCACAACACAGTATTCAAATCTTATTCAAATCCATTCACGCCCATGCATATGAAATCCGATGAAGGGACAATCAGGCGATAATCATATTACTGGACCTCCTCCCGCCGCCTGTCCGTCACCTAGTACTTTTTTACCCCCGCCCTGCCCGGCTAAGCTCCCTGTGAATAGCGCCAAGTATACACAGGAAGGGTAAACACAGACGCCCCCCTGCCCGCCCCCTGCCATCCCCTGTTACGCCCCGTGGTAAAAGGTGCCTTGTTACTCCCTCTCCCTCTCTCTCTCTCTCCCCCTACAGTGTTTAGTCCTTACTCCTCCTCCTCCTCCTCCTCCTCCTCCTCCTCCTCCTCCTCCTCCTCCTCCTCCTCCTCCTCCTCCTCCTCCTCCTCCTCCTCCCCTTAGTGAGTATAGCCGTTCCACATAGTATGAATGAATGAGTTCACTTAATATTCATTATCGGTTTTGCTTCCACACCCTTTTCTTTACCCTCTCTCCCTCTCCCTCTCTCGTTCTCTCCCTATGTACTGTGTCCCCCCTCTCTCTCCCTATTTCTCTCTACCCACTGAAGTAATTATGACATCACAGTGGGGAGTAAGCCTTTTCGCTACGCCAACGCACGCACGCACACACACACACACACACACACACACACACACACACACACACACACACACACACACACACACACATTTATCCTAATAATTATGAATATTTTCTTGAACAAACTTCTTTTTGGGGACTGACATTTTTAGCAGATATTGTTTTCACTGTCTTTTTTCCTCTTGACCATAAAAGTAAATTAATAAAAACACACTACATCTACTTGTCTCAATATTTGTTCTCATCACCCTCATAATACTTCTTAGTAACACCACTAGAAAATCACACAGACAACCCAGGAGTGATGAAGGAAGGAAGGGCAAAGCATGGCAGGACGGAGAACCATGCAGATGAAGTGGTAAAACAGCTAGAAAGTGTTTGTATGGCGTGGGAAAGACGGGCTGGTGATAAGTGATAAGAGAGGGGTGGATTCTGTCCTGCTCTAGCGTCATGGTAACTGTTGATGACTGACGGATTGATAGCTGATTGACCGATCGACTGTTTGTTTGCCTGACTGACTAATTGACTGATTAATTGATGATGATCAGTTGGTCGATTGATTGTGTTAAGGTGGCGTAATACTAATAATGAAGTCAGGTGATGAAGATTGATGATGGCGATGAGGATGCTAATGATGATATGGGGTGATTATATGAAGAGAGTAAGTTAGTTAGTTAGTTGCCTAAATGAATGGATAGATAGATGGATATGGATAGACAGATAGATAGATAAATAAATAGATAAATTGATAGGATGAAGGAAGAAGGAAGGGGTAGATAGAGAAATACAGACGGTTAAGTAAATAAACACATTATATATATATATATATATATATATATATATATATATATATATATATATATATATATATATATATATATATATATATATATAACCTGTCTCGACATTCAAGGTTAAAAATGCACAGACAAAAATCGTAATGCAATGCAAAATAAAATTATTTTCAGTAATTCTACTAACACTGAATAAAAAAAAAAGAAATTCTTAAAAAAAAAAAACTCAGACAGAACCAGGCAGACAGTCAGCCATTCTCTCTATTAGACGCTCAAAAATTATCCAAACCGCAAGGACATTCACTCACTCACACTAATAACACTCCTGCATCTGCTCCTCCTCCTGCGCGATTACGTACACACCTTCTGACACACACAAACACACACACACGACCAGACTTCATCAAATTAAATGTTCTCCCCCATAACCTCTGCGCCCTGGGTCATATTTGAAACGGCTCCTTGTTCTTCCTCCCCTGTGATCACCGCCGGGGAACACTTTGATAACAGCCCACACCACACCCCCTGAACCGGACGCGAACCGAACCGGACTCAACATTGCCACACCTAGACACACCCTTGGACCCAGCTACGTGTGTGTGTGTGTGTGTGTGTGTGTGTGTGTGTGTGTGTGTGTGTGTGTGTGTGTGTGTGTGTGTGTGTGTGTGTGTGTGTGTGTGTGTGTGGACACCATCAGATAATGCAAAACTTAATAAGTAAAATAAATAAACATTAAATCATAAAGTAATAAATAGATTAAATAATTCACACAAGTATTTAAGATTTTCCCTATCAAGATAAATCTACAAAATTGACTGATTCTCTCTCTCTCTCTCTCTCTCTCTCTCTCTCTCTCTCTCTCTCTCTCTCTCTCTCTCTCTCTCTTTCCAATCCTGAGGGCGCCGCAACACCGCCACGTGACGCGCACGCGGGCGGGCATGTGCACGCACACGCACACACACACACACACACACACACACACACACACACACACACACACACAAGGGCATGTAGAGACGAGGGGAGGGGGACGCTCCATGACACACCGACACTTCAGAAAACACGTGCTTGAGAGACATTTTAGTGAAGCTTTACAGACAGGGAGCGGCCGTGCACCACTACAAGCCTCAGTGCACGCCGCCGGTCACTCAAACACACGAAGGGATGGCCGGTTTTACATGTGCCACTAAAAACAGGCAGCGAGTCGAGGAGTGCCACGCAGGGAGCAGCGCGCCCCGCCCCGCCCCTGAATATCATTAGCCGGGCCCAGTGGGTGTGCCGCCGCCGTAAGCCGCCTCGCATCCCCCTATAAACATCGATATTCCCTTCAAGGTTTTCTCTAGTCAAAACTCCGCCAGCAGTGTTTGAAGTCTAAACACGCCTCGGGAGGACGGCCGTGTTCCGCCCCGGCCACTGTTTAACCTGGCAGCCTCTTCGCCTCTATCCCGCCCCATCCGACCCCCACCTCAACCCGCCCCATCCCCGCCTCACCCCGCCCCACCACGCCAGCACTCGTCATTTCTTCTCTCCAGCTCAGCTCAACTCCAGAAAGTGCTTTGCCTCTGAATATCTAGACGGTCATGTTAAAACTTGGCAAACTTTTAATAGATAAAATCAGAGCTGCCGATTCGTATTTTCCCGGAATGAGGTTCGACGTTGCCCTCCCAGTGGGTGCGGAATACGGCGGCTGCCCAGACTCCGCCGCGCCGCACTCCCGCCAGGATACACCGCACGGTGTACCTACTACACTACTGAGAAAACGCTAACCTGGTATAAACCTGAGTGATGGAAAGCAACGCACTCTCACTCTCTCTCTCTCTCTCTCTCTCTCTCTCTCTCTGTGTCTGTGTGTGTGTGTGTGTGTGTGTGTGTGTGTGTGTGTGTGTGTGTGTGTGTGTGTGTGTGTGTCACAGTTCTCTTTAGCTGAGAATAGACACTTTCCTGTTGTCAAGACAGTTCAATAGTTTTGTTTTGTTCGTGATACATTTCTTACAACAAAGATTCCTTACAACAGCACATGACAGTTAATCGCACTGACACATCCCTACCAAGTCCACGTCGAGAAGAGATAATGTGGAACAGGGGAGCAACACCATTCGTCCCTCCCCCCGACAGAATAGCTACATCTCTTTCTCCTCTTTCTGTCTTCCTTTTCTTATGTCTCACGAAGCGTGCTGATATAAACAGGAAATACATGTAGTAGTCACGTCGCCCAGCTGGTATTCACTCCTGCCTTGATGCGTCCCCAGGTGGCCAACTTAGTATACGTCTCACCGCTCCCCCCGCCCCTCCCCTGTGAATGAAGTCCCGGCGGAAGGTCAAGATATGTGGCGAGGACCGGCGGCGACACCTGAGGCAGGGCACGGCGGAGTGCTAGTCCTGGTCAAGGCCGCCTGAATACATTGAATACATTTGAATATATTCCTTAGTCTGTGGTCTTGGTCAGCGCTGTATTACGTCCGATCTGGGTTACAGTGCAGCGATCCTTACGGTATTATAAGATCTATAGGGCATACTCTGAAATCTTTCTGCGCCACATCTCTGATACTTTCAAGAGGTTCTACTAGTTAAAGTTAAACGTGATTTTTTTCACGGTTCTAGAGCCAGATTAACAAGATTTCTACATTGTTAACAGAAGAAACACTGAGAAGTAGGCTAATTGACTGTGGCCTTTTAAAATGGTCGTGGTGGAGAGCAAAGTGTTTCTGAATACGGGTATATCGTGTGGCGAAGCGCTGATATAAGCCAAGGAAATATTCACTGTCACGGATTCATAGTGTCCCAATTCATACCTTCCCTGTGTTCCTTGATGCCCCGACTCACTGACGTGCGCCACGAGGTCCTTGATGCAAAATTAATTTAGTATGAGTGCGGTACTTCAGAGAGAACCTGATCTTCTTGAGTGGAAAATTCAAGTGAGCAACAATCAGCAGTCCTCAGTCAGTGGTAATACACGCTTGCAACACGGCCTTATCTGATACATCCTCGTGATGCAAAGATAATCCTGCAAGATAATCCGCGTGTCTGGCTCACGGCGATCATTGGGGTCAAGGTCTGAGTGTCTGAGTGTCAGGTAATGTCTGTCTGTCTCCTATGTAGAGCGTGGGACGGATACAGGATGGGCGCTGCCTCCAGGCCCAGACACGAGGCAGAGAACCGACCACCATGATTCGTGTGTGTGTGTGTGTGTGTGTGTGTGTGTGTGTGTGTGTGTGTGTGTGTGTGTGTGTGTGTGTGTGTGTGTGTGTGTGTGTGTGTGGACACCATCAGATAATGCAAAACTTAATAAGTAAAATAAATAAACATTAAATCATAAAGTAGTAAAAAGATTAAATAATTCACACAAGTATTTAAGATTTTCCCTATCAAGATAAATCTACAAGATTGACTGATTCTCTCTCTCTCTCTCTCTCTCTCTCTCTCTCTCTCTCTCTCTCTTTCCAATCCTGAGGGCGCCACAACACCGCCACATGACGCGCACGCGGGCGGGCGCGTGCACGCACGCACGCACGCGCGCGCACACACACGCTCACACACACACACACACACACACACACACACACACACACACACAAGGGCATGTAGAGACGGAGTGGGGGGACGCTCCATGACACACCCACATCATGCTTGTTTCATATCAAAATCCAAAAGCTAACAATGTGGTCAATAAATTACATGTGTGTGTGTGTGTGTGTGTGTGTGTGTGTGTGTGTGTGTGTGTGTGTGTGTGTGTGTGTGTGTGTGTGTGTGCATGTGTGTGTGTGTGTGTGTGTGTGTGTGTGTGTGTGTGTGTGTGTGTGTGTGTGTGTGTGTGTGTGTGTGTGTGTGTGTGTGTGTGTGTGTGTGTGTGTGTGTGTGTGTATTTCTTCCACTGTGTATGTATTTAATATGTACACCCTGCCGCAAACCACCATCATGACATAACCGCCATATACACGTGCACGCGCATCTGCACCGTGTAACACATTCACTTATCTCCCTCATGCACGCAACATGCTCCCCCAACTTCCACAACTTCCCCACCGGCTCCCCAACACTCCACACCACAGCAGTAGTGGTGGGATAAAGGGAAGGAGAGGAGAGAGGGAGACCACCAGTATTAGCCTCTCTTCGTATTTACTTTTCCCTCCATCCCACAAAGCACAGTAATTTTCTTTTTCCAGTAAGCGTTGAGTGGCATTGGATAGAGGCGTTCTCCCAAAATCAGAAGGTTCCCAGCACTCCCTTGGGAACGCTAGTCTCGCATGCCCTCTCTCCCTCTCCCAATAATCAGCAGCAGCAGCAGCTGGTGGTGGTGGTGGTGGCCGGCCTTGCCTCGCCTTACTAACACCTCCAAACGCCCCTCTGTCACGCCCAATCATCTTGCCGTACCTACCACAACTCCTCCTCCTCCTCCTCCTCCTCCTCCTTGCCTTCCCAGCATCTCCAAATGTCCCTTCGCCACACCCAATCGCCTTGCCATACCCACCACAACTCCTCCTCCTCCTCCAACCAGCTCAACCTTGCCTTGCCTCGCCTTGCCGTCCCCACACCCTCTCCAAACGTCCCTCTGCCACACTCAGTCACCTTGCCACACCTACATTATACCTTGTGTCTTCGCTGACCGGTGTGTCTTTCATGTGCCTTATATTAGTGTAGCAGACTCAGGAGAACACCCCACATAGGACCAGCATGCATGTCGCCATTAGTTCTTCCCTTGTGAATTAACGTCCATCCTTGTTCTATTCCACCCTCTCCTTCTATACACGATTAACTAATTATCAGTACGTAATTAGGGAGAAAGTTATTACGCAACAATACTCCTGTTAACTACAATATATCCTCGTGTTCTTAATTGTTTCGGCACTGTCTTAACTAACAGGTTGCAGAGGGCGTCACTGAGGTGTTCATGGATGTGTTCACGGTCTCTGATAGTTTAAGAATGATTTTACGTTATCAGAAGGAAAACACTCATGAGAAGAATTAAGTACTTATGGAAAAGAAAACTACAAAGAGCGACAGTTGAGTTTCCAGAGGTGCTTTTTTTTTTTGGTAATAGCTTAAGATTCTCCACAGTCAATAGAAAAACACAATAGGAGACCTCTTCAATCATCTCTTAAGACCTTTGAGGATATTTAATATTCTATGAGACCAAAATCTAGATATCACTAGAGTTAAGAACATAAGAAAAGAGGAAAGCTGCAAGAGGCCGCCAAGCCTACACGTGGTGGTCCCTGTGTGTTTAAAGCTACGTAATTCCATTTATCATCCCTATCCATGAACTTATCTAATCTTTTAAAGCTCCATATTGACTCAGCCCAGACTACATGACCACTGAGTCCGTTCCATTCATCAACCAGTTCTCAAGAGTACTTTCATGGTTTCTGTGATAGTTAAACAAGGATTCTATTGTCAATAGGAGAAACACCCGTGAAAAAGAGAGTAGTCATCTACATAACCTTTAACCCCTTCAGTACTGGGACGCATTTTTACCATGAGATTCGTGTGTGATTAGCTGATTTTATTTGTATTAGGAAGGGTCTATGGAGATCAGAAGATTAATGGCCAGAGTCTTCCCTATTTTAATCCCTACGTAAATTTCTGAAGCTGTATAAAATCACCAAATAGTAAGCAGAATGAATGAAGACGTGTCATGGTACTGAAGGGAGTAAGAAATGGTCATTACAAGAGACTAAGGATCAACACTGGTCTTAACCCCATGCAATCATATAACACCTCTTTACAACCCGAACACCTTCAAACTAGACTTCCTTATCTTTGTTTTTCCTATACCATCTATACACAACTTCCCTCCTCATTCCCTTCTATACTTCCTTTACCCTGACCATTTATCCTTCTCCCACTCATATACTTCCTACTACCCCCTACCACCCCTCTACCTAGCTTCTAAGTAAACCAAACCCCAAACCCCAAACCCCCTCCAAGACTCCATACATTGATTACCACCCCTCCATTTCTCCTCCCCCATCTGAGTTATTCACAACACCTCCCCCCTTCCCCCTTCCAATCCCCGCCGCCTCCCTTTGTTGCATCCCATCCCTCTCTCTTATTAATATCCCCTCTTTCTCCCCTCCTTTGAAATGGCTCGATGCAATTTTTTTTTTCTCCCTTTCCTCTTTGTTGATCTTGTGATTGTGTAATAGTATACTCTCTCTCTCTCTCTCTCTCTCTCTCTCTCTCTCTCTCTCTCTCTCTCTCTCTCTCGTATTTTACTCTTATCACAAAACATTATCTCGACGGTTATGTTCACTTCCTCCTCTCACTTTCCTATTGAATTTCTATTTGGCTTAAACTAAAATCAGACCGTGTGTTTCCTTCCCTCTCATCCGCTTCCTAATGCAATACTTGACTCCTGCTGCTGCTTCTACTTCTGCTGCTTCTACTGCTCCTGCTGCCTCCAACATGGTACACTGCTCCAGGTACAGTACAGTGATATTCTGCTATGTACAGTATAGTGTATGGAAACCTTATAACGTTACACTAAATAATGTTATAATAAACGTTGATTTTGCTCTTACTACCACTTTTCACACACGCACACGCACACGCACACGCACACGCACACGCACATACACACATACACACACACATACGGAAATATTGTTCAAAGGTCTAATATTTGAAAGGACTCCCTCTCTCGTATAACGTCAAAAAACAAATTCAATCTATCAATTAATCATTATTTTAAAGAGACGCGCTTGCAATATTATTACTTATACAAATTTGTCTCTTGAGGTTTTCCCCACCAAATTCAACTGCACTAAGCTCATAAAGGTGCTCACGTATCCTAAAAGACATGAGTTATAGCACAAAGCATCTCTCTATCTCTTATGTACACGTCTTTTTTTTTTCGATCAGTCTCTCTCTCTCTCTCTCTCTCTCTCTCTCTCTCTCTCATTGCAGCATCACAATTCAAACACGCACACACTCCCACCTCTGTTTTAAGAGCGCCTCCCTGTCACACTATAGCGACTCCCTGGACTCAATTCAGAACAGGCGTGAAAGTTACGTGTACGAATCGAGACCGGCACGCGCGCACGCACGCACGCACGCACACGCACACACACACACACACACACACACACACACACACACACACACACACACACACACACACAGTTCACTTTAGTAAGCAAAATAAGCACCCATATTTGTGTTTCCTTCATCCCAACCTTTTTTTTTTTTGTCCTCTTTCACATAATCAATAGACATTTATTCTCCTTCTTCTCCTTCTTCTTCTTCTCCTTCTCCTCCTCCTCTTCCTCCTCCTCCTCTTCTTCCTCCTCCTCCTCCTCCTCCTCCTCCTCCTCCTCCTCCTCCTCCTCCTCCTCCTCCTCCTCCTCCTCCTCCTCCTCCTCCTCCTCCTCTTTCAGATTCACCCTTCCCTTCCTCTCCCCCCACCAATACTCTTCCTCTTACAAATTTTGTGTTTTGTCTTGTCAACCAGCCCGAGGCAAAACTCATTTTATGGCGATATTGAAGCTAAAATTCTGAGGGCGAGGTGGTGAAGGGCGCAACCCACAACAAGGGACGAGAGGAATGGGAGAAAGAGAGAAGAGAAAAAGGCATTATGAAGGTGGAAGACGGTGAGGAAAGCGGAGATGTACCAGAAAGGAGAAGAGAAATGTAATGAGAAAAGGAAAGGAATTAGATAGAATAGCAAAGAAAAGCTGAAGAAAAGGGAGAAAGGAGCCAGGTGAGGTGTAGACAATGAAGAAGTGAAGGTATAGGTAATGAAAGGGAGATAGGCAAAAGAGATGGTACAGAGGAGGAAAAAGGAAAGGCACGGCACAGAAAGATGTCACTTAGCTGAAGGAAATCCGACACAAATCTTTAAATATTTCCTATGAGAACCAAAACATCCTAACCTAACCTAACCTAACCTAACCTTGCCTTGCCTTGCCTTGCCTAACCTAACCCAACCCCACCCAACCCAACTCAACCCAACCCAACCCAACCCAACCCAACCTAATCTAACCTAATGTAACCTAACCTTACCTTGCCTTGCCTTGCCTAACCTAACCTTGCCTTGCCTTGCCTTGCCTTGCCTTGCCTTGCCTAACCTAACCTAACCTAACCTTACCTTACCTTAACTAACCTTTCCTTACCTTCTTAGCTCACCTTAACCTAATCTAACCAAACAGAATACGAGAAATCTAAACTAATCTACGCAAAGCATCATCATCAATCACTATCCTGTCTAATACATCCCTGAATTTGCCAAAACCCAAGGAAGTGATGTCAAAGTAAAGAATTTCGGACGGGAAGGTTAATCTGATCCACCTAAAGTGAATCAACAACAACAACAACAACAACAACAACAACATCAGCAACAACAACAATCAATCAATCAATCAATCAACCAATCAAGTCCATCATCACAGGCTCTGGCATAACCTACCTATAGCCACAAAAACTGAATACAAGAGATAGTACATGGGAGTTAAATGACACTACTGCTCCCCCTTCGCCCACACACATACACACACACACACACACACACACACACACACACACACACACACACACACACACACACAAAGGTACAGAGACTCGGGACTTGAACGTCAAACCGCGAGAGCCAATTTACTTCCTGGGTTGGCTTGACATTCCCCTGCTGAACAATTACGCGGCAGGAAGGTTGGTGGCGAGTATTACATGATAGCTTCACGTCAGGAACACACACCCATCCACCCATCCACACACCCACCCACCCACACACACACACACACACACACACACACACACAGGGACGCCATCATCAAAACCAGTCCACTTAATACAACTGGTCGAATACTCACAAGTTCCAAAGGGTTAGAGGTTCGTACATTTCTCCTACACATCCCGGGCTCGCCACCTGCTGCTCCTCATGAACACAATGGCTGGCTGACGAACATGATGATGGCTAATAACTACACTCAATATTTCCAGCTCCGTAAAATTGGAAGTCTCCGCGACTATCACCAGGAAAACTTTGCCGCTTATTCTATGCATATCAGTCTTATCAGCTTGGATATGGAAAACACTCTCAAATAAATACGAACTTCAGGAAATATAGAAATGGAAATGCAAGAAGCTGTCAGGTCAACACAAGGCAGTCAGTGTGAAATACAGCTGTTTCTTCCCACCTATCATCCCGATCTATAAATCTTCTACTTTTAGACAAAATCAATAACCAGAACAATATTAAACAACCTCCCCTTCCATCCACACAATCAAACGACTGTTTCCCATCCCCTTCCACCTCCCTCTATTTCTTTATCAACTCACCCATCCTCTCTAGCATCCCCATTCCATCCCACTGCCTTCCACTATCCCATCATATTCTACCCAGCCCACGCCACATCCCTCACAACTCTTTCACCTGCCCCATCCTTTCCATTCTTCCATCCTGTCCCATTGCAAGCCCTACCTTTCATCCACACGATTCCTTGACATTGCCTCATAACACCCTATCCAGTCCCCATTCCTATTAACTCGCCTAATCTGCTCCCTTCCATTATTTCATCACAGCCTCCCAATTTTCCATATTTCATAACTCAATCCTTCTCCTCATCTTTATCTCCCCTCACTACAAAACCCCGTCCCAACTTCCCCCCTCCATACCCTCACATTGCTACTTAACATCATTTCCTAACCAGTGCTAATTCCTCAGTTTCCCTTCGTTCACCTCTGCCCCACGCTCAGCTCCCCTCGCTTCCCCAAAGATAGCACCCCACTGCCGCCAGAAGGAAAACACACACAAGGCAGCGGCTTCCCTCGATGCTCCCTGCCTTAAAAAACTGTCAGCTTTAAAGATCTAAGACGCCTTTTGCGAGAGGAGGAGGAGGAGGAGGAGGAGGAGGAGGAGGAGGAGGAGGAGGAGGAGGAGGAGAACAAAAGGTCGAGAGGAAAATGCTGCAACGAAATAAGAAATAAATGGAGAAAATAAAATAAAAAGTGAAAAACCAAATAAAATTAAGGAAGATTAAAGAAAAGAGGAGAAAGAAGTTATCAAATGAAATCACAAATGTGTGTGTGTGTGTGTGTGTGTGTGTGTGTGTGTGTGTGTGTAATTCACCACGGTCGCCCACTGGTCACCAAGCCAGTCTTCCCCATTACGGAGCGAGCTCAGACCTCATGGACCGATCTTCGGGTAGGACTGAGACCACAACACACTCCACACACCAGCAAAGCGAGGCCACAACCCCTCGAGTTACATACCGTACCTATTTACTGCAAAGTGAACAGGGGCTACACATTAAGAGGCTTGCCCATTTGCCTCGCCGCGCCCGGGATTCGAACCCAGGCCTTTTTGGTTGTGAGCTGAGCGTGCTAACCACTACACTACGCGGTGTGTAATTCACCTCGGTCGCCAGCTGGTCACCCAGCCAATCTTCCACATTACGGAGCGAGCTCAGAGCTCATAGACCGATCTTCGGGTAGGACTGAGACCACATCAACACACAACACACACCGGA
>NC_059300.1:4867955-4942955 GCF_017591435.1 Portunus trituberculatus | reverse complement strand
TGCAGTGCACATTTTTATCCATTCCGAAACTAACCCCAAACCTCACAAAGTACTGTCTGGGATGCACAGAAAATCAAGTTGTAACTTAATTACTCAAGTATTATGATGTAGCAAAACCAGAGAATGGAGATAATTGGGAAAAAGAGAAACAGGGGGAAGAGAGGAAACGAGCATGTGTAGTAAAAAGTATTCAAGACAATACATGATTATATTAAAGACATTGTAGCAATATGTATTGCCATGCAGACCACTATGATGAAGGAATTACTTCCAAAACTTAATGTGGCAATTTTTGGTAGTGTTTCCAACAATGGAAAGCAGCAACTGAATGGTTTACAATAACAGTATTTGTTGTTTCCAAAGTTCTTGTACAGGTGCCTTCTGCAATATTATTTTGGTACATAGCATTCTGTACATGCCAAGTCATTATCAATTTCAGTGTACATTTTGTTATTCAAGTATTGTAACAAGTCAAACTTGATCAATAAATCTAGAGATAAGCATAAAATTTACAGTTCAATGTTAAAGAACAAAAGACAAAACCTCAGTTTGAAGGTTAATAAAGTCAAGTTCTATTTAACATGAAAATATCTTGAAATGTTTAGTTCTTCAGTGATTATTAGTCAATAATTAAGGAGCTCTAGACAGCATTTAAGATAAGCACATTAGATAACAAAGCTCAGGCAAAATACTAAAAGCAGAAAATATATTCACAAATGTCAAGGATAAATTTATTACATAATAAGATGTACAAGATACAGTCGATGAGCAGGCTAAGCACGGACATCTGGTGACCCTGAACTTGTACATTTTGTCATTTAATAAATCTATCCTTGGATTTTCTGAAATTTTCTGAATTATATATATACATATATATATATATATATACATATATATATATATACACATATATATATATATACATATATATATATATATATATATATATATATATATATATATATATATATATATATATATACATATATATATATATATATATATATATATATATATATATATATATATATATATATATATATATATATATATATATATATATATATATATATATATATATATATATATATATATATATATATATATATATATATATATATATATATATATATATATATATATATATATATATATATATATATATATATATATATATATATATATATATATATATATATATATATATATATATATATATATATATATATATATATATATATATATATATATATATATATATATATATATATATATATATATATATATATATATATATATATATATATATATATATATATATATATATATATATATATATATATATATATATATATATATATATATATATATATATATATATATATATATATATATATATATATATATATATATATATATATTTATTTATTTATTTATTTATTTATTTAATTAATTCATTTATTAATTTATCTATTTAATTATGTTGTCATTATTTTACTTTGGCAATATTTTTTGTCATGAGCAGACTGTTATCATATCTTGACTAATTCCTGAACTACAACGTTTTAAGTGACCACCTATCCCTGTGAAATACTACATCAAATAGACTAACGACATCTCCATCACTTAAGGGGAGCCATAAATCAACACAAGTACATGATACAGAAGGATACATTTGATTTGTTACTCTCCCTTGCCCACTAGGGCCTCTCGCCCCAACCACATCCTACTTAAATATGTGTGTTATGTACCAAATTTATTGTTATGTGCAAAAAGTAATCAGAATCAGATACGAGATCAGATACACAGCCCAGCCTGCACCACAAAGGTCCATTATTTATGTTACGGTGACACGAAACAACAACCTGCCCCCCCCCCCCTTGTTATCCTAATCACCACTACCACCTAAAAAAAATTATCTCATTATGATCATGGCTCTAGATTAGTCGTCGTGAATTATGTGATATGTTTCCTTGTTAATCACCAGGCTGTCAGGTACTTACAGGTATAGCAGTGACGGCTAAGAACGTTCACACATGAGCTCGAATTGTTTACTCCGGCGTGGCACTACGGGACAGTCTGACTCGCGGGACTGCCGTACAGGTCACTCCTGATCTTGAAGATCTCAGTATTATTGATGGTAGTGCCTGATAGTAGAAGTAAAATACAACGAATTTTGGGGGGTAATACGGTTTATGGAAAAATTAGTTCTAATATAGAAGTTCCTCCAGCTGTCGTCCTTGCCCAGCTCCCACTTCGCAGCTTTTCACTCAGCTGACGAGACGTGGGAATGAAAATATGATTGATACATTTATTGTTGAATTAATAAATAATTACAACAAAGGAGGAGGATGGGCCTTGCCACCCATTCCCTGGGCAAAGACTTAAGGTTAAAGTATCACAAAAATAACTCTGGACAGTATACACAACAAGAATACAAGTATTTCAATAAATACATATATTGCACATCTTATTGCCTAAGACATCGTACAGTCTGGGAGCAAACTGAGGATATTCCCTGAGTATATCCCTGAGGGTGGCAGAGTCTAGGAGATGGTCAATGAGGCTGTACAAGTCATGCTGACCTTGTGGCCTAAATTTAGCAATGAGAGGACATTCCATAATATAGCGACGCAGTGTGTCCCATTGGTGCACCACACAGCGCACACCAGGAGAAGCACTGACTTCCCAGAAGTATTTGTAGCCTAATCTGAGCCTCATTGCCACCCTGTCATGTGATGCAGTGTGTCTCCCGTAGGTGTAAGCACAGCTCTGGGAGACACGTGCATAGTGAAGACTAGTGCTACTGCCCCTATGGCAACAAAGCTCCAACTGATCACTAATACTACTTTGTACAAAGTCCTTAATGCTATTCTTAACATAACCCAGAGTGTGCTCAGTGCCAGGGTCCACTGTGTCATCTTGTAGGGCACACTGAGCAAGGTGGTCTGCTTTTTCATTTAACGGGATACCCACATGAAAGGGTATCCAGATGAAATGAACCGTGGCACTGGCACCCTCTAGGGCGTGGATGAGATCAAGACACTTATTAACTAGATCATAGTCCATGGGGGAGGTGGATTGAAGGGCATACAATGCAGCCTGACTGTCAATAAAGAAATATACATTCTTATGGAGAGGCGCCATAATGTGGAGCGCCTCCAGTACAGCATACAGTTCTGCTCTAGTGGAAGACATGGGTGCAGGGAGCCGCCTGGAAACCTCAGTGTCGAGACTGGCAGAGATGTAGTCATGGATGAACAACCCACATCCAGACCTGCTGCCATTGACTGACCCATCACAATAAACATGAATAGCCTGAACGTGTGGGTACTTGGACAATTTAGTCATGAACATGTCTTGCAGCACATGAGGGAGCCAGTCCCTCTTGGGCTGATGCAGTGAGTGAATATCAACACTGACACGGTGAGGGTTCCAGGCTCAAAAACTTCCTCAGAGGAGACACCTTGAAACCAAACCTATGCTGTTCTATTGTACAAATAGTCCCTGATCCATCCTAATAATCTACCTTTGACACCTTTGAGAATGAGTTCCTCCATAATACCATCTTTGTTGGTCCTGTCGAAGGCACCCTTGAGATCAACGAAAGCTCTGCAGGTACCATCCTTATTTATAAGACACTCAACAAAACAATGACTTGTAGAGTGACCTTTTAGGAAGCCATGTACATTGCCAGAGAGTACATGACCCACCTCGTATATAAGCCTGTTCAATATTACCCGTTCCATCATCTTACACAGACAGCTGGTGAGAGAAATAGGGCGAAAGGTGCCATCACCTTTCGGTATTGGGATGACGATGGCTGTTTTCCAAGAGCGGGGAAGCTTGCCTGCAATGAAAGACATGTTAAATAAAGCTCCTGGCAAGGATGGCATCACCTATGTTATCCTCAATGCTCTCCTGGAGGTAATGAAAATATGATAACCGAATCCTTACTTAACCTATTCTAACCTAGCTAGCATAAACTAAGTACGCTATTGTTCTGGGATTCTGAGGAAGACGTATTTGCGGTACGTGTCCCCTCATCTAGGATATGTTAGTCAAGAAGGTTAGATTAGGTTAAAGTTAGGGGTATAGTTAGTTTTGGTAATCATATTTTCATTCCCACTTCCCGTCAGTTGAGTAAAAGAGCTGCGAAGGAGACCTCTATATATACGACAGTGCCAGAAAAATTAATAAGACAACAGATGATTGCTGAAATACATGCCTGTTTCTATTGCTGTCGTCGTCCTTGTTGTTGTTGTTGTTTTTGTTTTTGTTGTTTTTGTTATTGTTGTTTTTGTTGCGTTAGTGCACTATGGATATGAGGAGTATGAGCAAGAAAATACAAGAATGGAGGAGTAGGAATTAAGAAGGGACGGAGGCGTGAAAAAGTGGTGACAATCTTTACTTTATCTTCCCTTTTCAATGTTTAGTTTTCTCTATAATATTTACGAGACGAAGCAAGACAATAATTTAGTTTAGTCTCCCATTCAAATCTGAGATATGCAATCAAGACAAGAGATGTAAGTAGGTGAGGACACAATTTGCACATTATGCCATCCAGAATAATATTTAGCCCATTTCATACTAAACTACTTTAGTTAGAGGAAGTAAGAAATTGAATTATAGGTAGATATCCAAAAACGGGTAAGTGAAGACAAAAAATCAAGTGATTTAGGAAGGTTTGTTCGGGAAAGAAAACCCATCAAGGTAGAACGGTGAAAAAAAAAAAAAAAAAAAAAAAGCTGTATGAATTACGGGAGTGGGGAGAAAAGTTGAAAACCTGCTAAAGGGAAAACATGTCAACAATGATAAGGCTTATGGCTTGTACAGCGAGTAGTGTTCGGTTAGCTAAATGTGTCCCTTTGGAAAGGCAACAAACACCTTAGGAGACGATTACCAGCGTTTGTCTGTGGTGCGGCTGCCGATACTGCTACCAAGGTAAGTGTCAGCCTTTGCAGTGTTTTCAGCGGCATGGGTACCGTGTGCCAGCGGGGCGGCAAAGAAATAGTCGATGTTGATGATGGTATGGCTGTGCTGTTAAGAACGAATCGGGTGATTGTGATGTGTTGTATATAGTGTATCAAGTTACTGGTTTGTTACCTGGTGGGCTTGTCAGTTCCCAACAACCACTGGCAGAAGTTATTTTAGAAAAAGTAAAGAATGGCACCTCCTTTCTAATCATTGAAACAACCATGCAAGGTGATAGAGTACTTACTGTACAACATGTCTGTGATGTTTTTAATGTGGGGACGGCTTTTGTAAGGCCATAGTAATTAAATGAATATTCCAGTACCTGCAAAATCTAAGTCCACAATGATCAGTCATTCCGGTGCTTGCAAAATCTAAGTCCACAATGATCAGTCATGTATGAAGGTATACAAGTTAGGTTAGGTTAGAATAGTTTAGGGAGGGGTCTGGGGGGCGCAGCCCACCGGCTAGTAGGCTATGTTAGGTTAGGATGATTTCAGGGTATAATTCTACTTTATGCCCATACTCTTCCTTACTGCCCCCAACAAGCTTGGGGACAGGTGGGAATGCGGGGTTTTGGGTGAGGAATATGAGGTGCGTCGGAAAAGCGTATTTTTGGAATAATGGGAAAAAATTCCCATCAAAAGTCCACGGAATTTTCACTACAATGGTTTGGGCCACCCTTTGGTTGTTGTTATTATTTACAACATTTTCAGTAAGTACACTACTGTAAGGGAGATACACCGTGCCAGCTCTTCCTCCCTTACTAACTACCCGGCTTCGTTATACTCCCCAGGCAGGCCCTTGTTAAGTTTTGGATCTCCGGTACCATGAGGCTTGCTATTGGCCTTGGTTCCTCTCACCATGAGGCTTTGGTACCACGAGGCTTTGCTACTAGCCTTGGCTCCGCCATTTCCGAGGTTACAATGAGAGGCGGGTTTCGAGGCCAGGACAGACACCAGCACACCGTCCCTCGGTGAACACCTCGTCTCTCTTCGAGCTGGTTCCTCGTCTCACCGGAAGAGCAGCCAGCCTGGGCTCCTGCTGCTTCTCTCCATACCTCCACTTGCTACAGCTGTCATCACCCTGCCGCACTCTAGCTTCTGGACTTCACCTCCTGGCTTATTGCCGAGTGGATCTTCACTGGTGCGCCTAACCCCAGTGACTCAGCACGCCATCTCCTTGGACACGACAGCAGTGGTTGTCTCTTAGTGTTAATGCACTCATTCTGTTTTGTCTTGTTTTCCTTTCCAAAGGGCTAGTCTAATTAATCCTGGCTTAACATCATACATTTTGAAGGCGAGAGATCATGGCCTCCCGTTTCCCTCACAACTACCTGCCACAAATGAATAATAACGCTACAATAGGTCCAGGAATGTGCGGTGATCGGTGAGTTTTCTGTAAGTCCAGCAAGCTGTAGCGAGTCACGGAGCTCCATCACACTCGGAAATGAGCAGTACACTGACTTGCATTTGTTTACAGCTGGGGTTTGTAGGTAACTGCTGAATAGAATTCTTATTGTGTCTATAGTTCTTTTGTCCAATGATGTGCCACCATCTCATAACACCATGAGCTGCGCTAATAGGAATTTGTTATATGTATTCGTAGGTGGGACACAGCTGGGCAGACCGGTGCACAAAGACACCTGTGTTTGCAGTTTTTTTTTTTTTTTTTTTTACACTAGTTGGGCTTTTCACGGGAATTTAAGGGCTAAAGGGGATACTTTTTGGGGTACCTCCTATCTCAAAGCCCACCCGCTAGGAAACCGTTACCCTGAGTGAGGAAGCCCAACCTACACTCGGACCGTGAACAGGATTCGAACCCGTGCGCTTGGAGACCCCTCGGATCCCAAAGCACGTACGGTTCCACTGTACCATTTGTCAAGGTTGCGAATTTGATTACTGGGAAATCATCGCTCCTGCTGTCCCCATGGAGGACTGTGAACTTAACGACAATTGAGAAGAGGAGGTCCCACAGCCAGGACCATCATCCTTTCGTATGGTATTAGTAGGGGGGATATTGGTAGAGATAGGGCATATTGTGTGAAGCTATAATAGAAACAGTGTGGGGGGAGGGAAGCAGCCCCAAAGCAAGTATATGTTAGGTTAGGTTAGTGTTCTAGGGGGTGCTAGAAAATGTTAGGGTTAGGTTAGTGTTCTAGGGGGGATGTGGGGAGGTGCAGCCCCCCCCCCTGCTAGAAAATGTTAGGTTAGGTTTATGTTAGGGTTGCGTTAGTGTTCTAGGGGGGGTGTGGGGGGCGCAGCGCCCCCCCCCGCCAAGAATACGGTAGGGTACGTTTATGTTAGGGTTTGGTTAGTGTCCTTGCTGAAATATATATACTCCAAATTTATGGAATTTATACAAATTAGTGAAATTACGAAAGTTGTAGTGAACTATCCGTAGTTTAGATTGGCCATTTCTTTCCCTCCCAGTTATGCAAAAAATCTATGCATTTCCGATGCATTTCATGTTCCCCACATGAAACCCCGCATTCCCACCTGTCCTCAAGCTTGTTGGGGGGTGGAGGGGAAAGTATGGGCAGAAACTAGAATTTTACCAATTTCAGCAAAAATTATCCATGAATTTTTATATTTTCCAAATTTTCTGGTAAGGTTATGTTAGGATAGTTTAGGCAGGGACTCCAGGGGGCGCAGCCCCGCGGCTAGCAGTTTATTATGTTAGATTAGGATAATTTCAGTGAAAATTATCCACGAATTTTTACATTTTTCAAACTTTTCCTTAAAAACGGCTGTTTTGTTTTTGGATCGCCATATCTCGCCTCTTTTGGCTCCCCCCACCTCTACCCCCGATTCCCCAGAGTCCCTCAAGCTTGCTGGGGCAGGTGGGGGGTGGGATGGAAGAAAGGGTGGAGGTCCTATTCTGTACTTTTACCGTTATCTTAGAGAATGAAAAGCCACATCCTGCTGATGCGCCAGCTAATCCATCATATCATTGCAGAGTGAACAGAAAAAAAATAAAAGATAGATGGTTCATTGGCACTGACCTAATATAGAGGTCCCTCAAGTTGGCCTCATTTCCCGGCTTCCCCTTCTCAGCTCTTTCACCCAGTTGATGGGACATGGGAATGAAAATATAAGAACCCATATTAACCTAACCTAACAAACCTGGTTGAGGCGACACACTGCTAATACGTCCTTCTCAAAATCCTTCTAACCAATAGCATAGCTAGATTAGTTTAAATCAGATAACGTTAGTTAGGGTTAGGTTAGTTTTGGTTATCATAGTTTCATTCCCATGTCTCATCAACCAAGTGAATGAGCTGCAAAGGGGAAGCCAGGAGATGTTTAAGAAGGAACATGGGTGTGGACTAGCAACACTCCATAGGGCTGAAGCCGAAGGTGGATGGCAGGAAGGCAAGCAGCGAAGAGGAAGTGGTGCCCATCATGTAGCAGTATTGACACAGGATTAGTTAGCTAGAGGAGGAGGAGGTGGAGAAAGAAACAGGAAATGTATTTATGTTCAGTAATAAATCTAGGGGGAAGAAGATATTCAGATAGAGGCACAAGACATAGCCTTAGCAGTGAAGGCTTTCAAAATAGGCAACTGGTGAGTTTTAAAGTATGGTGGGGGAGGATTAAGACAGACACTAACTGGGCTGTTCAGGAAAGCACTTGAGATAGGGGAGTTGCCTCAGTATTGGAACAGGAGCAGGATCACACTTGTAGTCTTGCAGTACACAAAGGAAGAGGAAAGCCAAGGGAGGACATAAGTACTACTTAATACAGACCCATAACAGTGATGAACATATTAGCCAAGGTTTTTGGGTGGGTGATAAATAATAAAATGAAGACTTGGATAAAGGAGAATAAGGTGCTAGGTGAACAGAGTGATTTTAGGCATGGTAGAGGTGATCTGGAGAATGTAATGGTTATGAAAGAAATTATTGAAAGAAGTATAACATTGGGGAAGGAGCTGTGTGTGTGCGCGCAGACGTGCGCACGTGTGTGTGTGTGTGTGTGTGTGTGTGTGTGTGTGTGTGTGTGTGTGTGTGTGTGTGTGTGTGTGTGTGTGTGTGTGTGTGTGTGTAATTCACCTCAGTCGTCTGCTGGTCACCCAGCCAGTCTTCCCCATTACGGAGTGAGCTCAGAGCTCATAGACCGATCTTCGGGTAGGACTGAGACCACATCAACACACAACACACACCGGGAAAGCGAGGCCACAACCCCTTGAGTTACATCTTGTACCTATTTACTGCTAGGTGAACAGGGGCCACACATTAAGAGGCTTGCCCATTTGCTTCACCGCTTACTGGGACTCGAACCCGGCCCTCTCGATTGTGAGTCGAGCATGCTGACCACTACATTACGCGGTGTGTGTGTGTGTAATTCACTGTTTGATCTGCTGCAGTCTCTGACGAGACAGCCAGACGTTACCCTACGGAACGAGCTCAGAGCTCATTGTTTCCGATCTTCGGATAGGCCTGAGACCAGGTACACACCACACACCGGGACAACAAGGTCACAACTCCTCGATTTACATCCCGTACCTACTCACTGCTAGGTGAACATGGGCTACACGTGAAAGGAAACACACCCAAATATCTCCACCCGGCCGGGGAATCGAACCCCGGTCATCTGGCTTGTGAAGCCAGTGCTCTAACCACTGAGCTACCGGGCCGTGTGTGTGTGTGTGTGTGTGTGTGTGTGTGTGTGTGTGTGTGTGTGTGTGTGTGTGTGTGTGTGTGTGATATAACATTTCTTTCTTATTATATGATGACACTGACTTATCGGTGGCCACTACTGAATGGCTCATGTGCAAGGTGCACCTACTCACCACTTTTCATGGTGACCATTTTTTTGTGGCCACTGATCACAAAGGAGTCTCATGTGCACTTGGACTAAAGTGGTACAAGAGGAAGGAGAGACTTAAGACACTCCATTGCCATGTAGGAATAGCTGTTAGTGTAGGCAAAAACAGTCAAGAACACTGAGGTAAAACCCAAGAACAGAGACAAGCTGGGCCAGGGATATAACAGGTGTAGAGAGAGAGAGAGAGAGAGAGAGAGAGAGAGAGAGAGAGAGAGAGAGAGAGAGAGAGACTGTAGAGCATTTCCTGGTTGAGAGAGACAGGTTGGTAGACTCCATATCAGTAACTATAGATTAGTGGAATAGGATATTATAAGAGGATTACGGTAGAGTCCTCACAGGGGAGGAGATAGAAAAGGAGAGGATATTAAGGGCAACGAAAGGGTTCCTGGTACGGACGACGAGGAAACGAAGTAGCTTGGGTTTATAGATATGTTACCTGTTTTGTGCTCATCACATTCCTTCTGCAGATAACAGAAGGACCAGAACACAAGTAATACAAAGAAGAGGTCACAAGAAGTAGATGTGTCATAAGCAGGTATCATAAAGGAGGAGGAGCAATTAATAGTTGAGTATAATAAATTTGAAGCTAAACCATTAATCTTTACAGACACTCAAGTTAATGCAGGCATGGAATCGTAATAGGAGTCTATAATAACACCTAAATCAGAGTGAGTCAACAAATTTGATTTTCATATTATTGACTTAATAGTCAGAATAAAGACCAATAAGGATCCAGTTTGTTGTACCCCACTGGAAATTAATAACCACTGATTTGGAAGTACAGTAAAACCTCGCTGGACGAACAATTCGGGAGACGACCAAAATATTTGTCAATATATCGACCCAGGGGATGAACGATATTTCATGGGACGAACGCGGTTAAATGGCTCGCTGGCAGGCGAGCCGTTTGTGTGATAGCCAACCCGGCTATCACACAACAACAAAACAAAACATAAGCACAAAAGAAAATAGAAACAGGAACATACGAAAAATATCACATAACAATCTCCGTGCCACCACGATTTTCTCCTGTTTTTCCTGGGTGATGTTGCCGGCGCGCTCTACTGTAGCTTCCTCAGCGTTGTCCTCTCTGCTATAACGGGGCCCCACATAGCGGCACAGACTTGTGACGCTACACACCTGTTGTGTAGCCCTGGCACGCTGCGCACATCCAAAGTCCTCTCTCATGACTGTCTTCTGGGATCTTGTCTGTCTTCCACCCCATCCTCCTCTCCTCCATTCCATCATGCCATCAACGTCCAGTCTCTCAAGTAAATAACCCTTTTAAAAAGAAAAGGGTTATCATTTTGATAGCATTTAGGTAAGTCAAACAATTTAGGCTTTTTATAATTATTTCGTTCATGTCATGCATACAATAAAGGTCTACTATGAATGGGTTTTATGGACAAAAGTATGATTTTTTTTGGTCTGGAACGGATTAATGGTATTTCAATACATTCTTATGGGAAAAATTGATTCAGGGGACGAACAAATTGGGTGACGAACAGGATTTAGGAACAAATTATGGTCGTGAGCTGAGGTTTTACTGTATTGATTGAGAGGCCCCAGGATTGAGGTGTGGAATAATATTGTTAATATCCTGTTGGACTGTACTAATATTGATTAATGTGGAAAGAATAGATTTATGTCTGTTTAAAAGAGCTTTAGATCTCTGCAAAAATCATAAATTTGAACATACTCCATTTGGGACAAAATCAACAAATTTAAGAAAAGTAAAGGACCAACCACAGATCGCTGGTGAACTCCACTTAGTATGTTTTGTGTGTGTGAATAGCATGTAAGTTACATGTGTGTGTGTGTGTGTAATGTATCTAGCTACCTATTATTGTATCATGTGACATTTATTATTTTTCTTAGTTGAATTATCATAGGCCCCCATAAGAAACATTATTTTGTATGTGTAATGTATAAAATTATCATACTACTACTACTACTACTACTACTAATAATAATAATAATAATAATAATAATAATAATAATAATACCACCACCACCATCATTACCTATACTATTACTACTTTTACCACCACCACCATCACCATTTTTTTTTTAGTTTTATTTATTTATTTTTTTTATCTTATATTTTATTTTATTTTATTTATTTATTTTTTTTTTTTTTATTATATATTTTTTTTCTTGGTGCAGCTGCAAAATTACAAAGTAAACCTCAGTATAGTAACAGGCCTTTTATAAGACCTAATCTTTGTATGGTGGTTATTTATTTATTTTTTTTTTATCTATATTGTTTGATTTCTAGTATGTTAAAGATAGAAGACTTAGATTTTAATTACGTACTTCTTACACTTAACAGTAATTTTTCATCTTAGCCACAAGAAAAGTACGAGCACATATTAAAATATGAGAAAATTATATTAATTCACACAAATAATGCCACAAGGAAGAACAGGTTATCAAGCATTTTAACTGATGAGAAAGTTTAACTTGGTTCATGCCTGAAAAGTGTATGTAATTTTATTACTTTATAATAAAATTCAGATTGACCAATAGTTTTTGTTATGTTTAGGTAGTTTCATAAATGTCACGTCTAATAAGGTGAAGAATTTAATTTATCATTAAAGAAATGTTAAAAATCTGTTAAGATAAATTTAGCTGTTACCAACTCAAATTTGACTTTTTAGCCAAATTGGACCTTGAAACTGCTTTAAAACAGCAGTAGCAATTTCTTTATAAAATGTCATCTTTCTTCATGTTCAGTCAAAGAAAATTGACAGTGACTTTGCTTGCTCCAACTTTTTCAAAATGTTTGTGACTTTGAAATTCACAGTGCAAAATTTAGTGTGGTAGTTGTAACTCAATGCTGTAACACCCAGCTTTGTTGATTAAGTTCACTGTCTTTCATAATTGTGTTTTTAAAACACCATTACTTTTTTTTTGCAGAGGTTGTTTGCTGCCTGCTGTCTTGCAAGCCAGATGCCACAACACATTGTTAACAGCCAGCCAGCCATCTCCATTGTGCTGTCTAGGATGCATTGGTATCTAGATATGGTAAAGTGATTTGTATGTACGTATTTGCCAATAAATCATGTGTGACTATTGTTATACATGTGAAACGTATAGTTTGTCATTCATTTTATCACTTTAGTAATGTTGTTGTTCTGGTTGCCTACTGTATAACAATAGTTGATGCCCTGAAGGTCAATATATATCACACAAATAGAACATCTTTTAGGTGAGTTTTACACATATAGCAGCTGTCCCTCAAGTAGGCAGGAAGGGTTGGCACTTTATTCCTGACCCTTTCCCATTAATGGGGAGGGACAGGTCCTCTATATGCAAAACTCACTTTAATTTTGAAGGCATATATAGATCTTCAAGATATGAACTCTGTTACCATCACCAAAAAAATTATTTGTTTAGAAAGACATTGTTGTTATACACTAGCATAATAATTCCATCATTATGTACTTTATTATTGTTTTACTGCAAACCATTACAAGAAAATGAATAAATAAATACATAAACATGGAATTATTTCTTTATTTCTTTAGCTTGCTCCATTTATTATACAAGTCTGAGAGTTCAGAAGGTAACAAAACGTGAGAGTTGTGAATCATCAAATGGCAAGGCCTGAAGGCAGTGGTGCTTGTTGATTTGTGCTTCAACAGGCACTTCTTACATACTGCATTCTTACTCCTTCCTACACTGCATTGCACTGCACTACACCACACTCTCTTGTACCCCCCACCCAACCAACCAGATCTGGAGTGGGAGCAGCAAGTAGTAATAATAGTAGTAGTAGTAGTAGTAACAACACCAGTGTGTGTGTGTGTGTGTGTTTGTGTTTCACTGTTTGATCTGCTGCAGTCTCTGACGAGACAGCCAGACGTTACCCTACGGAATGAGCTCAGAGCTCATTATTTCCGATCTTCGGATAGGCCTGAGACCAGACACACACCACACACCGGGACAACAAGGTCACAACTCCTCGATTTACATCCCGTACCTACTCACTGCTAGGTGAACAGGGGCTACACGTGAAAGGAGACACACCCAAATATCTCCACCCGGCCGGGGAATCGAACCCCGGTCCTCTGGCTTGTGAAGCCAGTGCTTTAACCACTGAGCTACCGGGCATGTGTGTGTATGTGTGTGTGTGTTTTACCTAGTTATATATTACAAGGTTCAAGCAGGGCTCATAGTGACCTGTCTTCATATCTACTTTTATCCAAATTTTCCTTAAATTTGTGCACTTTCTGCTGGTACAATCTCTTCTCTCAATCTGTGTGCATTTACTTAGTTGTAGTTTTACAAGGTGTGTGTGTGTGTGTGTGTGTGTGTGTGTGTGTGTGTGTGTGTGTGTGTGTGTGTGTGTGTGCGTGCGTGCGTGCGTGCGTGCGTGCGTGCGTGCGTGCGTGCGTGCATGCATGCGTGGGTGCGTGGGTGCGTGCATGCACTTACAACAAACCACCATCACACTGTCAAAATATTATCATCATTATTGTTATTAATAGTAATAATATTGTTAACATCATCATTATTATCATTATAACATTGACAAGCATCAACTATATATTGACATTAATGGTACACACAAGCACAGTTGTGAGTGAGTGAGTGCAGTGCAGTCTTTACCTTTATATCATCACTTTTGACACTGCACCAGTGTCTAGGAATTAGCACTAATACAAACCCACAGCATGTGGTCCTGCCCAGCCATGGTGGCTAGCAAGCAGTTGGTCAGTTGGCTGCCACACTCACTGAACTCTGTGGAGCACCATATTGGTGGTGTGTGCTTCCCTGAAAATAGTTTTGGTAGTACTATATAGTATATACATCATTACTTTCACTAGTACAGTAAATACAGAGGTGCCTCATGATAATGGACCTCACAGTAACAGATTTTGCTCAATAATGGACTAGTCAGATACCAAACAATTTTTTTGGACCAAACTGGCAGTCTTTTCCCCTTCCCCCTTTCTTTTTACAAATCCAGTTTTGTGTGGCCACAGATTAATAAATATATGACATGGTAAACAAGCCAAAAAAAAGGTGCATGCTAGATATTATTGTAATTTGTTTTGTTAATCTATGTTTTATAAAACTTGCAATAAGGTGGAAAGCTGCAACTGCTTGGCTGTCAGATTACTAGAGTGACACTCGTAGTGAATTGGGGTCCCTGGCTGGTTGGACCATGACCTGCCGGTGAGAAGTGTTAGTTATGTATTATTTTGTTCTAATGTTGTTGGGTAAGCAAGGATAATGACACTGGCTCTTCCTCCCTGACACACACACACACACACACATACACACACCATACTGTAGTGGTTAGCACGCTCGACTCACACTCGAGAGGGTCCGGGTGCAAATCCCGGAGGCAGCGAGGCAAATTGGCAAGCCTCTTAATGTGTAGCCCCTGTTCACCTAGCAGTAAATAGGTACGGGATGTAACTCGAGGGGTTGTAGCCTCGCTTTCCCGGTGTGTGAAGTGTGTTGTGGTCTCAGTCCTACCCGAAGATTGGTCTATGAGCTCTGAGCTCGCTCCGTAATGGGGAAGACTGGCTGGGTGACCAGCAGGTGACCAGCAGGTGACCAAGGTGAATTACACACACACACACACACACACACACACACACACACACACACACACACACACACACACACAGGCCTATCCGAAGATCGGAAATAATGAGCTCTGAGCTCGTTCCGTAGGGTAACGTCTGGCTGTCTCGTCAGAGACTGCAGCAGATCAAACAGTGAAACACACACACACACACAGAACAGAGCAAGTAGGTTTGGAGAAGTGACTGTGTTGACATTGTGTTTACTTTCTGCTGCTATGGACTACTGTCCTGCTGCAAGCTCACCAAATGGCCACCCTCACAGCAAATCTAAGACAGTAATCTGCAATGCGAATAAGTACTTCTTGGAATTAGTACAAGAGAGAGAGAGAGAGAGAACACCTGACTGCTACCACATACTCAGATAATCTTTTATGACTTATGAATGATGATGTCAGTGATGATAATGCCCTTGTGGTTATTTACTGAAAATTCTTGTAAAGTTTTTCTCTTTTTCTTTTACAGATTGGAAAAACTGATACATAGACAAGGATAAGGTTCAGTTTGAGTTTGCAACAAGAGCTGGGATAAGAGTAGTAGTTTTTCAGGCAACAGTGCCGACAATAAAAATAGCTTCATGATTACCACTCCTATGCTAAATGGGAGCAGTCACAGGGACAACCACATGCCTTTTTTTGAGCCGGAGACTCTGATCGTGGAGTATGAGGAGACAGAGGAGGCTGGCGACCAGAGCCAGGAGGGCAACAAGGAGGCCATAAAGGAGCTGAAAAGCTGCTTAGAGACTCTGGAGAGGTAAGGAAATAACTAGTGAAGTAGCAAAATTATTATTAACACGTTATGTGCAATACGACAAACTGGTATGTCATCAGTTACTATCTGTTGTTGCGATGCGACCTCCCGGTGAGTCATATAATAGTTTTCACATACATGACATCTTAAACTTACTATTAATAGAAATTGGATTATATAGTAAAATTGCTATAAAGAGTATGTGTAGAAGGGCATAACAAACACAGATTGATGAATAATATGAAGCTTATTTCATTTTTAATGTTATAAAAATTGAATGAAAAATAATCTTCTTGTTTCCATATTTTCTTTCTAATACATGTAAAAAAAACAATTATCTTGCATTTTTTTTCCTTCAGACGAACATAAATCTTTTCTATGACAAATCTTTGAAACATCATAATTAGACTTTCCTTGACAAGTTTCAATGATTTTTTGATTGATTTCTTTTTTTTTTTCCTGATATTGTTTGGACAAATTGTAAAAAAATAGCTGCCATTAGTGACCCTTCTGAATTGCGAATTTCATATATAAATAAACATGAGTAAAAAACAAAAAAAAAAAAAATAAATAAAAAATAAATAAAAATATCTGCTATAAAAAATTGACACATAGTTTTTCTCTAATACATGTAAGAAAACAATATTATATTATCTTGCATTTTCCCTTCAGAAGAACATAAAACTTTTCTATAATAAACAATTCAAACTGAGTTATTACAATTGGACTTTCCTTGATAAGCTTCAATAATTTTCTTTATTGTTCTTTTCATAATTTCAAAATCTTCCTGCTATCATCTTTATAATCTTATTTTATCTTCTCTCCCTTCTGATGCTTCTGATGAACTAAGTTGACCATAAAACCATGTAGCATTCATTTTCGAAATATGCAAAACAGAGACGAAAATATATAAATAAATTTAAGAATGGAAAAATAGAGTACTGTTTAGAGGCATACTGAATATCAACAAATAAAGCATGTCCACCAGTGGATTGTATGACAGAGAAGTCATAGATTTTTCATGGTATGCAATGCGACTGGTGGGCAAACACTTTGAGGTTGCCAGTTTGTTTGGGTGCTCTCTCAGACAATACTCTGCTCTTCTCGCTTTGCTGGCTTGACCAGCCTTGATGTGACAACAATTTATTTGTATTGCAGCAGGAGAACTCATCATGCTGCCAATTGCAGGAACATGTTAAATGTTAAAATGTTGTAAATTCCCTTCTTTTCATTATTTAAAGATTTATAAATATTAAATTTAAATATTTAAATTCAACAAACTGTCATTGAAACTTATCTTTTTCAGTTTCTATGTCTTTGACAAATTTCTGAGGACTGATGAGAAGGTGGATAGGAATTTTCTCAGGAAGATCCACAATGGCATTGCTAAGTGCCAACATCCTAGCTGCAAAGGCAAGAAAGGGTTTACCTACAGCACTCACACCAGGAGCCACCTCAAGCAGCATTACAAGAATGTTAGTTAGTCTAATTCATATAATAATGCCACTAGTCCTGCTACTTTATGCAAGTTTCAGCAAAGAAAATAAAAAAATTTATTGCATAGTCTAAAATTAATATTTTTATATCAGATGCACAAAGACCAGCTCCCTCAGCTCTCTGCCGCCATTGAGGGGCTCAACAAGCGCAGTCGCGCCCAGTCAAGGGAGAGTGAGAATAGCAAGAAGCGTCAGATATGCTTGGAGGAGAGCTTGTGGACTAAGTTCAACCAGGAGAGAGCCAGGCAGTGTTACACCAGGTGAAAAAAAGATTCAGAGAAATAATAGCTACTAACTTAATTATTTTTACTAGTAAAGTAGTCTTAACATTCATTTTTATTAAAAATTTAAAATATATTAATTTACCTATTTTATCTTTAGGTGGTTCATTGAGACCATGACACCTCTGGCTGTAGCTGACCATCCTAGCACCAGGAGGATGTTCTACCATGTCAACCCTGAATTCCACCCCACCTCGAGGAGGACTATGGGCAGGGACATTAAAAAGCTCATAGAAAGGGGGAGGACTCAGGTGGTCAACCTGCTTTCCCAGCAGAAGTGGGTGGCCACTACTGCCGACAGCTGGACTGCCCACAACAGGGCCTTCTTGGGGATGACAGTCCACTGGATTGACAGAGACACCCTCAAGAGATGCCATGCAACTCTGGTGTGCAAGGAGGTAAAGGTAAGAAAATTAAAATCTAAAAACTTTATCATTCTTTTGGTGCTAAAAGCTTTAAGTACTGCACATGCCAGACAATAAGATGATTCTGTGATAATCCCCAATCTTTGAGGGAAAAAGTTTAGGTTTCAAGCTATTACTGGACTACAAGACGATCCCCTTAATGGTGGAGGGAGCCATTGCTCACGTGGTTGGCTGAAGGGCCCTGGGGAGCCATAATATGGCTGCCCCGTCACTACTACTGTTGCTAGTTTGGGAATACATCCACCCTTTATTTATTGATCCAACAATTAACTCGGACACAAATACCAAAAAATATAAAGAGTTTAAGGAAATAAAAGCTTTTATTTTACAATATATGTAAGTAGGTAATTTTTAAAACATGCCTAAGAAAACATTACATAGTAAACAAAAACACCGCCACACCAGTCTCATCCTGATTCCTTTTTTCCAACAATTTCCTTAAACAATATTTTGAGACATGTTATTAAGAACCTTAAGACTCATCTTCATCTGAGATTGTGAGTAAATTAAAACTTGCGATACATGTGCAAAAGCATCATTGTATAGGTCAAATTCTGCATCCCCTGAATTATCATCTGCATCTTCATTATCACTATCCTCTGCTTCATCATCCCATAAAAAGTCACCCTCCATACCATCCAAGGGGTTTGATATACAGGCAATCCCTGATTAACGAATGTTCACACAATAAAATTTCACTACAATGAACATTTCCTTTTACTACCATCTGCTTGTTTAACGAACACCAAACTCACATATGAAATTTTACCCAGGTAATTTTTTTTCATGTTTGAAAGCCCACCATATCACACAAGCTGACAGGCATTTGAATACACCAGCACCTCTCGTGGACAAAATGCACACCACTCACCCCCTTACCCTCCCCCGCTCTTAGTCCAAAACAATAACAGCGTCCAGCAGCAGCTCGTCTTCCCTCACTAAACATGCCACCAAAACGTCCTGCAACCAGCCCTGCAATGTCACCTAATGTTGCTAAGAAGACCAGGAAGTCTCTTACTCTCGAAGTGAAGCTGGATTATTATTCACAGACACGAGAAAACTAATAACATTGCTCGCGCCCTTTGTTTACATTCCACAGGTTGCCGGCTAGCATCTTTCCTGTTTCACTCTCCCTCCCTTCATTAATTTAAGATCATCAACATTATAAAGTTACTTACATACATACAGTAGTGTACATTATAATGACTTAGTCTTAAATTAAACTGCTTAAATGTTAACTTCATAATTTTTGCTTTCATTAAACCTTTTACTGTACTATGATGCAATCTTGCTTTATTTACTTGCAATGGAAGTTCAAGTCAGGGGCCAAACTTGTTATAATAGGTTTGCTTAACTTTTTTTTTTTTTTAGGAACGTAACCTGTTCGTTAAGCGGGGGTTGCCTTACCACATTTCTTGAAAGAATTACTTTACTTGACCTGACTTGCCAGTCTATACAGAAATTGTCTTGATTTTAACTTCAATGATGATGTGGAACAAAAGTATGCTGGAGAATGCTATAATGGAAAGACTGGCTTCCATCTTTTCACATTGCATTGATTTTATAGCGAGATCATTTGTGAGGGATATCATAGGCTAGCTTAACATAAACAGTATTTTATCCACATCATGGTTTCTGTTAGCCTAATCAGCAACTGATTATTTTTAAAGCATGCCTAGGTGCATCAACACATGACACCATCAGTAAACAGTCAACAGCTGTAGACATAAAAGCTCACTCTGTCATGCAGTGTATAAATTGTGTGCATATATTTCATGGTTTCTGTTAGCCTAATCAGCAACTGATTATTTTTAAAGCATGCCTAGGTGCATCAACACATGACACCATCAGTAAACAGTCAACAGCTGTAGACATAAAAGCTCACTCTGTCATGCAGTGTATAAATGTGTGCATATATATATATATATATATATATATATATATATATATATATATATATATATATATATATATATATATATATATATATATATATATATATATATATATATATATATATATATATATATATATATATATATATATATATATATATATATATATATATATAAAGTTATTGCACCAATAGTTTTTCGTCATATTTCATGCAAGATGCCCAAAAAACATAAATTCTAACTCTACCCAGTACTTAGTACTTTATTGGATTTCTTTTTTCTTGAGCACCTCTCAGATGTTTTGGTACACTATCAGCTAAATTTTGAAGTGTTTCAGGCTTGAAGTCTGTCCAACAATTGTGAAGCTCTTTTTCCAGATTAGAGAGTAGTTTAGCCTTAATTATAGCCCATAAATTCTCTATTGGAGAAATATCTGTTGAATTCCCAAGCCAATCTTTTATGGTGTTGATTTCACAATTATCTAGTTATTCTTTGACTATTTTAGCCGTTTGAGCTGGTGCCCCATCCTGTTGGAAAATATCACCTTTGGTTTTCTCAAATGACGACTCAAGATTACTGTATTTTATGGCTTACAAGATGCACTTTTTCCCTAAAAAATACCCTGAAAAATATTAGTGTCTTCCAAGATGAGTGTTGTATTGTAAGGCAACACCCAGCCTCAAGTGAGCTTGGACACTGATAGCGACCTGGATTTGTATGTTAAGTCATTACATTATGATGTTAACTTAAGTACTATTTAATTCAGCCTTTTATATGATGTAAACTCAGTACTAAGGATATACGTGATGCCTCCTAGAATGCATCTATCGTGTAAATCGAGAGTTACCTGTACGAACTGCAGCAATGACGCGTTCAGTTTCGGCATTTGGCAGATTCAGCTATTTTAATAACCTAAGTTATTCAGCCTCCCAAATTTCCGAAACTTTGGAATTTCCGAATGACAAACCTCCAAAATTGAGGACAAGTGATCACGTAATGTAAACAATACGTCCAATATGTGCCGTCGCCAACCACTAAAACAAGAAGAAGAGATGGACTGCTTCACTGTGTACGTATTTACCTTTGGTGTTTTTATTTTACATAGTTGTAAATTTGTAATAAGTGCTGAAACAATAGTGTCTTGCAGACTCCTTGCTTCTTATGTTTTTGTGTTCAGTGTTTTGGTATACGGTGAATGTGTTCTTCTATGAGAATGACTTTTTTCTTAGAAATTTCCTTAAAATAATAGGGTACATCTTCCAAGATACAGCGTCTTGCAAGCTGTAGAATACGGTATCCATTAAGAATTCCAGATACACTTCTTTAGTGATAGTAGTGTTTTTAGGGAACACAACAAGATCACCAAGACCATTGAAAGGAAAACATCCCCAAATCATTAAACTCTGAATGTGTTTGGTGGTTTTTGAGTGTAGCGGGGATCATCAGGATCAGAGCCTGGGCACCTGTACACTATTAAATGTTGTACCACTCACACAGAAAGTGCTCTCATCATTTATAAGTAAGTGGCTTTTTCTTTGCCCGGTAACTGTGGTACCCAAGGTCATGCCGCAAAGTATCGTGGACAGTATGGAGAGAGACACCAGCTAACAAGTCAGGATTCCCTTCCTTAATTTAGCATCCTGTAAGGCTGGAATTGACCTCCAGCTGCCTCCTGAGAAGTGTTCTTGTCCTCTCAGGTACCTTACGTGGCCTGCCAAATGGCTTTTGTGGGAGCAGTAAATTTTTGCCCCATCCAACTTTGAATTTTTGAATGAGCTCCTGCACAGTATGGAGCTTAAGGCATTTTTTTAATGCACATTTCTTTGTTGCTAATACCTGCTTTATGGAGATAAATGATAGCTTGAATAGCTCTCTCATCAGTGCACTTTCCACCCATGTCTACTTAGCTGTTATGCATAAGAAAAGAAGTGTAATGTTAGTGCAAAAAGCAGGAAAAAGCAAACAAGACAGTACCAAACATCTACTTGCTATGACATCTGAGAGGGGCTGAGGGTGGAAAAGGGTGTACCTCGCTGTCAGACATACAATATCTCTCTCACCCCTCTTGGCTTTGTTGCAACTAAAGAAATACAGTCAACTTATAAAGTCACTGCGCCGCTCCCTACACGCAGTGACTTTTCAGACTAATATATATATATATATATATATATATATATATATATATATATATATATATATATATACAGTAAAACCTCAGCTCACGACCATAATTCGTTCCTAAATCCTGTTCGTCATCCGATTTGTTCGTCCCCTGAATCAATTTTTCCCATAAGAATGTATTGAAATACCATTAATCTGTTCCAGACCCAAAAAAAAATCATACTTTTGTCCATAAAACCCATTCAAAATAGACCTTTAATGTATGCATGACATGAACAAAATAATTATAGAAAGCCTAAATTGTTTTACTTACCTAAATGCTATCAAAATGATAATAAAATGGATAAAAAAGAAAAGGTTATTTACTTGAGAGACTGGACGTTGATGGCATGATGGAATGTAGGAGAGGAGGATGGGGAGGAAGACAGACAAGATCCGAGAAGACAGTCATGAGAGGACTTTGGATGTGCAGCGTGCCAGAGCTACACAACAGCTGTGTAGCGTCACAAGTCATTGCCGCTATGTGGGGCGCCGTTATAGTGAACATCGGCGTGAGAAACATGGAAAGATTGCCAGTCTTCGTCTCTGCCTTGGAAGACCCTCGCCTGCTGGGGATTGACTTCCTCACGCATGTGGGAGCAAGTTTGGACTTCAAGAAGGGAAGTTAAAGGCACGTGGCCAGGAAGTTCCTTTGATCCTCAGAGGTGATGCTCAGTGTGAGAGGAGCGGGCAGTAGGGCGGTGTTCCTTGCCAGGCGAGCGAGGAAACAGCTGCGATGGATGTGCCACAATCTGCAGTACCTGGACATGGCCAGGATGATGATGACAGCAACGCTGAGAGCCACCAGAGCAGCGAGGATAACGCCGAGGAAGCTACAGTAGAGCGCGCTGGTAACATCACCATGCCCAGGAAAAACGGGAGAAAATCATAGTGGCACGGAGATTGTTATGTAATATTTTTCGTATGTTCCTGTTTCTATTTTCTTTTGTGCTTATATTTTGTTTTGTTGTTGTGTGTTATCCAGGTTAGCTATCACACAAACGGCTCACCTGCTGGCGAGCCATTTAACCGTGTTCATCCCCCGAAATATCGTTCATCCCCTGGGTCAATATATTGACAATTTTTTTGGTCGTCTCCCGAATTGTTCGTCCTTAGAGACGTTCGTCAAGCGAGGTTTTACTGTATATATATATATATATATATATATATATATATATATATATATATATATATATATATATATATATATATCATATAATGTGCAAGTGTGTGCATGGCTACAGTTTGAATTCCAAGGTACTGTGGCTCTTAATTTTCAACACGGGGTTAAAGAGTTGTGTTTTACGTTCAGTATGTAAGATGACCCCTTGATTTAGTAGCCTAAAAATTGGCAAAAAAAATATTATTACAGGCAATCCCCGCTTAACGAAGGGGTTACGTTCCTAAAAAACCCTTCGTTAAGCAAATTTTCATCAAGCAAACCAATTATAACAAGTTTGACCACTGACTGAACTTCCATTGAGAGTAAACAAAGCGAGCGAGAGTGCATCAGATCACAGTAAAAGATTTAATTAAAGTAAAAATTATGAAGTTAAACATTTAAGTAGTTTAATTTAAGACTAAGTCATTATAATGTACAGTAAAACCTCGCTTGACAAACGTCTCTAGGGACGAACAATTCGGGAGATGACCAAAAAATTAGGGACGAACGATATTTCGGGGGACGAATGCGGTTAAACGGCTGCGGCGAAGTTGCTTTCTGTGATAGCCAACCCGGCTATCACACAACAACAAAACAAAACATAAGCACAAAAGAAAATAGAAATAGGAACATACGAAAAATATTACATAACTTAATCTCCATGCCACCACGATTTTCTCCTGTTTTTCCTGGGCATGGTGATGTTACCAGCGCGCTCTACTGTAGCTTCCTCGGCGTTATCCTCGCTGCTCTGGTGGCTCTCAGCGTTGCTGTCATCATCATCCTGGCCATGTCCAGGTACTGCAGATTGTGGCACATCCATCGCAGCTGTTTCCTCGCTCGCCTGGCAAGGAACACCACCCTACTGCCTGCTCCTCTCACACTGAGCATCACCTCCGAGGATCAAAGGAACTTCCTGGCCACGTACCTTTAACTTCCCTTCTTGGAAGTCCAAACTTGCTCCCACATGCGTGAGGAAGTCAATCCCTAGCAGGCAAGGGTCTTCCAAAGGCAGAGACGAAGACCGGCAATCTTTCCATGTTTCCTACGCCGATGTTCACTATAACGGGGCACCACATAGCGGCACTGACTTGTGACGCTACACAGCTGTTGTGTAGCTCTGGCACGCTGCGCACATCCAAAGTCCTCTCTCATGACTGTCTTCTCGGATCTTGTCTGTCTTCCTCCCCATCCTCCTCTCCTCCATTCCATCATGCCATCATCATCCAGTCTCTCAAGTAAATAACCCTTTCTTTTTTGTCTATTTTATTATAATTTTGATAGCATTTAGGTAAGCAAAACAATTTAGGTTTTTTATAATTATTTTGTTCATGTCATGCATACAATAAAGGTCTATTTTGAATGAGTTTTATGGATAAAAGTATGATTTTTTAGGGGGTCTGGAACGGATTAATGGTATTTCAATACATTCTTATGGGAAAAATAATTCAGGGGACGTACAAATCGGATGACGAACAGGATTTAGGAACGAATTATGGTCGTGAGCTGTGGTTTTACTGTATACTAATGTATGTATGTAAGTAACTTTATAATGTTGATCTTAAATTTATGAAGGGAGGGAGAGTGGAGCAGGAAATACACTAACTGGCAACCAGTTGAATGTAAACAAAGGGCACATCATTCTACCACATACAAAACTTATGTACCACATTTCCACAAGGCTTTCCATTTTATCCATTGCAGAGTCACGAGTTCAGGTGGTGCTTTTAGCTTGCAAGGAAGATATGATCTCACCAGCCTTCTTAATATAGTCTGTTGACTTGAAAATGGTAGACAGTAGATGGAGTCACGCCATGGTGGGAAGCAATGCCATTAGTTTTTTGGCCTCTCTCATGTCTGTGAATAATATCCAGCTTCACTTCGAAAGTAAGAGACTTCCTGGTCTTCTTAGCAATGCTAGGCGACATTGCAGGGTGTTTTGATGGCATGTAGAGCGAGGGAACACGAGCTGCTGCTGATGCTTTTAATGTTTTGAACTAGGGGAGTGAGTGATGTGCATTTTGTCCACGAGAGGCACTGATGTATTCAAAAGCCTGTCGGCTTGCGTGATACAGCAGAGCTTTCAAACTTGAAAAAAAATTACCAGGATAAAATTTCGTTAAACTGAGTTCGGTGTTCGTTAAACAAGCAGATGGAAGTAAAAGGAAATCTTTGTTATAGCAAAATTTTGTTGTGTGAACCTTCGTTAAGCAGGGGGTTGCCTGTATTCTCCAGTATATATGGTACCTATGTGATATAAATCTAATCTATAAAATAAATCATTAATTATTGTCTTCAGGAAAGTCAGATGGACCAACTCTGGGAAAACTCATCACAGAGATTCACCAGGACTTTAGCATCCATGGCAAGGTGGCAGCCACCATCACAGACAATGGCACCAATTATGCAGCCACCTTCAACACCTTTGGTGAGGCCAACCAGGAACCTGAGGATCCTAACCCACAGGTTATGGATCTCAAGTGCGCCTGAGGGCTCAGGGCGACAACCCAAGTCTGCCGCCTCACCACCGCTGCAGGTACTAACAGTAGCAGCATCTATCACTAATATATTATGAAATAAAGATTGAAGTCATTTAACTCATCTTTGAATTAACTGCATATTTAAATATCTTATTGTTTCAGTGCACACACAGTCAATCTGTTGGCAACAACAGATGTTCGGGATGTCCAGGGGTCAGAGTGGTGGAGGACCACAGCCAAGATACAGGCCCTATGGAACCTTCAGAACAGTTCCCCAGTGGCAGCCAACCAAATCAAGGCGGCCTTCAAAAGAAAGCTGGAGATTCCAGTAATGACTAGGTACTATTTAAAATATGATTTAGATTTTGCATTAGAAATTATTGGCTATTATATAAAATAGAATTTTCTAAGTCTCTGCTAATTCATTTAAAATGTTTTATTTCTACAGATGGAACTCCCTCTATGATTGTGTGGTGGTCCTGTTGGAGGCCCTGAGTGTTGGTGACCAGCTGGATGCCATCAACACCATCCTGATCAACCACTACCAGCCCAATGGGGTGTCTCCCATCACAGAGGTGGACATACGGGTAAGCATAGAGTAGCAAACTAATAGCAAACTCCTTTAATATTTTTACTTAGAAATGAAATTGTTCTAAGTTTAATCATAAAAGCTTACTTAACTAAACAATATATTAATGTTCATTATTCAGGTTCTCAAAGAATACAAGCTTGTGATGCAGCCTGTGGCACAGTGCCTGGACATGCTTCAGGTGGAGGGAAAGGCCTACATGGGCACCCTCCTCCCTAGCATCTGGTTGATGAAGGCCAGCCTGGAGGAGCAGAGCCAGAATGTCAACCTGCTGTATGCAAGGCCTCTGGTGCAGGCCCTCCTCAGAGGCTTTGAAAAGAGGTTTGGCCACCTCTTTGAAGCTGACAAACTCCTTATGGCCACAGCCCTCCATCCTAACTTCACCCTCAAGGCCCTTGAGACCATTGCCCCTGAAAAGGTGGAGAAGATCAAGAACATGATCACCAGGGAGTTGAGAGCCATCATTGAGCCCAGAGAGGAGCAGCAGCAGCTTGGCCAGCCAACGATGCAGGAACCCCAGGACTTGGACGCCCGCCTCTTCAACAAGTTGTTTGCTAGAGGCGTAGCCAATCAGCAGCAGGATGTGAGGGAGGTCCTGAGGAAGTCCATGGAAGAGTGGGTGCCTTCTCAAGGTGAACTAGCCTGGTCCCTCTTCCCATGCCAGCACAGAGAGATGTGGGTCGACTTATTCATTAAGTACAATACACCCCTCCCTAGCTCTGCTTCTGTGGAGAGGCTGTTCAGCATGGCTGGGGACGTCCTTAGGGCCAAGGGGTCCTCCTTGGATGAGGTCAGCTTTGAGGAGCTTGTGTTCCTTAAAGGGAATATAGACCTCCTGGAGGAGATGGGCCAGGAGGACATGGACGAGGAGGAGGATCTGTAGATATTGATTTAGGCAGTATTTTAATAAAAAAATTTAGAAATTTATAATAAATATGTGTTTCTCTGCCTTATAAAAGCATGTTTCTGTTATTGCGCTAAAGTCTATTTTGAAATTCAGCAGAAATGCAGCCACATGTCACCTTAGGGGGCCAAAAATAGATGTAATCAAACCAAATCCAGCAGCAAAGTCACACCTGAAAACTTCAAAGTCACACCCAGCTGTGTGTGTGTGTGTGTGTGTGTGTGTGTGTGTGTGTGTGTGTGTGTGTGTGTGTGTGTGTGTTTACCTAGTTGTATTTACCTAGTTGTAGTTTTACAGGGCCTGGGCTTTATGCTCGTGTGGCCCCGTCTCCATATCTACACTTATCCAATCTTTCCTTAAAACTGTGTACACTCGTTGCAGACACTACTACTTCATTCAAACTGTTCCACGTCTCAACACATCTTTGCGGGAAACTATACTTTTTAATATCTCTTAGACATCTTCCCTTCCTCAGTTTCTTGCTATGCGATCTTGTGCTTCGACTGGCATATTCCTCTCTCAGGATCAGATACTCATTGTCCACTTGGTCCATTCCGTTGATCAATTTATAAACTTGTAAGAGATCCCCTCTCTCCCTTCTCTGTATGTCATCCCTTCAAGTTCTGGGACCATTCTTGTGGCCATTTTTTGTAGTCTTTCCAGCTTCCTTATATGTTTCTTTTTGTGAGGGGTCCACACTACTCCTGCATATTCCAATCTGGGTCTTATTATAGTACTTATCAGTTTCTTCATCATTTCTTTGTCCATGTAGTGAAATGCTATTCCAATATTCCTTAGCAAATTATATGTCTCTCTGAAAATTCTATCAATATTCCTTAGCTTATGTCTCTCTGAAAATTCTATCAATATGGCTTGCCGGTTGATTATTTTCTTCCATCGTCACTCCCAAATCCTTTTCCTTTTTACTTTCTCCAGTTCTACTCCATCTCCCATCTTATAGATTCCCACTGGTCGTCTTTCACTCTTTCCCATTTCCATGACATGGCTTTTGTCCACATTGAATTCCATCTCCCACTTTTTACTCCATTCCCAGATCTTATTTAGGTCTTCTTGCAGTATTTCACAATCCTCTTTTTGCTTTATAACTCTGCACAGTTTCGCATCGTCTGCAAACAGATTTATGTAGCTGTTCACTCCTTCTGGCATGTCGTTTATATAAATGAGAAAAGTATTGGGCCAATACTGACCCTGCGGCACTCCGCTTTCTACTGCCCTCCACTTGGACTTCATATCTTTGACTACCATCCTTATTTCTCTCCCCCTCAAATAATTTTCCATCCATCTCAATGTGCTTCCTTTTAAACCACCCTTCTCCTCTAATTTCCACAGTAACCTTGCATGTAGCACTTTATCAAATGCCTTTTTAAATCCAAGTAAATACAATCAACCCATCCTCTCTCTCTTGTACCCTGTCAACTATTCTAGAGTAGAAGCTCAGTAAATTTGTTACACACGACCGACCTTTTCTAAAGCCAAATTGGCTATTTGATAATAATTTGTTGTCTTCAAGGAACTCGATCCATTGTTTCTTTATTACTCTTTCACACATCTTACATATTACACTAGTTAATGATACCGGTCTGTAATTTAGAGGTTCTTCCTTCCTTCCGCTCTTATATATGAGAACCATTCCATTCTACTGGTACTGTTCCATTTTCTATTGAGCATTTAATGATGTTGTGTATAGGTCTTGCTAGTTCTTCCCTACATTCTTTCAGTATTCTGCCTGACACTTCATCCGGTCCCATTGCCTTTTCTTCATCCAGTTCCTTCATTAACTCTTTTATTTCAAGCTTGGTTACTTTAATCTCTTCCATATAGACTGTCTCTCTATTACCCTGTGGTCTTCCAAATTTGGATTCCTTAGTAAAGACCTCCTGGAACTTATTATTTAACAGTTCTGCCATACTTTTAGGGTCTTCCACCATCCCGTTTTCTCCTTTTAACCTTTCTATTGTTTTTTTTTGTCTTATTTTTCCATTTATGAATCTAAAACAATTTTGGTTGCTCCTTGCATTTTTCATAGATCCTCTCCTCTTCCTTCCTCAATTTAACATTCATTTCTTGCTATCTTGAAGTTTACCTTATTTACTGCATTTCTATTTCTCCTCCACCTTTTCCATGCTCCATCTCTTTTCTTCTTTGCCCTGGCACATTTTGCATTAAACCAATCTTTCTTTCCTCCTTCTTTAGGTCTATATTTCGGAACATATTCCCTTACTCCAGTTTTGTACATTTCCAAAAATAAGTTATATTTCTCTTGCACCCCCTCATTGTTTTCCATCTCCTCCCAGTTAGCGTATTTGAAATAGTTCTTGAGATTCTCAAAATCAGCCTTTCTGTAATTTAATCGGTCTCCTTTGTATGATTCATCTTTATTTATATCCATTTCTAATATTACATGATCACTCTTTCCCAATGGGCACTTATATCTTATATCATCATTCATTTGTATAGCCCTTGCAAAAACCAGGTCTAATCTCGCTGGGTCATCGTTTCCTCTGAATCTTGTGTTTTCCTTAACTTTTTGATCCATCATATTATCTATCATTAGGTTTAGGAATCTTTCTCCCCAAGCTTCTTCCCCCATACCACTTTCATGATTTTCCCAGTCCACATCTTTACAGTGGAAGTCTCCTACTAATAACACTTTTCTCCTTTCTTTAATGACTCTCGTTAGACTCCTTATGGTGTCATCTATCATATCTTTATATTCTCGGTTGGTCCATGCATTCGTTTTTGGTGGCACATATGTTACAATGATAAGTCTTTTTTATTAATATGCATCTTAATATACAGTGTGTGTGTGTGTGTGTGTGTTTACCTTGTTGTTTACTTAGTTATATATTAAAGGGTTCAAGCAGTGCTCATAGTGACCTGTCTCCATATCTAATTTTATCCAAATTTCCATTAAATTTCTCTACACTTTCTGCTGTTACAATCAGATCATTCAAACTGTTTCAGATGCCCACCATTTTATGTGTAAAACTAAACTTTTTAATGTTCCTCAACACTGACAATTCCTAACCTTCTCAGAATGTCCTCTTGTCTGTCTATCTCCATCTTCAATCAGTGATACTAGGTCTTGTGTATGAATTTTTCTTTCCATACTGTTCACTATCTTACACATCGCTATTAGGTCTCTTCGGTCTATCCTTCAAAGTTGGTAGTGTATGTGTGTGTGTGGATTTACCTACTTGTATTGTACAGGGTTTGAGCAGAGCTCATAGTGTCCTGTCTCCATGTCTCCATTTATCAAATTTTTCCTTAAAGTGAAGCACAATGTTCAATACACTCCACTTCACCATTTTGTGTGGAAAACTGTATTTTCCAATATCCTTCACACACTGCCTCATTTTGATCTTTACATGTCTTCTTATCCTTCCATCTTCTTCTGTCACCAGTACCAGGTCTTCCTTGTCTATGGTTTCAATGCCATTGACTATCTAGTACGTTGTTATGAGGTCCCTTTGTTCTCTTTTATCTTGTAAGTTTGGTAGTCCCATTTTCTTCAGTCATTATTCATATGTTAGGTCCTTTAGTTCTGGCACCATCTTTGTAGCAATCTTCTGTATCCTGTCTAATCTTCTTATATCCTTTTTAGAGCTCGGAGACCAAACCACTGCTGCATATTCCAGCCTTGAATGTATCATGCTTGTGATGATTTTTTTTCATCATATCTTTGAAATGCCACTCTTATATTAGTCAACATTTTATATAATAATCCAAATATCTTACTTATGTGTTTTTTGGTGGAACATATCTAACTATAATTTTCCTCTTTTTCAATTCCTGTTTTGATTGTTACTCCCATTACTTCCACTTTGTCCTCTCCATATTGCACATCCTCCACACATATATTATCACAAACCATTATTAGCACTCCTCCTCCCCCTTTACCCTTCCTGTCTCTTCTCCAGCTATTATTTACCTACTCCTTAAAGTTAACATGAATCTCCACTGTTAAGTTTCGTTTCAACGATGCATATTACATCCAGCTTTTTTTTCTTTCAAATAATCCCTAACTTCCAGCACACTAGAATGTGACTAGATAACAACCCATCTATATTAGTACAAGTCACTCTTGATTTCTTGCCTCCTCCTCCTTCTGTAGATACTTTAGTCTCATATCTAGAAGCCTCCAGTAGAAATACTTTTCTCGACCTCCATCCTTTTCCCTTTTTTTTTTTTTTGGGGGGGGGGCGGGGGTTTAATTTCTTTGCACTTTCTCTCTCTCCCTCTCCTCTAGGTACATTTCTCTTTTTATCCATATATCTTTATGTTCAGTATCATCAGCTGGCTTCTCTTTCCTTATCATAATTTCCTCTACCACCACTTGCGATCTCATTCTCACTTTCATTGGTCTCCTGCCCCCCTTCACTAAATCTTCCCAACCTAATCACTTCTACCACCTCCCGGTCCAGCTCCTGTGTGCTGTCTTGGATCTGTTTGATAAAAGATTTGGCCAATTCTCTCTCTTCACGCTCTCTCATGAACTTGTTTGGATATTTTTTTTTTTTTTTTTTTCCAAAAAAAAAACATGAAATGTTTCCTCTTATCCACTGTATCCACTGTATCCGGGCCGGCCCTACCATTAGGTGAACCTAGGCAGTCACCTAGGGCATCAGGCTGAAAGGGGCATCAAGCAGTAATTCCTATTTTGGTACTTTAATAAGCATGGTTTAATCATTAACCGTCAGGTGTCAGACCAGTAACTAATTGGTTAATTTGCAGAAGCGTTTTGCCAAATTTCTCCTATTTTTCTTATTTTTCAATTCAGCAGGGACAGGGTGAGATAAGGTAACCCCGACAGGGAGAAAACACCGATCGAATGCTCTGGTAGAAACACTACTATTTCAAATATCGCGCCACCACTCCCCACCAACACACTTGTATTTACTTTATCACCGTGAATTTCTTTGTGTGAATAGATGAAAAGGTGCTTATTAATTTGTTATTCTTAATTTTCAAAAATTGAATAGCTAAAGAAGAAAAAAAAGGTTGAAAATGACATTCCATGAAAATATAGTTTCTTTGCAATATTGCAAAAATTAAAAATAGTATATTTAACTGAAACGGACAAATTCTGGAAACTACATTTTATAGAAAATTTATTTATGAATGAAATGCCACAAAAATTAAGTAAATCGGTTGAGAATTGCATCTACAGTTACAAATTAAAGAACAATAACTTACATTTTGAGAAGCAGCGTTTTTTGTTGGGCAGACCTCAGAATAACTCAGCTGCGTAGTCTACCTGGCTCTTGCGAACAAACTTCTGCTTCATCTTTCTTCTTACTGGTGTGTCCATATCCTTGTCCTTTCTTTGCAGATATGCTTGCATAGATGAAGTAAATTCAGTGTTCAGAAGTGAACTGAAGAAGCCACCTTCATACCCAGCATTGTATGTTGCAACTGCAGTGATTTTATGGTGCGTTCATCTCATTTTGGCATTTTTCAAATTTTTTCGCTCAAAATTGAGCCAGCTTCCCCTTAAGAACTACTGGAGCTTTCATGACTGAAACACAGGTGGATGAGCTTCAAAATGTGGGGTTGCAGATAGACAATTTACATGGTCAAGGATATGATAATGGGAGCAACATGAAAGGAAAACACAAGTGTTTAGCAGAGAATTAGAATCATGACAAATAATGACTTCCTCCAACACACACCTTCTTCAAATCCATGAAAATCCTTAAACTCTCTGATCTATCAAACTTCTCTATTGCATCTTATATGTTCAAACAGATAAATTCCAGCAGTAACAGTACTCTGACTCAAACCCATAACCACTCCACACGCTACAGACATTCTCTACAGATTCCTCATCACAGTTTAACTCTCTACCAACACTCTCTAATGTTCAAAGGTCCCAAAATATGGAATAGCACTCCAACATATGTAAAAAACTCAATAAACATAAACATCTTTAAGAGAAAACTAAAAGAATATTTATTGTCTCTGTACTGACACATTTTGTAATTCAACCATCATAATTTTATAAATAGCTGTCATGCAATCTTTTTTTAAGTAATACATATTTATTTTTATTAATTAGTATTGTAATAAAAATAGTCTATATCCTTTATTTTTTATCATAATTTTCTGAATAAACTGTCTTTCAGTCTTTTTAAGTAATACATATGTATTTTATTATTTACAGTAGTATTGTAATCAAAATAGTCTATATCCTTTATTTTCTTGTTGTAATCAAAATAGTTTATATCCTCTAGCATTTTTGTCTGTTTAATTATTCACAAAAACATATATTTCTTTATTTACAATTCAGATTCCATTTTTCATGTAAAATTATTATTTATTTATTTATTGTTTCTTCCCTTTCCTTCCTGTTCTCTTAATGTCAGTTATCCCCAAGTCCTTTGTTTTTTCAATACTATTTTTTTGCATTATCTTCAGTTAGGTTTTTAGTTTAGCTTAGTTAAGTAAGTTAGTAGATATTAAGTGTGCCCAAAAAGCTTGTGCTTAAAAAAGGGGCTATTTGTCTTCCAAATTTATTGTACCATAAATTATAAGTGTATTACAGACAAATATAATAAAGTATTTAGTGTTTAAAGAGTGATTGATATGAATCCACGTGCCTTCTTTGTACCTTGCAGTGCACACTCTTTAAACTTAGTGGTGAGTGATGCTGTCATGGTATAGATAGAAGAAAAAACAAAAAAATGTCTTCAAGCTACAAATTTTTTTTGGGCATAGTACAACATCTGTATAATTTTTTCTCAACCTCAACTCATCGATGGCAGGTTTTGGTCAGTATCATAAAAGACTTAACCATCAAACCTTTAAGTGAGACCAGGTGGGAAAGTTGGATTGATGCTCTTAAACCCCTCAGATATCATCTTGCTGACATATATGATGCTTTACTTGAAATTTATGAAGACACAAACCTTAAAGGGTCATCTGGAAGTTCGATCCGGGTTGAAGCTAAGGGTTAGCTGATGCGGTTTCCAAATATGAGTTTGTTGTTTCACTTGTCACATGGTATAACATCCTGTTTGAAGTCAATATTACCAGCAAGCATCTTCAAGATAAGGATGCTGATTTAAATTCAGCTACCAAACAGTTGAAAGCAACAAAAAGCTTCTGAGCTGTAGATGTGATGATGGTTTTCAAAAAGTTCTGGTTGATGCTACAGATGTGGCTCAAGATTTGGAAATAGAGCCACAATTTGAGAAAGAACAATCACGAAAACGGCGAAAGAAGCGTCTATTTGAGTATGAAGAATCACTAGAAGACCCTAGCCAAAAGTTTAAAGTAGAATTTTATTATAGCGTTCTTGACATGGCCATACAGTCAGTAGAAGAAAGATTTCACCAGCTACATTCCTACAAAGCAATATTTGGCTTATGTGACATCCATGGAATAAAAAATGCACCAACCGCAGACATTCTTCTTGACTGCCAAAATTTAGAAAAGTCATTAACACACAATGGGCATCACAACATTGATGCAAGAGACCTATGCTCAGACCTCAAGGCAGTATCAAGGCGCTTGACGAAACCCATGCTCCCACAAGCATCACTTTGCTTTATATTTGAGCAAAAACTGCAAGATAGTGTACCAAATGCTGTGATTGCCCTCAGAATATTATTAACTTTGCCAGTATCCGTTGCAAGTGGAGAACGCAGCTTCTCTAAACTGAAGATCATTAAAACTTACTTGCACTCAACAATGCTGCAGCAAAGGCTTGTTGGTTTAGCTACTATATCAATAGAGAATGAGGAAGCTTCTAACTTGGATTTTGCTAAATTAGTGGAAAAATTCGCCAGTCTAAAACCTATAGGAAAGTGGAATTGTAATTTTTATTGAAGTGTGTCATGGAAACCAATAGATTTTTATTGTAGCCTACATAATTTCATTTCCAACAATGTGTTGCACAATTTTCTTAATTTTAAACTTAGTATTGGATGGTTGATGTATTACAATACATAATATATTGCTATAAAATGGCTCTTTTTGTTACCCTCAAATATAACTGATACAAATTTGAACCAAAAACTATTGTCCCGGCCCGAGCCACTGGCCCTGGGTGAACTTTCAAGGAGAGGGCCCAAGGGGCATAATTTTTCAGCTTCGCCTAGGGCATTAAAACTCTCGGGCCGGGCCTGACTGTATCTCTCACTAGATTATCTTTATCCTTAATTAATTGTACGAAAGCGTCTTTTGTTTTTTTTTCCCTGAATTTGTCTCTTTACTATCTCTGAAAATTTTACTTTTTCCTCTTCCTGTTCTTGCTTCCATGCATTTCGTATTCCTTCAGCTTGTCTTCACCCAATCCAATTTCTATTTTGCCCTCAATCCCATCTTATACTTTTCCTGTAGGCTCATTAAGGAATCTTCATAGTCGTGACATGTAGCTTTTTAAACAATAATTTTGTTTCATCATCTCCTATATCTCGTCCTTTATTCTCTGATTTATTACACTGACCTCACATTCGACTATTCTCAATCTCAGCTGTGTTTTCTGTTATCAGTCTGTCCTGCTTGTCCATTAAACTCGACATCACTTGCTTCACGTACCTTATCTCTCTTTCCACGTATACCAACCTCCTCATATTTCCTCTTTCGAACCTAAATCCAGAAAAGTTCTTGTTCATAGTATCCTTAGTCATCATCTCAGTCCAACAGGTGTTTCAATAAATCGTTGGTTTTCACAAGGATTAAAGGATTAAATAATCCTCAAATTAAGTCATCACAAGGGAGCCCCCCTCCAATGAAGTAATTTGTCCTGCTGCTAGGCAACAAAGGCCATATAGCTGCTAGATGTCATTAGTGGGGTTCGAATCGATGCCCCGCAATCTACACCATCGTGGCAGAATGCGGCGCCTTAATCCGCGTGACCACTAAGGACACTGGTATTCACAAGATGGCGTTTGTTTTGATGTCATTTGTCCGGTCGCTCCACTCAGTTCAATTTCTCTCTCATTTCTCCATCTATACGATCCAAAAATTTATTTATTATGGAGACAGAACCCTATGGCCCCCTATATCCCTGTACATATGTTTAGGTCAGGCTCCCAACTCCTCCTGAAGCTTTTCCTGGGAGCTGCTCAGCACGTCTTATCGGTGTGTGTTTCACTGTTTGATCTGCTGCAGTCTCTGACGAGACAGCCAGACGTTACCCTACGGAACGAGCTCAGAGCTCATTATTTCCGATCTTGGGATAGGCCTGAGACCAGGCACACACCACACACCGGGACAACAAGGTCACAACTCCTCGATTTACATCCCGTACCTACTCACTGCTAGGTGAACAGGGGCTACACGTGAAAGGAGACACCCAAATATCTCCAAAACATTTCCAGCCGCCTTTATTGAATCCAACATCATGGAGTGTGGTGGCAGCTTCCCCCTCACCTCTTCGGAAGCTGCTCTGACGTAATTCACTACGGTTGGCTACTGGTCACCCAGCCAACCTTCCCCATTACAGAGCGAGCTCAGACCTCATACTCATAGACCCATCTTCGGGTAGACCACAACACGTGTGTGTGTGTGTGTGTGTGTGCGCGCACACACCCCATTGATTGTGTGGTTCTTTGTATTGCCATACATCATTGCTTGGGTGAGGACTAGAAGTGTGACATCATTGGTGTGTAGGATCTAGCATTCATTATTGCTAAGGCATGTGACAAGCAGGCAGGCATGTGATAGTGCAGTAGTACCGGTGGTGGGTGCAGAGATTATTCTTTTTCCTCACCTGATAGATGTAGATGATGGCTGCTACCAGTCATTCCAGCCTCCAGCAATGAGGGCCAAATGAAGTGATGGAGCTCAACTTGATATAGTTGGGGCTGGATCAGACTCTGGAAAAGAGCTTTCTGGTTATAGTAGCAAGTAATTGACCAATTCTCTATCAGCCAAACATTGTACTGGTGCTCTTGTTTCTCTGTAGCATAGCAACAGCACTGTAGTACAGTGGTAGCTCGCGATAACGGACTTCACAGTAATGGATTTTGCCCAGTAATGGACTGGTGAGATACTTTTTTTTTTTTTTTTTTGTCTAGAATGGCATTTTTTTTTTTTTTTTCAGAAACCTATAGTTCCCGCATAGCTGTGTGGATGAATACACACATGACACGATAAACAAGCCAAAAAAGGCACGTGTTTATTTACTGGACCGTGGCTGGAACCACACTTAAGGCCTTCCAAACAACAGGCAACTGTACAGCGAGCACTCTGATTCGCACGTAATTCTCTCACTTTGAAATGGTGTTACCAGATCAAACAGTTCAATTAAGGCGGGCAGTAGGCACAGACAGGTGAACGTATGACTTCGGTAAGACGCCGGGCAGAGGGCAGTCAGAGATGTGTCAGGTAACGTCGGCCCCTGGTGGGATGTTCGGTACGACAACACGACATAAAAATCATAGCCGGACAGGTAAACTAAACGCATAGCTTTGTGTACAATAATTATTGCTATGTGCAAGAAGAAAATGGACAGGATAGACATGTGTTCACTCCATCTAGTCTACAATTGATACAGATGCCGACGGAGGCCACGGTCTTGACTAGTAACATCGTGTGTCTGGCAAAGTGATTCCTAGTCAGACGCCCATCCAGTGCCTCAACAACGGGAGCGGGCACTTCGATAGTTTGCTCGTGGTTTCCTCGTCTCTGACGTCATCTACACTCGTGATCGCCACCCATACCACAGAGAATTGGTAACAGTGTCTGCCCACCATGCATTTACCCGTCGTGTGGAAGGGCCTTCAGTCGGGAGTGCTGGTATCTACTCCCTTCACTTCTCAGGAAAGGAAGTTCTAAACCAGAACTGTGGTGCCACCACGAAGAGCCGAATCCACGTTGTAGCTGTATACAGCGAAAGGCAGGGCAATACACACACGCACGCGCACACACACACACACACCGTGCAGGTGGGAGGGAACCAGGTCTGGGTCTGGGTATGGGTTCAGTCCCTGGCTGCGTTTGAGACGGCGCACCGGCATGTGCCGGCGTACCGAGACTCCCGGATCGTCTTTTCAAACGCTTTTGGGAGCTTCCTCTGTAAAATAAACAAACCCGCTTCGTTGCTATGGTAACGCGTCCCTGGCGGCCAAAGCATCAGGAGCTATGATGGATCTCCAGCAAATATCTAATCCATGACTACGAAATATTGCCACTGCTTCAAAGCACCTCTCCCACTCAGGTACTTGTAAAGTACTTCCCAGTGCATCTGTGAGCGTGACGGAGAACAAAGTCATAGTCTAGTCCCTGGAAAGGGCACGAAGGGCACTGGAAACATGTTTGGGCCGCCATGTTTGTTAATGACGTCACCACAACACCACCTCTCCGAAGCGAGCGTGCGCCGTCTCAAACACACTTGTCAGCACGCTGACACGAAATTTTTTTTTTTTTTTTTTATATATATATATACATTTTGACGACTCTAAGTAAATCTTGAATTCCACATATTTAGCTTATCGGCAGCGAAATCCACTTTAACCATCAGGAATTATGTTTCGAAAACAACCACACAATTACAGCTTAAAATAAAAAAGCAAGCATACGTAGTTTGAAAATTTGTAAAGGAAACTGAGCTCTTATCTAAGATAAATAGCCTTCAAATCACCGTATTTCACGTAAAAAAAAAAAAAAAAAACATGGAACACACTTCAAACACTTTTTAATACCACTAGAAAGCATCAAAACTTACTTGAGGCGAAATATGTAAGATGACCAGAAATCAAAATAAAGTTGGAACTGACCAGGCTGGGCGGCCATATCGATGACGTCATCAAAATGGCCGCCTAGGAGAGCTGGTTCCCGCCAGTTAATTCGCCCCATTGGGTGCCCTTCCTGAGATACAAAGCTGGCAATGCAGATGTGTCTCAACAGCTGTTGTGAATGGTTAGGTCTGTGGCGCCACTTTGTGATATGTCTGGCTTATAAATGACAAATAAAGCACATAATGGCTGAAACATGCCTGCCTCGTCTGCCATCCCTTGGTTTACGGAAAACTTGCATTTTTGCTCTCTAAGTATCTGCGGGTGTCGATTCACTACTACTGTGTTGGAGGTTACCTTAGAGTACGTTCGACCCGAGTTAGGAGCTTGATATACTGAGTTATCCATCATATCACTACTATTTACTACTTGGTGTTGAGTGTTGCTTTTATGATGCACTGCAGGTGTGGTGGTCAGGCGGCTGCGGCGGGGCTAGAATGTCTCTCCACACTCACAGACAGACAATATTAGACAGCGTTAAACACTAAATACAATAGCAGCAAGCCATACCTATTGAACACTAAACACAATACCGCAAACATTTACTAGCCACACACAACTGACGGTTCAGTTCCCACCACCCACTATCACAGACACTGGCACCAAAACTTACTAAGAGAGACTGACAGACAGTCACGGACTCACGGTAGACACTGACAGTGGGTTGGTTGTGGATGGTGCGGTGGTAGCACTGTGCCACCTTCCTCCCCGCCACGGCCCGCTCGAACGAGCAAAAATCAAACAAACCTCCACTTCCTCTCTATTTTCTCTCACTGTACACTGCTCTATAGCATCAAGACAACGCTAATAATTGCCGTACAACAGAATAAATAGATAAGTAAATACATCACTGAATAACCTGCCCTGGCAACACTGATTCCCTGCGGCACCGGTAGTCCGCTACTCTTTACCAGTGACAGTGTACTGTACACCATGCAAGGTGAAAAGAATTCTCTGTATCTTTGTATCTGTGTATACTGTAGCTGTCCCGCTGTGGCGAATCTCTTGGGGGGCTACAACTACCTATGTACACTTCACCCAGTAATTAACCTACCGTATCTCGGACCTCTCACCCCACACCACTGCCCACACCTGTCACCACAAATGAGTCAATTCATCTTTTCACTCACCAAGTCCACTATACTGTTACTATTCCTGGTTCCTGTTCGCGGCGTCTGGTCTCCCTCGGCGCTGCATGCCATACACCTACATTGCTCTACTACACACAGGCACCCCCGGGTCGTGTCACGTCACTCTCTGCTTCAGACAAAATCCACAAGATAACCACACCACACCATCACCAATATGAATTTGAAACACTATTTGTCAGACAATTTGAGGAGTCGAGAGTGATTCGGGACGGTGTTACCAGTCAATAAAATTTTGAGTGACAATTAAACTATCGTAGATTGGCGATAATCAAGATAAATAAAACTCGTGGAAATTCAAAATTAAGGCATCATAAGTTATCATATTTCTATATCAAGATTGTCTTACTTGGGTCTCTCCCTCTCTCTCTCTCTCTCTCTCTCTCTCTCTCTCTCTCTCTCTCTCTCTCTCTAAATCCTGTAGTTGTAGCGATGCGGGTTTTTAAGGGTGCTTTTTTATGGTTCTGGTAACAGAATAACAATATTGATACAGTCAAAAGACTTTAGTTAAAACGAGTATGCGATCTTCTAATATATATATATATATATATATATATATATATATATATATATATATATATATATATATATATATATATATATATATATATATATATATATATATATATATATTTTTTTTTTTTTTTTTTTTTATGGTCCCTGGTAATAAATTAACAATACTCCTACGTTATTAGCAAGCTACGTAAACGCTCTTGGAAACTGACCATCGAGACATCTTTACGTGTTTTACAGGCATATCTAATCTTTAAAGTAGGTGTAAAATACAGAATCTGTATTTTTTTTCACCAATAAGTTTCTTGCAGATGCTTAAAAAGAATCCATACATTGCATAATAGTGATGATAATTGTATCAAGTGAAACGTTTAAACCATTAGTAGTGTAATTCACCTCGGTCGCCTACTGGTCACTCAGCCAGCCTTCTCCATTACGGAGCGAGCTCAGAGTTCATAGACTGATCTTCGGGTAGGACTGAGACCACATCAACACACAACATACACCGGGAAAGCGAGGCCACAACCCCTCGAGTTACATCCCGTACCTATTTACTGCTAGGTGAACAGGGACCACACATTAAGAGGCTTGCCCATTTGCCTCGCCGCTTTCCGGGACTCGAACCCGGGCCTCTCGATTGTGAGTCGAGCGTGCTAAACACTACACTACGCGGTGTGTGTGTGTGTGTGTGTGTGTGTGTGTGTGTGTGTGTGTGTGTGTGTGTGTGTGTGTGTGTGTCTGTAATTCACTTCGGTCGCCTGCTGGTCACCCAGCCAGTCTTCCCTATTACGGAGCGAGCTCAGAGCTCATAGACCGATCTTCGGATAGGACTAAGACCACAACACACTCCACACACCGGGAAACCGAGGCCACAACCCCTCGAGTTACATCCCGTACCTATTTACTGCTAGATGAACAGGGGCCACACATTAAGAGGCTTGCCCATTTGCCTCGCCGCTTTCCGGGACTCGAACGCGGGCCTCTCGATTGAGTCGAGCGTGCTAAACACTACACTACGCGGTGTGTGTGTGTGTGTGTGTGTGCTTACCTAGTTGTATTGTACAGGGTTCGAGCGGTTCTCATAGTGTCCTGTCTTCATGTCTCCTCCATTTATCACTTTTTTTTTTTTTAAGTTATTCACATTATGTGCTGTAGCAACTTCATCATTCCGGGTTTTTCATTTTTTTCACCGTCCTATGTGGAAACCGGTACTTTCCAATATCTTTCACAAACTGCCTCATCTTAATCTTCTTTACATGTCCTCTTGTCATTCTAGCTTCTATCACCAGCACCAGGGCTTCCTTGTCTATCATTTCAATGCCATTTTACTATTTTATACATTGTTATTAGGTCTCCTCGTTCTCTTCTATCTTGTAAGGTTGGCAGTCCCATTTCCTTTAACCTTTCTTCACAAGTTAGGTTCTTTAGTTCCAGCACCATCTTTGTAGCTATCTTCTGGATCCCTTCTAATTTTCTTACATCTTTTTTAGAGCTCGGAGACCACACCACTGTTACATATTCCAGCTCAGGGACGTATCATGCTTGTGATATATTTTTTTCATCATATATTTTTCCATGCATTGAAATGCCACTCTCATATTAGTCAACATTTTATATGCTAATCCAAATACTTTATGTGTTTTTCGGGGTTCAGATTTTCCTGTATAATCGCTCCCAAATCTTTTTCCTTTTTAGTCTTCATTATTTGTTCCTCTCCTATCAGATAGTTCCATACTGGTCTTCTCATACTCTTAGCAGCTTTGCATCATCAGCAAACAAAGTGTGTGTGTGTGTGTGTGTGTGTGTGTGTTTCACTGATCTGCTGCAGTCTCTGACGAGACAGCCAGACGTTACCCTACAGAACGAGCTCAGAGCTCATTATTTCCGATCTTCGGATAGGCCTGAGACCAGGCACACACCACACACCGGGACAACAACGTCACAACTCCTCGATTTACATCCCGTACCTACTCACTGCTAGGTGAACAGGGGCTACACGTGAAAGGAGACACACCCAAATATCTCCACCCGGCCGGGGAATCGAACCCCGGTCCTCTGGCTTGTGAAGCCAGCGTGTGTGTGTGTGTGTGTGTGACGAATAGATGGATAGGCGAAAATTGATTTAGGAGAAAGAAGAAAAAGAAGAAAAGGAGGAGGAGGAGGAAGAGGAGGCTAGGAAGAAAGAAAGGAGGGCATTAGTTGAAATAGTATGTAGGTACAAACAGTGAAAAATGCCAATTAATGAAACTCTTGCTCTGGATTAATTCCATTTCTATGAAAAAAATAAATAAAAAAGATCTTGCTCATAAAAAATGAACTATTATATATTTAAACCTCTCACCCATGTACAACATTTAAAATTTTCTGGTGCAGCAGTATCTATCATTCTCAGTCCCTGAACTGACATTCAAGACACATCAGATCCACACAAACACATTAATTAATAACCTCGACATGGTGACTAGCTTGCTACTTATGATTACTGATGTTAATAAAATAATGATCATAGAAAATATTTTATTCAAACAAATATTATAAAGGAAACAAGTGACTGGTAAACTCTGGCAGAGTTAAGGTGTTTGCACAGTCCCACCTTGCCAGGATTCATATATATAGTATGTATTTTTTTCCACAAAATGCATTTAACGTGCAAATTTCAGCTTCTGAAATATCCTGATACTCCTTATCCTTAAAATTAAAACTGCAAGAATTTCAACACTCAATGCCTTAACTCCACTTGACTGGTATTGACTCGTGGCTAAGAGGAGTTATTTTTGCTGCAGGTTTTATCTCGGCAGAGCCGGGCTGCATCCAGGGCAGACCACTGGTCCCAGCAGGCAGTACAGCTGTCTGTCCTGGTGGTGGGGGAGGACCCTTATGTTAAGTACTCAACACAGACTCTACCAATTATAATGACTTATTGAATGTATTGTCCCTTGATAGATATGTTCAGTAAAACTGACAGCAAGTTCACAACAAAAGTGATTAATATATATATATATATATATATATATATATATATATATATATATATATATATATATATATATATATATATATATATATATATATAAAAGTGATCACATTTGTTTCCTATTCACTTAATACACAGATCTCTACCTAACAAATCACTAGCAAAAAATTGCACATACTTTTTTGTATGCATGTATACATTTATATATATATATATATATATATATATATATATATATATATATATATATATATATATATATATATATATATATATACACACACACGTATATATTAGTATATGGTACAAGTATAAAAGATTTCTATCCTCATATAGGAATGTAAATAAACTCCAATCATGTCAATTGTCACTGTATTTCAAGGGCTACTGGTTGAGTATGTACACAGGTAGTTACAGGAATGAACATATGCAGCAGCATTATTAAATAAATCTTGATAAAATTTTCAAACAAGTCAGGTAGTCTTTTTTGCCACTCATCTCGCCAGGCAGGTGGGGCTATAAAAACAAACAAGTGTTTAGTACCAACATAATTCCCAGATTTATTACAAACTCCTATTTGTTTGATTTCAGTCTGTGTCCTACCAACAACCCCAATAGGGTTTCAAAGATCATGATTACCTGTGATAAAAAAATATTTTGGGATGAAAATTCTTCCAAATGAATACAAAGAAATAAACAGAAAGTAAGGAGTTAAAACCCAAGGTCATGTATAGAAAGACTGTCAATATATGGTCCATACATTATCATTTCATATTTTTATTAAATATTAGCAGCTATAAATTTGCATGATTATAATCCCCAGAATGAACTGAAAACAAAAATCAAATACCTATCTGCCACCACTAGAATGTCTAATTAAGATGAACAATGAGAATAGTAATTTCAAATTAAAATGACAATGACAATGCAAGGTAATATATCTACACAATGAATGAGAAATAAAAGCAGTGTATGGGTGTGAAGCAAATGCCTCAGTTCCATAACCTGTGAAGGTACTGGGTGGCTCAGGAGTAAGGCAGAACACATAACAAGATGGCTCACCATCATTGATGGGTCTGGAAGGGAAAGGAAGCAATCAGTGGGGGAATAGAAAAGAAAAAAGAAAAAACAGGATAGGCAACAGAGAGAGAGAGAGAGAGAGAGAGAGAGAGAGAGAGAGAGAGAGAGAGAGAGAGAGAGAGAGAGAGAGAGAGAGAGAGAGAGAGAGAGAGAGAGAGAGAGAGAGAGAGAGAGAGAGAGAGAGAGAGAGAGAGAGAGAGAATGATGAGTTACCAATCAGAAGACTACACCATTTACAACAGGAGCTTGTAAATATACAACAAGGCTAGGTGGGGCATATGGCAGAAAAAAAACATCTTGACAGTTGGCTCACACTTGCAGATTGCAACGCACTACTCCTCAATAGTTTTTATATAACCCAGGCACAACAGAAGTGAAGTCCCAGTCTTTGGTTTCTACACAAGGGCGTGGGGCAACTGGGAGTCAAGCTCTGCTCATGCTACACGTTGCACACTAGTTCTTTAACCACGATTAGGGTTATGTTCTCAGTCAGCTATGTGACCAAATCTTTACAATACTGTACATATCAATATTCAAATCACCTCATTCATCCTATTGGTTATACATAACAAAACTGGGCAACTTTAATTTTGTATTCCTACAGCCAAAGTATTTACAAAAGAAAACAAGGTAAAATGTTCCTTTGGAACCTCTTCTGGTTAACATGTGAGTGCAACACAATGATAATGTTACACATGATGTGAGGCTCACACGTGGAGCTATATGATATGGTGGGTGTTGGCCTCACTCATCCCAAAGTCCACTGGAGTGTTTGGTGAAGCTCTTTTTAAACTCCCACCACACGTCATCTACACAACCGCACTACTCTGGCCAGTGCTGGTGGAAGGGGGTAAGTACTAAGACACTTTGTTGTCCATTCACATATTGTTCAAATATACTTCATTTCCAAATATCACACTTTTTTACCAACCATATATATATATGTATATATATATATATATATATATATATATATATATATATATATATATATATATATATATATATATATATATATATATATATATACACACACACACACACATATATATATATATATATATATATATATATATATATATATATATATATATATATATATATATATATATATATATATATATATATATATATGATCATGTCTTTTCAAAGTTATAGTCAAGATAGCTTAGTACATTTTATGTAAACAAGTGTTGTGGTCGCAATTAATTTCAAAAGGCAACTGGATTTCGAACAGCGAGAGGGTTCCACTTTATACTTTGGAGAGTGAGGATGGGAAGCCAACAAGCCAATGGTGCTTCAGGTGAGGCCTGTGGAACTTAAAATGAGAATTCTTCCATGAGTGAGCTTGTAATCGTTTTCTGTGAGCTTCATAGGGGGGTTGCCAAAACACTCCAGGTCAGGACACGAAAATGCATTCTGAAAACAGCTCCGAAAATTTGCAGTGCCAACATTTATCTATTAACATTTTTAACAAGAGCAATTCAGATGTATGTTAGGCACACTTCGGAATATGTTTTAATTCCCTGAATCTTTCAACAAGATCGTGTGACCCAGAGACATCACTTGAGGCACCCCCCCTTTCACTTCCTGATGAGAAGACCATGATTCAGGCTGTGTTGTGCCCAAGTGGTACTTCTACTAGAGAATCACCTAGTTCAAATTCTCCTTGTAGTCACAGTTTCAGCTCATTGGCAATCTTGCTAGCAATATTCTTAAATCCAATAGAAGTTCCTGATATCCTCTTGAATCGAACACCATTCAAACTAAGTCTTGGCAGCTTACACACCTGAAAGGTAAATGATATTCAGGTTCAAGCAAAGAATTCATAAATACACATTTATATAATTAATTCTGTTTTCTTCATAAAAAAATAAATAAATAAATAAAATAAAAAAAAAAAAAAAAAATAAATAAATAAATAAAATAAAATAAAAATAAAATAAATAAATAAATAATAATAGTAATGAATGATAAGATAATTAAAGAATGATAAGATAATGAAAGGTGTGATTATGTCTTGTTATCCAAGAAATTATTTCTATTACTGAAAGATACTTAGTAAAAGTCTGTTAATCCGATAAAAAGGGAACCTGGAGTGCATCAGATTATCAGTTTCACCAGATTATCAGGATGTACCCCTGAATACACTATACATAAGTAATAAAATAGTAAGTAATAAGAAATTATGATATGATGTGATATGGGTAGTTGAAATATGATGTACTAGTTTGCTTGGAGGTAGGGGAGTGTCGGTAGCCCCTTGCTACTAGGGTCCTTCTGGTGGTATTCTGCATAGTGTTTGTGGCTGAACATACTCATTATCAGATTTCCCAGAACTTGTGACCATCAATCTTTCAATCATCAGAAGTCATTGGCTATACCTTCCCTATTGTCAACTGCTATAACTCACATTCACAATTTGTCAACTAAATATATAGAATTAAATAGGTTCTTGACATAATTTTATTGGATTCAAATTGTTTTGGGTTAGTAAGACAAAGTATCCAAACAAAACAAACACAATACTCAAATATCTTTGAAGTTGAACTTTTCGATATTCAAATGCAAAAGTTCAACTTTTTACTCAAAACAATATCTGGCACTTCGACATCTGCATGCTGTTGTAAACAAAGTCTCTTCTCTCCATCCCCACCCACCGCTACCAGTTATTCCGCCACGGTCATGAGAACAAAATTCTCTTGTGTTAGTCAGTGGTTTTTCATCTAGAAACTTAAAATGACACCAAAGAGGCTTATTAGTGGTGAAAATAAGGAATCTAGTAAGTGTTAGAGCAGTGCTATTCAACCTGGGTGGACACTCCACCTTATAGTGGACGAAATTAAGTGAGGGGTGGACTACTGCGTGGACGAGATCCTTACCTGCACGCGTCTATAATATACAAGAGACTCTCTCTTTCTCTCTCTTCTATATTTCTTAAAATACATACTACAAATACATATTTACCTATTGTAACATCGAGGTTGCCACCTCGCCTACTCGCAATACCCCCGATAGTACAACCACGCAATGGACTGTCTCGCCATTGGTTGTCGTGAATCACGCGACTGAGTTCCTGATCTCAATTGGCTGAATTGGCAACACTGTCAACTGTGGACTCAGGGAGTGGTGACTGGTATTACTGCAGTGTAACTGCAGTAATAACTGCTTTTTCTGTTTACATAGTCATAGAAATGAGATATGAAAACAGATTTTGAATATTAAAAATGGGTGTGGTGGACAGCTTCTACTTAATCATCACTAGGGGTGGACGACATTAAAAAAAAGGTTGAAGACCACTGTGTTAGAAAGCAACAGCCCTACACTAGTGGGTTCACAGTAATCACACCAGGAGACGAGTGGTGACTCGCATTCCGACGAATAACTGCTCTCCTCTTCCTCCCCACCCTTTTCTCCTCCTCTTCTATGTTATCCATCATCAGCCTTCAACTACAGTAAGTACAAAAAAAAACTTGAGATATTTGTAAACTTAAGGTTTTGTTAAGGTTAGAGCGAATTACCTGATTTATAGGCATCAGTAGTTGAACTTTTTTGATACTTGAACAGCCATTTGGAATTAATTAGGTTCATGTATTGAGTCTTCACTGTATATGTAAGATTACAGTTGGCAGCCTGACACATGCAGGCAAGGTTTGGTTGAGTTTTCGAATAACTTTTTGTACTGCTCTCAGAATTTATCTACAATACTTTACTGCATCAAAGGACGTTATTTACACATTGTTACTGATAAATAACGTTAAATTAGTAACAAAAACAGTTGGTGATTGTGTTATGGTATATACAGCCATGTTATCATGATATTGATAGAAGTTACAATAGTTAAAAGGCAGTGCTAAAAATGGGCAAATCCTGTCTTAACCATATTGATTTATGATAGATTTATCTAAAATGTGCCATTTTTGTCTTGCTATGACCAATGTTATTAGCTATGATGATTTCCAGAATACAGGCCTTGGTGCCTGGTTCAAATTTGGGCAGAAACCGAATTTTGGCAATAAATAATTTTCTTCACCCAACCTTAAAAATTTGGATTATTGAGAAATTTGACTTATCAGTGTTTGGATCAATGGACTTTTATTGCATATTCAATAATCTAGCTGATACGTAATCTTTTTACTAAAAAATACTCATCATGAAGTAATCATCAGTAAAATGATAGAATAGACTTGAAAACTCGGCAAATACTTATTTTTAAGTTAAAATTCTGGTGTATATACTGAAAACTGAGAGATAGAGAATCTGATGTGAGATCTGGAAAACTCAAGATCTGACAAACATGAAGGCATAAAAACAGTAAGTTTGGAAGGTATTATAAAGATGATTTTATTCAAGCCATTCTTTTGGATAAAACCCCTACAGGAAAAAAGTCCTTTGTCAGCAAAAGATAGAATAGAGTAAGGATATTCTAGAAAAGTAACCTACAATGAAAATATGTTTGGGCCTTGTTAAGTTTCAATGAGAGAGAGAGAGAGAGAGAGAGAGAGAGAGAGAGAGAGAGAGAGAGAGAGAGAGAGAGAGAGAGAGAGAGAGAGAGAGAGAGAGAGAGAGAGAGAGAGAGAGAGAGAGAGAGAGAGAGAGAGAGAGATTTTGAGGAAGTTTCAAAAACTCAGAGGGAGAAATCTTAATCAGTATTTATTATACAGGTTTCACATCAACGTATGATTGAAAAGTGGATGTATCAATAGGAAATGCTATATTTAAGAAAAAGAGGTAGTCTTTATTTAATAAAGGATGACATGATGAAATCCTACTTAATTTACCATGGAGGATGTGTCTGCAGTAATACAGCATGCATCAATATCTATAAAATCCAATGATTTCATCCATGATATACATAGAAGTTCAAACATCTATAACACAATGGGTACAACGCACATACATCACTCACCTCAATCTCCCATTGTACTAAGGAGTCTGTGTTAGGGTCCCCATGAACGCATAGAAGCAAGAACTTTTCTCGCTGCTCATAATCACAGTTGTTTGCATCTAACACCTGCAACAAGAGAGAGAGTACCAGAAGACATCATTAGTCAATGAGAATTAATTCATATCCCTGCTTGTTCTAACTTTCCCATGCTGCATTAACATATAACAAATTTTTGATGACTGGCAAATATGCAAATAAAATTCTAATAATGCTAGACTCACACTTACATTACAAATACAAGACACTGTCCTGATACAGAAGCTATCTCTCTACTTCAAGACTATAAAAACATAACATAGTACTGTACTTGGGACTTTCTGCTACATAATTACATGCAAAAACACAAGGCCCAAAATTAGGCCACTGAATTACATTTAAGATTTCATGCAAATATAACAAAATAATGATGGAAAAAAAAAAATTTACGTTTCCAGCATCATGCTGGTTTTATAATACCCATTAATAGCCTGCTGTTTATGTTTATAACCTTGTTGAAATTAAATTAAAATAAACAGGAGTACAGAAAGCTTCATTTAACTTAAAACATGTAAAATAAAACTGCATAAATGCTTCATGAAAGCACGATGTAATACGTTAAAGAACGCAAAAGGGAGCAAGGAAATCAAAACAAACACTGAACCAAATCTAGCATGACATTAATGTTGGTCTACAAGCAGCCACAGTCTATAACTTTTGCTGTGGTAATGACAGGTTCAATGACACAAATGTGCACACAGAGACCATAATAATTTGGGGAGTACAATGAGCTGTTCTATATGACTTCAGGAAATTAACTCTTCACTGGAGCACTGGGAGGGGAAACCAATGAGACCAAGAATAAGAAGTTAAGTGGTGAAGACCTATGAGAATGGTGTTATGTGGGGTGTGTGTGGTATGTGGGATGTCTTTCATTACTGCGGGGGAGGATCAACATTGTGTGGGTATTGTGGGGAGGGGGGCAGCAAGGGGCACCGAGGGAGATAGCTGCTAGCATGAAGACAGTGTGTTAAGCAGGACATGCAGCGGGTGGATTACTTTTCGTCGCTATTCATGGTGCTGGGGGTGGTCTACCTTGCGAATCTCGGCCATGATGTCATTGGGGTCACGTGAAGAGGTTGTTTTCATGCTCCACGTGAAGCGCAATGACCGAGGCTTGACTTGTTCATCATTATTCACAGATGGGCTGGAAAAGTAGGCAGTCATTGTAATTTCTCATTGAACTAAGGCATGGATGAAATTTGATGAATGATATGTGGTTATGACAATAATATTATGATTCTTTATATCTCACCTTATTAATAATCACTAAAGTCTATTTAATGCCTTGGATGTTTACTGCTTTCACTTTCTGGTACAGACTGTTTCAGTGCATCACACCAAAGATTGGGACAACACAAGCACAGACACAAGCCCTGCCTCACATCTTTACTTATACTGGGGACAGGACTAATCATCACTGATTGCACTGCATGAGGCTCAGTTCTGCTGCTTTATCTTTATTAAAAAGGTGGGATCATAAGGCCATATGATGAGAAAATGAACACTCCAAATCATTTTGAAGATCGCATATTAATTATAACTAACATATGCATTAACTAGTGAGATATGAACACAGGAAGTTGAGTTGATAGTCTATGAATGCAGTAGTGAAAGTAATTTGAGAGGTACTAGTGAATTGAAAAAAATGGATGGTGAAAATAGTAATGCTTCATGAGTAGATAAAACTATCTGTTATGTCCATGAGTTTTACAGTGGTAGACTTGATGGAACACAGAGATAGTTTGGTCATTGAGAATGAAAGAAGGAGAGATGACAAGAGAGAGAGAGAGAGAGAGAGAGAGAGAGAGAGAGAGAGAGAGAGAGAGAGAGAGAGAGAGAGAGAGAGAGAGAGAGAGAGAGAGAGAGAGAGAGAGAGAGAGAAACAAGTTAATTAAAAATTAGTAGAAATTGATATCAATTTCTCACAAAATGTTTAAGATAGCATTAAAAAAAAAAAAAAAAAAATATATATATATATATATATATATATATATATATATATATATATATATATATATATATATATATATATATATATATATATATATATATATATATATATATATATATATATATATATATATATATATATATATATATATATATATATATATATATATATATATATATATATATATATATATATATATATATATATATATATATATATATATATATATATATATATATATATATATATATATATATATATATATATATATATATATATATATATATATATATATATATATATATATATATATATATATATATATATATATATATATATATATATATATATATATATATATATTGTCACAATATGAAAATCTAATAAATACCTATTATGAGCATAACTTAATAATATTTGCTAGGTAATATCTGACATAATCTCCTTTCAAACATTCACACAAGCTACTATATCACATTTTCATTATTTTCCACAATTTCATGCATAATTAATATAACAATCAACTTGAACATTTCCATAGATATGTTTTATTCAAAGCTCTCTTCAGTACTCCGAAATCTCTGATCCTCCTCTCATCCTGTGGCTCACTTCTGCCCCCATACCAACATCTAGCTATGTATAAAAAAAATAGCAGCCTGGTGCAGTCCTTCACCAATCAGAATTATATCAGCATCCAGTAGAACTCTATCCTCATTGCATATCATCACATCACTCTTTGCCACATTAACATTTAAAAAAAGTTTTCTTCTGTCATACATCCTCACAAATTCTACAGATTTTCTCTAATATTTATAAGAGCTGAAATAAATCCCTTATCGTGTTTGCATCTTGTTTCCAAGCTCTGGTTCTCACATCCCTTGTTTACAGGCAACAACCAAAACAAGAAGATAGTACATGCCTATCTTAGAGTAACAATTACCGAGATCCTTTTCTTGTATTTTCTTGGTACCCATAGTTTTCTGTAAATCTACATCAAAATCCTTCACACCTACCTCATCCCATTCCTGTCAATCTCAGCATATGCATAAAAAACTGATCAAATAAAGAACACTAGTAAAACATAACAGCAAAAATAATAATAAAAAAAAACAAGAATTGCAGAAATTATAATAGCACCTATAAAACTAAGATCCATACCCTTTAACAGACATGGAAAGTAGCATAGAGTCAATTTCACATTAAATTCCTGATAACTAGAAAATTAAACTAATCTAAGATAGTACTGAGAAACTGCCAATACTGCAACTTAGTAATGTAGCTGAGGTATCATAACAAAGCAGTGCTATCTATACTTTGGTGAGCTTTTACCTTGTGAAGCTGCATGTAAAGATAAAAAAAAAAGTGAAAAGAAAAAAATTCATCCATCATGGTACTATTATGTTCAGTTATTTACATTACACATCAAATTAATATGAAACTTTATTTTTATGACAGTACAAAGCTTTATCATTATGATGAACTTGGAAAGAGAAATCAACTGAAAATTATTCTGACTAGAGGAACATGCTCATTCTGAAGAATAAACTGAGGTCTATCCAAGCACTTTTTCCTTTTAAGGTCTCTTCTTGTCAATATTTAGAATATGCTAATATGACATAACAGGCAATTATGTGTTCCTGTGGTCCTATGAGCCCCAGACAGGCCACATTCAAGAGCAGGACCATAACAGGTATGTTACACAAATGACTCCAGCTCAAGATCCTTCTTGAAACACTGAATTCAAAACACACAAAGTGAGTGTGAACAACATTCTTAGGTAATTAATTGTGTGTTTGGGCTTAAATTTAAAGCCAACAGCAATGAACATGATGAAAAAAAGCATTCTTACTCAATCCAATACCTTTATATACCTCTTGCTCATTCTAATTCAACAATGCATTTTGTGACATTTTCATTTTACCTCACATGTTTACCACTATCTATTTACACATGATATGGTCCTATAGAAGTTACATATATATATATATATATATATATATATATATATATATATATATATATATATATATATATATATATATATATATATAAACTTCCTTCCTAGAAGCACATGTATGAGTTTAGCTAAAATAAACTAGACTCATCATTTCTAGATATGGGTCCTTCTCTACACAGAAGCTTCAGAGTAAGATGATACATGACCTGAAGCATGATAAGGTTGGTCAGAGAGAGAGAGAGAGAGAGAGAGAGAGAGAGAGAGAGAGAGAGAGAGAGAGAGAGAGAGAGAGAGAGAGAGAGAGAGAGAGAGAGAGAGAGAGAGAGAGAGAGAGAGAGAGAGAGAGAGAGAGAGAGAGAGAGAGCAGACGCATACTAACAAAAATAACCTAAACAGACAACAAATGCAATAGCAGCAAGGTGGATGGTGAGCACTCTGGATGGCAGTGAGGAACATGAGATGAGGTAAGTTAATCATGTTAATGGCTGAAAAAACATGGTGCTTGAATTTCCCCATCTACTGGTCCCTGTTAGAAAGTTGCCAGGCAAAATTGTGGTGTTCACACCACCAAGCCACCATGTAGGTAGATGAGATGTTATTGGTCAGGGCAAGGGGACAAAGCCTAATGTATTGCTTGTGGAAACAATCTTATTTTCATTTTATGCGCTAGTGCATTGAATTACCCAGTGCTTGTTATGAGACAAAACAACATCAAACCAAGAGTATAAAAGGTTTAGGAATGTACCAAAACCATTTACTATTACCCAAGAAAGTCAGCTGCTCTCTCTCTCTCTCTCTCTCTCTCTCTCTATATATATATATATATATATATATATATATATATATATATATATATATATATATATATATATATATATATATATATATATATATATATATATATATATATATATACACACACACACACACACACACACACACACACACACACACACACACACACACACACACACACACACACACACAAACACACAGTGAAAATCTGTTAATCCAAACACTGATAATTCAAATTTCTCAGTAGTCATTTTTTTTTTTTTTAAGTGGAGTCAAAACATTAATTTAGTCAAAATTATGTTTCTAAACAAACTTAAAACAGGCACTAAATGCACTCTAGCAGCAAGTGGTGGAAACAGATGCTCCTAACAACACTTTCATACCTTTTCATACTCCATAACAGTGATGAATTTCTACAAATAAACTTGTTGTTTGAATGACATGAAATTAGCTGATTTCTGACCTCTTTTGTAATGCATGTTACTTGATTTAGTGCTTCCTCACGAAAAACAAGCCACAAGTCCCGTACAATCATTGGTTGATGAGAGGTAGGCATGGGTTAAAAAGTCTTAACTTGAAAGCTATCTATTAATGACAGAAATTATGTAGAACGTCAATGAGTTCAATACTGGTCTCATTAAAGAAACATAAGCAACATGAGAAAATTATTGGAGGTGTGAAACCAAAAATTGTCCGAAGTTATATAGGAGGTCCTGGAGTGGTGGCGATTTCAGGGGTACATTCTGATAATCCCAAGAAACCAATAATACAACACACTCCTGGTCCCCTGCTTGTCTGATTAACAGACTATTATTCAATATATATATATATATATATATATATATATATATATATATATATATATATATATATATATATATATATATATATATATATATATATATATATATATATATATATATATATATATATATATATATATATATATATATATATATATATATATATATATATATATATATACACACACACACACACACACACACACACACACACACACACACACACACACACACACACACACACACACACACACACACACACACACAGGTAGACAAATATGCGTGTATATACATACATGTACTTTTATGTGTATGCATATGTATACTTTTGTACACACAAGCACACACATGCATGCATGCACATGCACACTGCTTGCTAGTTCAGTGATGATGTATTTGTCTATAACTTGGCAGACTGAAGTTTAACTCCATTCAAGAGATATGGTTTTTCAATGATCCCTGAGTTGTTACTAGCTCTCTCCTCCAACAGCAGGATGGAATGTGTTATGTGAAATGTTAAGGCCTTACCCATAAAACTAAGCTCTGTCCAGAGGAGTACAGATGACAATAACAAGTCCATCACATGATCATCAAAGATCATTGGGGAATTATACATATTTTTCTTGTTATCTTATAAGTATGAATGGACCTTAACTAGTTAAGAGCAGACTGGTGTACAAATCTAAGGCACACCATGAAAGGTGGTAAACAGGTAAGGCAAGATATTGAAAAGTATCAATGTTTTTTTTACATTAAGAGTGAGTTTGTTAAATTTTTAAGAAGTTTATAATTTTTGACACTAAAGTCACAATACTTCCAAGGTCTCTGAGCTTAACCCTCATTTAAGTAGTAATGATCAACAAATTTTCAAAAACTGCACTGGAAAAAGTTTTTTCTTTTATTCAAAGATCACATTGATGGATATGACAGTATTTGTAAAAGTGAATATTTCTCCCCAACAAGTGACAATGAGCCAAGTCTCCACAATGCTTTTACTAGTGCTATACAACACCTACCTAGCAGCTTGCCTAGTTGGTGTTTCCAGGGGGCTGAAATTTGAAACAAAGCAAAAAATCAAACAAACATGCAGAAACATTCTAAAGATAAAAATATCCATTGCAATAAAAGTTATTTTAATAAAGAAAATCTAAAACAAAACTAAACTCCATTACTAAGCAAGGCTTTGGATTGTTTAAAGATAATGAAAGGACCATTGTTTTTGATAATGGAAGACCCAATTCCACATTGCTAACACATTGATATCAAGCTACAACAGTTTTTATTTTGTATTTGAAAACCAAATTGAAGATTAAGTGTAATGGAACAAATAAAGTAATTAGACATTTTTATCAATTCTTCCACTCTTAACTTTGAAACTAAATCTCTGTATTTGTATGACTGTGGCTGAGGCAAAAGAAGCAAAATTTTCAATGACTAAAACAAACAGCCTCACACACATGCAATACGTTTATTCCAGGCATCCTCTACAATATTTAAGGCTATTCGATGTGTGTGTGTGTGTGTGTGTGTGTGTGTGTGTGTGTGTGTGTGTGTGTGTGTGTGTGTGTGTGTGTGTGTGTGTGTGTAAAGACATATTTCTAGTTTTGTATCTTTCTTTAGGGCAACTTTCAAGTAAATGAAAAAATGAGTGCATCCTCCTGTAATTTCATTTTTTTTTTTTTTTTTCAACTATAACTTTTGAAGCAATTGAAGTAAGAGTAAAACAGATGCTATTTCTTTTAGTATATTACTGGACTAAATATTCACCTAGGACAAATAACGTTAAAATGAATTCTTATTTTACCTTTTTTCTACATAAACATTTATCTTTTTCAGTACTAGACGTGTGTGTGTGTGTGTGTGTGTGTGTGTGTGTGTGTGTGTGTGTGTGTGTGTGTGTGTGTGTGTGTGTGTATTTACCTAGTTGTATTTACCTAGTTGTAGTTTTACAGGGCCTGGGCTTTATGCTCGTGTGGTCCCGTCTCCATATCTACACTTATCCAATTTTTCTTTAAAACTATGTACACTCTTTGCTGATACCACTTCCTCACTCAAACTGTTCCAACTGTGTGTGTGTGTGTGTGTGTGTGTGTGTGTGTGTGTGTGTGTGTGTGTGTGTGTGTGTGTGTGTGTGTGTGTGTGTGTGTGTGTGTGTACTAATATTATTGAGAAGCAATTATATTAACTACAGCATAGAGTAGATTAAAATCAAACTAGTCAACTTTTACAACACTTTCTCATATAAAGTAGTTGACTATTTATACAAGAACTTACATAATGAAGAAATCAATGAATACATAATTGGAGGCTTCACTAATCTATTTTTAATAACTGCTCATACATGACTCTAGAATAGTCTTCTAACCCTTATAACAAATGTGGCTCTGTATAAATCTATATTTTCTATAACCTATACAAACTCCATGAACTTCCTGTATTTCATGCTAGATTAAGAAAGACAAAATAGGACCAAGGGATGGAATCTAATATCTGTAAAGCAAATAAATTAAACTCTCCCCCATGCCCCTCTCTCTCTCTCTCTCTCTCTCTGTATTTACTGCCACCACCACCAAGGCCTGGTCACATGTAGACCCCCAACCACCAGTCATAACCCTTCGGGTAAGACTGATCACACACACCACAAGCCTGATCCTCCTGGTCAGGGGAGACATTAACTGCCCTGCTAGCCAGTGAAAAAATCCCAAAGATGACCAACCCCCTAGTGGAGCCAGTCATGGCAGCCAACACAGACTTGTCCCTTTCACCGCTGAGGCACAAGGCTCTGTGTGTGTGTGTGTGTGTGTGTGTGTGTGTGTGTGTGTGTGTGTGTGTGTGTGTAATTCACCTTGGTTGCCTCCTGGTCTGGGCCAGTCTTCCCCATTACCGAGTGAGCTCAGAGCTCATAGACTGATCTTCGGGTAGGACTGAGACCACAACACACTCCACACACCGGGAAAGCGAGGCCGCAACCCCTCAAGTTACATCCCGTACCTATTTACTGCTAGGTGAACAGGGGCTACACATTAAGAGGCTTGCCCATTTGCCTCGCCGTGCCGGGATTCGAACCCGGCCCTCTCGATTGTGAGTCGAGCGTGCTAACCACTAAACTACGCGGTGTAAAAATTTCTAGAAAAATAAATCAAACTCTCCCCCATGCCCCCTCCTCTCTCTCTCTCTCTCTGTATTTACTGCCACCACCACCAAGGCCTGGTCACAAGCAGACCCCCAACCACCAGCCATTACCCTTCGGGTAAGACAGATCACACACACCACAAGCCTGTGTGTGTGTGTGTTCACTGTTTGATCTGCTGCAGTCTCTGATGAGACAGCCAGACGTTACCCTACGGAACGAGCTCAGAGCACATTATTTCCGATCTTCAGATAAGCCTGAGACCAGGCACACACCACACACCGGGACAACAAGGTCACAACTCCTCAATTTACATCCCGTACCTACTCACTGCTAGGTGAACAGGGGCTCCACGTGAAAGGAGACACACCCAAATATCTCCACCCGGCCGAGGAATCGAACCCCGGTCTTCCGGCTTGTGAAGCCAGCGCTCTAACCACTGAGCTACCGGGTGTGTGTGTGTGTGTGTGTGTGTGTGATATCTATTCTAAGGAAAATGACAATATACATAACTATTCATATAGTATGCTGTTGAAGAGGATTTAATCATGGCAAAATAAATACACTTACAATCACACTGATAACACTTCCCTCACACCTTAGCCTCAAGACTTTTACTCATAAGTGGGAAGAGAATTAGTCCTAATGAAGCATAATGTCCATCATCAAATTGCATAGCATATTGGAATACCTCTGTCTATTGCAATGCAACAGTTGCATTCATTTCCTCATATCCAGTCTAATCAGCTGAGCAACCCATTTGTAGAATCTTCTCTGAAGCCATTCTAAGTTATAACACTGTTTATGCATTCACAATTCTCTATTCATCCATATCATGCACAACCACTCAGGTGTGAATGTTTGTATGGACACAGTCTTGAATGCCTTGATAGAAAGTTCTATGCCTGACCTGAGGACTAGGTCAAGTGTGAGGTTAGAGCTGGGTTTTATTAAAGAGCACTGTAAATAAAACCTTCCTAGCTTCAATGGTAAAGTTATCATCCCTGAGCCTTCTAAGACATGCAGAGTGTAGTTTTTCTTCTATCCTCTTTTCCTTCATTCTTCCCTTTTCTATAAATGGATTTTACTTAGTGAAGCCTCTAATTAGCACATCCTCAAATTCTGAAGACATGGAAACACGATTACTTGGTTACATATTAATAATGCATCTTACCGTTTTGAGAATTTAGAAGATAATTTGGAGAAGAAACTGGTTCTACTGGCAGATGATAGTACACTTGTATCTTGAGTAGTTAGAGGCGCTCCAACTCCTCCGTACGTGTTGTTATTTCGTCGGTTTTGTCCACTATGGAACGTTGATCGACTTTGGTGGTTTCGAGGGAAGGGATTGCGATTGGTTGAGACAGGTGATACAGGAGTTTTGTTCGATGAGCTGAAACATAACAAATGTTTCTGTTTAAGCAATATGCTGCACACACATGTTCACATCTGTTGAGCTGCTCAGACTAACACCTGATATTTCTATAGTATTAGGGATGTTTAGAGCCTCAACAATAGACAAAGTATGGAATGCAATTTGCAAAAAATCATTATCAGCACAATTTTTTTTTTCTTAAAAAACTGTAAGGAATAATTTCTCAATAGTCTTTTAATGTCAATTAGTAAAGGTATTTACAAGACTAGCGACAACAGTGCATGCTATAAAGGCATTCACTAATGGTCTTTGCAACAATTGAAGGCAACAGAACTACAAAGGTCATGCAAAATTTATTGTTAGGCTCGTCACACCACCCTTTACAGATACCAGATCTTGGTAGACTCGAACTGACCAGAATGTGTAATGGTGTATGTATGTGGCTTATGCTATGCCTGCTATATACAAGCTGCCATGCAACTCTCATGAATACGTTCTGGAGGGAAACGACACTGGAATGGTGCAGGAGCAGAAGACACAGGTGAAGGTGCAAGCAAAAAGCAACAATTTGTGTGCACCCACACAGAGACATACTACCTTGACCGTAAAGGATCTAGGGGGTGGTCTAGGGGCGAGAGATCCACTCGACCTGGACCAGCACCCGTGCCCGCAGAAATGGACGCTGACTTGAAATGACCTTTTGCAGGTCGAGAGTTAGTGGCTGTCGAGGGGTGGCCATGGGACAGGCTGTCCACCGGGGCCCCCACCACACATGAGGGAGGGGCCCCAGGGAGGAGTGGTACTGCAGCCACACCACTGTAGTCACAAGACAACCAGAGTTATGACAGGCCACACACACATGGACACACACGCAGGCTGTCACTCACCCCCTTCTGAGCCACATACCAATGAGAAGCCACTGACTGTCACCATCCTTATTAATATAATTGCCATCAGGGATGAACAAAGATAGCTGCCTTAAACAGCTATATCACTCATGTCCCTGAGAAATCAGCTATGGACATAGCAGTAAATGTTCCCAAGAAGGCTTTTTAGATATATAAACAAAGGCTCAACTAGAAGAAGGTGCCTGTGACTGAGTAAGTCATGCACGGAAAACCATCAAAATCCAGGAGACCACAGACCCAGAGAGTCAACGGAGGGAATAGATGCATTGGATAAGGGCTTGATGTTTGTTATGGGTAGCAATAGCACTACAAGCAGCACTTGCAATAGCAGTAGCAGCAGAAATAGCAGCAGCATTAGTTATCTGCCACATAAGCCACTTTTTTTTATATAGTACTCACTTCAGGTATACCAACACAGGAGTTATGACAGCCTATGTACTGTCAAATGTCCTAGGTCATAACTAGTGGTAATCATGTCTCAAGGTAGTCGTACATTTGTAGTTCTGTGTGCAGTATATATATAGATGTTCTGTCTTATAATTCAGAGCTCTGGTTTGCAGCATCCATTGAAAATTACTAATTACACATCGAACATTCATTGTCACATATCAGAATTGGTCAAGTTTATGGCAAACCAAAAGCTGAATTCATGTTTATCTGAGGGTGGGTGGCGCTAAGTGTTGGCAAGGATTATGTATAAGGCATTATTATTAACTTCTGTACACAGTACAATTAGTGCATGAATGACACAGTGACATTACACGAGCTTTGGTTTACACAAAGGCAGACTGGAAAAGGGAGGTCAAATAGAACTATAGCCATTCAACAATCAAGACATACACTTCTTAGAGGGTAGTCTGATCAAATCAACAACTGGGTGTGAATCAGCAGGGAAGGAAAGGCAGCCAGTTAAATAATACAAATTAAAGAATTATACTGCACCATTCAATTTTGGTTTACATAAATTTTCTTGGGCATTATATAATGCAATTCTATCAACAATATATTATAAAGAGAACAACAATCATATAGGAGCACAGTCCTAAAGATCATAAACTGAATGGTGCCATCTTCACACTGTATCCTGGGATGACACAAGCGCTTACTCACCCTCGGATAAAACCACTCAGAGTTTTGCAGGCGAGTCTCGCGGGAAAGAACGAGCGCCTAACAGGAATGTGGACACTGACAGACAGACAGACAACACATAGGGGTCAGATCTCTCTGTTGTTGGTAAATAACAAACTTCACCATCTACTGCAGAGCTATTGGGCCTCCTGCTATGCCTGAATCCATTTGGAATATATCTAGAGCAGGAGTACTGAAAGCTCCAGCACAGTAGCAAGTCTACTTTCATAAGCAATTTTGTGAATTGCAGTGATACGAAGAGAAAAAAACACAAAAAAAAATTGTTATTTATCACACTCTAGTACACTAAAAACCAATGTTCAGCATAAACTTGGGAGTTAGGGAAGGCACTGCTCAGTACTAGTCCCTCTGACCAGTGCTGAGCATCTGAGGCATCATGCACCTACAGGGACAAATACGCCTTCACGGACCTCTCTTAAATCTAATCACTATCAAATAGTAAATTCCCACTTATACTTAAAACTCCATGAATAGAATCATACTTAAACATTACTTCTTGATTTTATGATAGCTTAGCCTCATTCACTATTTCTTACTTGTTACTTCCCTAAAAAGGCACAATGCTCCAAGCACCCAAAGCCCTTATGTGACGAGTCCGTGTAAGTGTACAAGTGCCACTATTTTTGAGTTCACACTGTAGCAAGTTCTGGGCAACAAGATCTAGTAGTGGAGGCGAGCGAGTCTGTACATTCATCAGTTTATGGCAGAAAATTACTGACAAGTGCATACTCACTTTTCTTGTGTAAAGATCTTTGGCAAGATTGTGAATCCCATTGGGGGCAGTTTTGCACAAAGCAATTGTCAGGGATTAACTATTAACATTCACATAATAAACATGGTCATTGGTTTCAAAATATCCTCCACTACCTTGTTGGGTCACAGTTTTGAATGTGTGTAACCAGCCAATATTAATAGTATTATGGGTTCTGCTTCTGATTTGTCATAACCATTTTCCTGAGGCACACTAAAGGAAAATGACTTCAAGAAAAGTGTTAGCCAACCTCAAAATGGATGCAGGATAACATTTTTAGCTTAACCTCAATGATACACCCTTGGTAGTGATCGATGGCTGCCAGCAACACAGCCAACATAATCAAGCTTCTCAAGAGTGAGCTCATTTGTATAATGTTCAGATCACACATTTATACAAAGGCAGTTACTGAGGTTGTCCTAAAGATGGAGAGCCTGCATCAAGGGGCAGGGGGCAGGTGGATTGGGGGGGGGGCATAAATTGTACTCACTCCTGAACCGTGTGGACTATGGCTTCATTACACACGTTACTCTCTCCCTGTGAGCCCCTAAAGGCATAAGGAATTATTGAAATTTTTCTTCACCAATTGAGATTTACCTTATGGACTATATGTAGATGTAAATGATATTTTTGTGAGTCTTATCAGAGACTCCTCCAGAGAATATCTAAGAAAATATAAATTAAATAAAAGAGTAGATGGTCAAGAAATTGTGGCATCTAAAAGCTGTGGTATTACAATGTCATTCAGATAAAGTGTATATCTAAATGCATTGATACATATAAAAATTTGTGATAAGAAAGTGAGGTGCCAATCAAATAGTTGAATAATGCAATTTTTTCAGTGAGTCTAAAACCTGGTCAAAAGTGAGGACTATCTATAATGAAAGGCAAAAATTTCATCAAAAATTTGTTCAATGCTGTCACCTGTGAAAATTTCTGAATTTCATATATGATAAGAAAAATTATAATACTGTCAGATGTCATACTATTCATAAGTACCAAGCAAAATATAGTCATAAGTACAAAACTAAATTCTACAAAAAATTAGTCAACATGTCAAATGGAATTTTTGAAATGCCATGAAATGTTGAATTCATAAAAACTTTAAATAGTAAGCCTATTTTCAATTAGCCACAGTACTTCTGGCTTACATACTAAATATGAATGATGAAAATCACTTCTGTAAGGAGACATGAATATATCAATCAAGGAGTAATTACATATCTTGAAATAACATGCAACACTTGCTGCAAGGTAAAGGGTTCCAAAAGCAAAGGCAATCAGTGAGAAGCTGGTGAGTGTGATATTCTTCACAAAAGCTCTTTACTCCTTGTTGTTCCCTAGACACCACAGAAAGAATTTCACAACTGACAGCAGGCTGGCATAGCAAGACAGGTACAGTCTCAAGCTGGTCATTTCTCATGTCGTAGGCAATGGTGCTGAGGATCTCAAGTATCCCCACTAAAGACCAGGACAAAGTAACATTCAAATGGATATATTCTAGTGAGTCCCATATAAATATTATCATGTATAATGTTGAAAGATAATTTTTTCTATTATTTTTTTTTTTTCAATATGGATACATGGAAATTTCTGTAGTATCATTTTAGATGTACTATTAGAACAATATCGTTGTGTTAGTGAAAAGGCCAATGTAGAAGTTTAAATGTACTTAATGGGACACACCACAAAAAAAAATAAAAAAATTTGGATTTGAATTTCGAATATATATACCTGGCAGAATCCGGAACATTCGTAATATTCGTCTTTTCCGTTGACGATGCTTTACTTGGATCGTAGGTGATTGTTGAGCGTCTGCCGGAACCACTCATTCTGGTGGTTATGGTGTTGCTCTTCTGTGCAGTGCGAGACTTGCCAACACCAGGGCTTGTCGCTGCACCTGCTCCTGCTGAAAATGGTCCTCAATGAACCCTACTATCACCTCATGTTATAAAGACATAAATCAACCTAAAAATAAAACCGTAAAAATAATTTCAATTATGTTATAATACATGGAGTGGGGAAAACTCTATTGAAATAATGGCTGGTTTCCCTAGTTATAAGGGATGATTATTGTGAAAGTTCTAACTAGAAGTGATTCCAAGACTAGTGATGTTGATCCACAGGAGTGGTGATGTGCTCTATGTCTAGCACTATTATCATGATTGAATGTCAAGTACTTAAGGGAAGGGGAAGGGAAGTGCACTGTGGATATACAAGGCAAAGGAAGCTAGAGAGAGAGAGAGAGAGAGAGAGAGAGAGAGAGAGAGAGAGAGAGAGAGAGAGAGAGAGAGAGAGAGAGAGAGAGAGAGAGAGAGAGAGAGAGAGAGAGAGAGAGAAAAAAGTATACAATAAAATGTAACGAAGGAATGTATAAAAAAAAAAATAAAGAAATAAAGAAAAAAATAAAGAAAAAGATGAGCAGGTACAAATCCTAGATGAGGAAAAAAATTATCCTCATCATGGATGAAAGTGGACAAATATTTCAAGCTGAGTAAGAAGTTCAGTAAGAATAAGCTACTCTGGGTAAAGGTCCAAAGATAAAAACGAGAGAGAGAGAGAGAGAGAGAGAGAGAGAGAGAGAGAGAGAGAGAGAGAGAGAGAGAGAGAGAGAGAGAGAGAGAGAGAGAGAGAGAGAGAGAGAGAGAGAGAGAGAGAGAAATATGTGAAAAAAAAAAAAAGTGTCATGAAGAATTTAAAGGTGTACAAAAGTCTTTCTGAATGTCTAGTATATGAGGAGACAACAGAAAGAGCAATAAAGTTGAGAATGAGTGTAAATGCTGGTGAAAAGCAAGTGCCAGAGCAAAGAAGGAGGACTGAAAATTCATAGTTGGCAGAACAATTGCTGAAGGAAATCAAGACACCTTGTGGGAAGATATAAGCATGTGCAATGGTTGAGGGAGAGCTCAGTGAGTGTTCTGCTATAAAAATGGGAGTGAGACAGGGATGTGTGGTGTCACCATGGTTGTTTAATATGTGTCTCGGTTACATTCCTTTAGGAGATGTCAGCCTGGTATAATATGTACATGGAGAGACTAATTTTCTTGCATAAAGCTTATAAAGACACCAACATTAGCATACCTTGTTCCAAAACACATTCAGTATCCATAATAGTGGCATCTGAGAGAGAGAGAGAGAGAGAGAGAGAGAGAGAGAGAGAGAGAGAGAGAGAGAGAGAGAGAGAGAGAGAGAGAGAGAGAGAGAGAGAGAGAGAGAGAGAGAGAGAGAATTGTAATGGAAGAGCAGTGGGGAAAAAAAAAAAAAAAAAACTCCCAATACAGGGGCATACAATACTGCACTAGCATAAATCTATAATGCCTTGGGGTGCTTCAGGTCTATTTTACAGCTAAATGTGCTCTTAGAAGTTCACATTTAAATACCTATTTCCTGTTATGAGAACCTTAGAAAAATGGAAGGCTTTGCATAATTTTTGAGGACATTCATCCTCACACAAAACATGACAAGTATGAGAAATTCCATTTAGCAGAAAGGGATTGAAAGAAACTGGTCGGACATTCGATGAGGGCTTGAAGAAATATGCTGTTAATATTGTTGCTGCTCATGTGTATGGTTATGGAATACATTACTCAAGATTTGCTTGTCTGAAATACTTTTGTTGGTATTTCACATACTGTTTTCAATTACACATAATATCAGATGTTAAAGTATAACTATTCACACTTTACCCATATATTTCTCTCTTTATACCTTGTTTAAAGGTCACAATGAAGACAACCAATAAAAACTGGAAAGGACCAACCACTCAAAACATAGAACATACATACTTACATTTCATTCACCCTCACACTCTACAAGACATAGTATGCCTGTTTAGTTTCAACAAAATACTTAGTTTTCAGCCTCTGATCCTATTTCCCTTAGTAGGCACTGCAGGAACAGGAAAGAACCAGAAATTGAATGTAAATACAGATAAAGTGCCTTAAGAATGTGTAAGGAATTCCACATATAAAGTAAGTGATGAATGAGAAAGTACAGAAAACTAGAGTTAGGAGAGTCTGACTGAGAAGAACAGGAAGTGTTGCAATAATCTGGAAATGTAGAGATGGAGGACCAATGGATCAGATGAGTGGGATGAAAGACTCAGGGAACACAAAGATGGATAAGAGAGAAGTCAACAGAGTAAAGAAGAAAAGTCTCTGACAATAAGGATAAAAGAGAATGCATCAGTATATGTGGCTAGATGAACTGGTGCTATCAGATGATGTCTAGAACAAGGAAGCTGCATGTATTTATTACATTTGTGGACACACTGTATAACCCATGATTACTCTGTAGATAACGAAGCTTCCTCATTCATTCACAGCCAATATACAACTCTCATTCTTATTTTTTTTCTTTGGGGACACTACTGACTAAACCTTCAATTTTTACACTCCCCAAGTGAGCATTCAGATATTCCAGCAATGCATTAACATTGTTCCAAGTTTCCATTTTTTATTCATCCCTCTCAATACAAGGCCCATACACACTCACAATAATTTCAGTTCAAATTTCACATCCACATACACAGCATAAATCAAACTTTCTGTCATTCCATGTCATTTATGTACCTCTAGTTTTACAAAAAAGGGCACTTTTTCACTCTACCTATAATAGCACATGATCTCCTTCATTACAATAATGTTCTCTCTTTGCAGGAGCAATTATTAATTTTTCCTGAACCATCACTTACCTCCAGTCTTGCTGGGTGCCCCTGAAGGATCTAGGGCAGTGATGTTTTGGTTCTTGAGTGCCGCTGAGCGGGAACTAGAGGTAGTAGGAACCCCTCCTTGTGCCAGCCTGGCAGTGTTCTCCCTGATGGTTGCAGAATCAACAGTGTTCTGCCGCCGGAAGTTGTTGGTTCCTGCATGGTTCTGTGCATTAGTTGACACAGGAGTTGTTCCTCCACCACCTGTTAAGTTATAAATCATAAATAAAATTCTGTATCTCATGGCTGCTGGTAACTGAACTGACTATTGAAATAAGATCTATGTAACTGTAGCAGCTCTTGCTTATACACAAAGTTGAAGATCATTATATAAAACCATGCGTATATCTTCTCTTAGAAAGAAAATTATACTTTAACATCTGATATTGTATAGTTAAAAACAGCGGACATCTGGGGCTCTGGTGATAGCATTTCAGACAAGCAGGCAGCAACATTTTGAGTGATATTCCATAACCAAGCATATCATGAACTAAAAGTAAACAAAACACTTTTATTAACAGTGCATTTCTTACCAACTTTCATTGATATCCATCCAATTGAAAGTTTCATTAAGATTAATGTCTCATAAAATTAAAGCATTCATATTTTTTTGATGAAGTTGTAATGAAAGATGCACTGTTCCACCATTATTGTTGCGAAAAAAAAAAGTCAAGACCCAACAGAAGCAATAAATCATATTCTTGCATGTTATGCTGGCAGCCTTAATATAAATTGCTTTTATGTTGTTTGGTTTGAACAAAATGAAGAAAGCAGGGATGATAGCAAGCAAGGTTACGAGCTGGCCCTCAACAGCTTTACAACCTCGATGCTGCATTTCAGGTGGAAAGTTAGAACATTTGCATTCTTTCCTGATCTCAGTAAACCATTATATTGCAAGGTGTCATACACAACTGACAGGACGGAGATGGCTTGAAGGGTTCAAATGTAAATAACACTACTTACTTTTTGGAAATTGTACTTCCTCACTTGATGGGAGGGAGAGGTTGCTTTCAATGGGGAGAAAACCTACTACCATTCTAGTGCAATTATTCTTCTTGCTGTGCAATTCTCAATAATGCACTTCAGACATGTTACACTGATGTTTGTGCGAATACAAGTCACTTAAGATCCCACCAAACAACAAATGGCCATGTATTCAAATTAACTAAGAACATAACTAAGATTGAACTACACACACTAATTTTGTATCTAGAATGCATGATACTAGAAATACTCCATTATACAATACATAAAAAATCATGAATATTCAAGCCCTATCTGAAAGAACATGGGAGAAGTGAGTCACAACAGGCCCATGTGAAGACCACATCAGTATTACCATTGTTAAGGCAAAATTTAAATGTTCAAGTTGACAATCTTTAATCTCCACTGACTTGCTCAGAAGAACTAAGACTAACTCTTGGAAAGACAGCAGCAATTCTTGTAAAACTTGAATATAAACACTTCAGAAGGCCAGATTGATTTCCTTTGCCCTTACTTTGGTTTTCGGTTTGCATTTCCTGTTCTTAAACACTTCTTAATCTATCTAAGACAAACCGAGTGCTTAGGAGGTAAGATATTGTAAAGATTAAATCTATATGAATAGGGAATGAATGAAGTGATGTTAGGAATGTATGAAGACATGGAAGGCTGAAGTGGTGAAATAAACATGAAACATTGAGTGTGAATAAGCAGATTCATTTTAAGGAGAATAAATAAACCCACATTAACTGAAACAAATTTCAGTAAATATAACTAATATGTGTTAAAGATTCTATGAGGATAATAACATGTAAAAGCTTATCATTAGTTAATTACTGGTAATTGATATTTATGAGTATGTAAAATTACTGAAGGAATCCCAACTTAATACCTCATCCTGATAAGCTTATGCAACTTAAAGTATTAAAGTGACATTGATAAGAAACATCAATACTTAATGCTTCATACTAAAATTGGTTAATTATTCTCTGCATTAGGTGTGTATGATGGTGGTGATGAAAATTATCACATGTAAGTAATACGTGCAACTTCAAAACTTTAGGTAAATGCTGGAGTTAGATATGGGCAAGTTAAAGTAAAATCAAATAAACAAACATGTAAATTAGTCAATCAGTAGACAGACAGACAAAATTAATTGGTTAACAAAATTGTTCATTGTGTTAACTAATGCCACTGCAAAGCTGGTGCAAATCAGTGGATAGCCGAGGGGAATCACCAATGTGTTTTAAAAAGTCAGAAAAGAAAATAGGTTAGGATAAATCAACAACTAAAATAAACTCAAAGACAGAGGACCACGAGGTGGTGCAATTAAAACCAAAATAAAATTAGTGGTGGGTGGAGGAAGGGGAGGGTGTGAGCCACTGCGATGCCCGTGTTTCAACTCACGAATGGTCTCCCCACCAGAGGATGCTCTACGAGAGGAAGGCTTAGAGTTGGTGGCCGAGACCGAACGGTGAACTCCTCGGTGCGAGTGAGAAGGGGATTGGGCGGCTCCACTGGACTCCTGACCTCGGGGTGTTAGACTCGTGTTGCGCAGTGAAAGGGAGCTTCCTGACCTGGAGCCATCACTCTCAAGCTGAAATAGAACCCACCATTATTTCTCCTGCTGTTATGGTTAATTCATTCCCATGTTATTTCTAGAAAGAGAATCATGTAACATTCCTGATCTTAAACTTTCAAGCTGAACAACAGCTTTCATTATTCCTTTCTTTTTTAAGGTTAACTTTCTCCTTTGTCATTTCTAAGTAACTCACATACTATCCAACAAATAAAAGCTTATCAGTCATAAAATTCAAATTTTACAAAACAGTAAAGTAACCATGTAAAAGATTAATGGCCTAAATTAGTTACAAATGGACCATTAGCATCATATCAATCTAAAAAAATATATAAACAACTTAATAATAATACAATGATTAAATAAACAACTGAAGTAAGTGAAATTTGTCAAAATCAAAATAATTAATAGAAAACTTTTATCTTCTATAGAGTCTGATAATAAGAGTTCCCATACTAATCAAAATGTGATACTGAGAAAGAAAATCCACTATAATTACACAGACTTCTACTTACATTACAGATGCTACTCTCTTCTATTAGTTGCCCTATCTTTTAAGAATAAAGTAAACAAGAAAAGGTGATACCCACATCTGAAGATCTCCGTCCCAGCAGCAGGTAGGTGGCATACACATCATCATACTTCTGACCTTTCAAACTCTCCTCAATCTCTGTCCTTAGGTAACCCATTTCACTCAGGATTTCAATTCTTTTTACATCATCATAGTCCATAACAGGTTCCACATACGGCTTTAGTTCATCATCCTCGTAACCAATGTTCATCCATCTGTCTTTCATTATTGTCTGAAAGTAAGAAACCATTACAAATAGTTATAAATTCATACACCATCTATCAAAAAAATCTTCAATAAATAGTATGGAAACAGTTTAATCCATGAAGGAATATAAGAATTGCACAAAAGATTAGGCATACACTGTTTTGCATTTTCTTTTTCAAAGCAAACTATATTAACTATAAACAAAGATTACACCAAATAACGATGATAATTTCCTCTGTTCCATATGTAAAAACACATATAAAAATAATAATAATTCTAGGACAAAATGTTGCATCCCGCATTAGGCTGCCTCACCTCTAGTGATGCCCGCCGTGCTGGGTTGAGCACCAGGAACTTCTTGAGCAGGTTTTCACAGTCAGTTGACATGTAGAAAGGTATACGATACTTCCCTCTTAGTACCCGTTCTCTTAATTCTTTTAAGTTAGACCCATCGAAGGGTAGTGAGCCAGACACAAGTGTGTAGAGTATCACACCCAATGACCACACATCTACCTCTGGGCCATCATACTTCTTGCCTGCAAAAAAGACTTATTTTAGTATAAACCAGTTCTGCAATTAAAAATTTCATACACAACTATGTAATGAAGTTTTTATTTTTCATAACATATCAATTCAAATCATGATTTCTCATGTCAATTTTTTCCCTTCATGTAGTAGATGAACCAACCTTGAAATAGCTCAGGTGCTGCATAAGGGGGGCTACCACAGAATGTGTCCAATTTGTTCCCAGGTGTAAACTCGTTACTAAAACCAAAATCTGCTATTTTGATGACCATTTCAGAATCTAAGAGTAAATTTTCTGCTTTTAAATCTCTGTGAATAATCTTCTTTTGATGACAGTACTGTACAGCAGAGACAATCTGAAAGTCAAACGTTATCATCACTCAAACTTATGAAGAGTTTACTACAAATGAAAGATACCTGCTCTAATTCAACCTTATCCAAAATTTAAACATATAAATAAATAAATAAATAAATAAATAAATAAATAACAGGAGTAATTTAATTTTCTGGCATTTTTGACCCATGAATTTTTCTGAATCTGAGTTACATTAAGTATTAAATTTCATGTATTTTGTTCAAATAAACAAATAGCAATCTCTATATTAATTACAACACTTTATTAGATAATGATTAATTTCAACAAGCTATTAAAAAAACATTGGTTAAATTCATATAAAACTTGTAGACCATGACATCAGAAAGCAGTTAAAGAAAGATCATATAATCAACAACAAGAAACCTTACAAGACGCTTACCTGTCTGAACTTTGCCCTGGCCTCCTTCTCCTTCATTCTACCATGGAAGACCAAATAGTCAAAAACCTCCCCTCCACTAGCATACTCCATTACCAGGTACAATGTCTTTTCTGTTTCTATTACCTGAGGAAAAGAAAAAAAATTATCATTATTATCAGACATCACTACAAATCTCTAATCTCTTATATGAGTTACAACACTGTGAAAGTCTTTGCTGTATGTACTTTGCTTGCAACTTACCTATGTCTAGTTTCTTTCTCTCACAATAAATCAATCATTATATTGATTAACATTTTCTAAACTGATTTAATTTAAGTATTGTACCACACTAAATACAGTAACTGTATAAAGGAGCCCTAGCCAAAAGACAATTACAAAACATAAAACTTACTTGGAAGAGTTTGACGATGTTTGGATGGTCAAGGATTTTCATGATTCGCACCTCTCGGAAAAGCTGTTGAAAAGACAATTATTCATGAAGGGATTTTTGACGATTCTTTGATGATGAGAGTGGATGGTGTCAAAATGAAATACAAATACAGCACTTCTTTTCAGAAATTCATCATTAAAAAGACACAAATCTACAGAAATCTGGATCTATAATTGCTCTTCAATGCTACACCTGGGAGGATCTGTCTGACATGCACCTGATAACTATTACTGGGCTTTATAGATCCTCGGATCACTTGTCATAATGTTTTGGTATAACAACATAGCTTGGCAGGTTAAAGATGATGTCAGGAAATATACATATATACATATTCTAAAAAGAGATGAGGTGGCTAAGGGATTGGGTGCATCACTGCAGTAATAATAATAGATCACAGTTTATATGTGAAAAAAGGGAGAAGAATGGTTGAATCAGTAATGTTTGATTTATTCAGGCTTAAAGCAGAATTGAAGGTTAACAAAAGAAGTCATGGAATGAAGTCCAGAGGATATACCTAGAAACTAGAGAACCTGTCAAACTGGTTGTACAAAATAATGCAGCCTGGCAAGCTGCCATCAGGTGCTAAGGCTGATCCATGTAGAAAGAAACCTGGCTTATTTAAAACTGATGATGATAATTATGATCCCCACCTTAGCAACCTATATTGCATCATCATCCTTAAAAACAGATGAGTAATAGTTCTCCAGTCTCCACACACAAAATGAGATTGATGGTTTATAATGCAGCAAACATTTATTCTGTGTACATACTCATGGCAACATTGCAACCACTACCTACAACTGTTTTATTACAACCTCCACTTACAGAATTTGAGAAAAAAAAAAAAAAGGTGAGTACTGGCTAATGTGAAACATTACTCAAAATAACTTCAATTGTGGTCATTATGCTCTTACAAGAGGAACTTGAATATCTACAGTTTAAAAGCAAGTACAGTGTACATTATTCCCACTTACTTTTTGTAATGACCCAGGATTTAGTTGTGTTTTGTCTATAATTTTGATGGCCACCTGCAAAGAAAGAAAATAGTAGTATTAGTATAATAAATAAATAAATAAATAAATAAATAAATAAATGAATGAATGAATGAATAAATAAATAAAAGCAAAAAGAACACCAAAGAGGTTAAAGCTATGTACAGTTCAGCTCTTACTCCTTCCCAAGATGACAAGGATTATGGGGCCTCCAGTTACGCAATGTCAATGAAAAAACAAATAAAGAAAAGAAAAGAAAAAATAAAAAGAAAACCAATACGCTATTTCGTAAGGGTTTCGTAAGGGTACTTAAATGGAACACGAGACTGAACCACCACATTCCTAATGAACCATCTACCTGAGAAGCCTTGTGGCCTGTACACTGTGACATCTCTATGACATACTCTGGAAAAAGGTTAAACAAGTCCACTTTTTACTACAATTACCAGTTTGTGCCATGTGGTGAAATTAGAGCATATATTTTGTGTCAGGAGTGTAGATAAATTGTAAATGTATCAGAGTTTTGTGGTGATGTAAAATTAGAACAAAATTGGAGGGATGGAGAGAGGGAGGCAGGGAGGGAAAGAAAGAATGACAATACCAGAACAAGACCAAGGGCAACCACTACCAGACACAAGTGATGGAAATAAAAAGGAAAACGGATAAAATAGAAACACGGGTTGAAAAAGACGAGGAGCAGCAGCATATATATAGAAAGGAGCAAAAAAGTGAAAAAGGCAGGCCTGACGAGCGAGATCTGGTGACGAACAAGCTAGCTGCCCAGCCCACCACACGGCAACCACGGCTGATCAGGTGACACCATTCCTCATCCTCCTCCTCCTTCACCACCACCATCACCTCCTCTTGTCCACTGCACGTCTTTCCTTTGCTCAATATTGCACAACTTTCAGGAATATTTTAACCTTAGAGGTTGGCATCATTCGTAAACAAGGGTCTCGCGTGTGTGTGTGTTGCCAAGTGGGTTGTAATGAAGGTCAATAGCATATTCTTGTATATATTTACATTAATTTTGTTGTTTCATATGTATAATGGCTCGGAGACCACCTGGGTGACTCACAGATCAGCAATGCAGTACGAGGAACGTGTAACTCAATACCGCATGATCATTTTCTTTTTCTTCACTAGGGAACATTTTATCTTGAGTACCGCGGACCTATGCAGTGTGGGGTGAGGTAGTGGTGGTAGTGGTGTTCCCAGCGTTGTGCGAGGGGCGGTGACGCGTGCCATCTGGTGACGTCATGCGTGAGAGAGCGAGCGTGACGCGAGAGCCAAAGCTTGATTGTAAGGGAGAGGGCGGCGCCGCAACTAGCGAACAACAGAGGGGTTCGTTACCCTGCTGTTTCCGCTCCTCCTCCCTGTCACCTGCAGCATTCACCGTGGTACCACCACCGCCTCTAGTA
>NC_059300.1:4745455-4865455 GCF_017591435.1 Portunus trituberculatus | reverse complement strand
ACTTAACTAAACTTACCCTAACCTAACTAAACCTAACCTCAGGGACCGTCGTTATTGGTGGAAATAATTAATGCTTATTTTTTTTTCATTGGCCGCCGCTTCAGTTTCAAAGAACAGAACCAATCAGCGTAAACAATTAAGCGCATGCTCAGACAATGGTATGTCACGAAGCCCGCCGAGCCGCCGGGAGCGCATGACACCATCAGTGTGCGGCAGGGTTTGTTTGATACGGGTGGCTATTGTCACGGCTGATCACCATAACACCAAAACACGCTTAAAAAAAAAAAAAAAAAATCTGTGTCGCCATTCAAAAAGGTTGCACCTAGTATGTATGGGGTTCAAATTACTCGTAATCAGGAGCTCTAATCTCTTGAGGTGGGTAAAAAACACGTAGCTGATTGTGGTGAAACTCTGCAGTAATACCGCGACTACCTCTTTAAGTATAGTATACAGGTTATCGCTCCTCAGTGCTAGCCGGCGTGAAGGCTGCAAGATGGGACCAGTTCAAACACACCACTCCCTTCCGCGTTGCCTCAGTGTGCCGCCCAATCCTGTTTTGGCTCTCTCTGATGGACAGGTGTCTCCGCTGTCTCGTCCAAGGGCGCAGCCAGAAAGTTTCCTTCCTGCAGGACTCGTGTGGGCGATAGTGTGGTGTCTTATCTCAAGGTGCGTGCAGGAAACCCGTGGTCAGGCGAGTGACGATTGTTCAGCATTTAGAAAGCGTGTCAGCAGTCACCGCAGTGGACATGTTGCGTCACGTTTGATGGTCAGATAGAACGCTCTCCTAGAAACTGCTTTTGCTAAGATATGAGGACGGGAGTGTAAATGAATGCAACACGTGCTTAGACTAAAGGACATGAGGGCAATATTACACCACAAGGGAGAAGGACACGCAGGAAACAAATGATCTAAAAACGCATCTAATCGTTGCTAGTCGAATCAGCAAATCGTACTGAGCGACGCAGAAGCGACTCAGAAGAAAGCGCTAGGGTCCATGAAAAATATAGCTGAAAGTCCTCCTTTAAAACAATCACGCGAGTCTCGGAAGCGAAGAAAACTAGCTCGATGGAATGTAAGGCGGATCGCGGGAATAACCCACACGGCTGAAAGGTTGTCACCTCCGCGGGATGGGGCGAAGTTATTCATGTGCATGTTGGAAACTTGACAAGAATGATAGATCAGCCAGCGACGATGAAAGGAGGAAACAGCGGACGTATTTCAAGGATGATGGAGCGGTGTTGTAACTCAGGCGATAATAAAATGACTAGCAGAGTGTGATGCAATACGAATATTATAAAGAAAATAGATAAGAAAGTTCCCCGCGGCGAGCACCGGCCAGAACTTCGCCGTGACGTAAGAGGGACGAGACGGTGCCACCCACGGGCTGTCTGGGGTGACCTTTACATTCTCGCAAGCTCTGAATTATTCGGTGGAGCACACAGCGCGGGTCTATTATAGGCGCTCCTAAAATACCGTTGACCTGCAATGATCTCCTCGGGCCGAAGGAAGGGCGGCGGCCTCTACCTGGGGATAGTGACGCGAACACTGCGGAAAGGACTCTGAGTGATAATTGAAATACTTCCTCTTACTCCCGACTCATGGACATAAATAAAAATGCCTCACATTGAAATACACATTTCCTTGACACAAATGAATGACAAGACAGCCTTTGCCAGGCTCGTACGTACACACATATTAACATCTGAGGTGAGGAGAGAACACAGGACATGAGTGCATCTTTTGACCGCCAGATGGATGTATAGCTTCCCACACTGGGTTGCCTACAATCACTCGCTGCCCACTGGATGAAACGGCCACGTGGGGCGCTCTCTCCCCCCCTCTCCAATCCCACGCCAGCATGAGGCAACGAGGCACCGGCTGGTTTTTGTGAGAGGTGAGTCAACGATTCAGGGAGGAAGAGTTGTGGTGAGAGGCTCGCTGGACCGTGACGCGATGCAATAACATGACCAGGCAGAGGCAGCGGCGATAAGAAGAGCAAGTTACGAGGTGGAAGAGCAAAGAAGAAAGTAACCCCATTTGTGCGTGTGACAAGTTCCTTCGTATTCTTAATCACTTTCTTCTCTAATTAGGACACTTTTCAAAGGCCACACGGAAGTTAAGTCGGGTTTTCAAAGGGTGTTTTTCACTTTCATGATGTAGAATTCCTGTTAAAGTCTTAATCAAGATTCATTTGAGGCGTGACACATTCGTCATTTATTTTGAATCACTTTCTTCTCTTATTAGAACGATTTTCGAAGGTTATCTTGATAACTTTTATCCTGCTCATGGATATTTCCCCCCCTTTATTAGTTCAGAATCTCTATCAAGCTTACTGAAATCATGAAAGCACACTTGAAAATTTCCACCTCCAAACTAGATCCTGTTAAAGGCAAGCTATACATAAGACACTTGACGCGTTCGAGAATACAATCCACTCAACACACTATCTCCTGCCCACTCACACTCCTAACTCACTTCATCTACCTGCGCTTTCCGGCCCGAACTCTCCCAACTCGTCATCTTCCCCCAGCTCACCACGTCAGGGGGGGAGGATAGTGATGGGGAGGAGAATGGTGTGGAGGGGAAGCTGGTAAGCGGCGGAAGATGGTTATTACAAGTGACCCGCGTGGTGGTGGTGGTGGTGGTGGTGGTGGTCTCGCTACACACACACACACACACACACACACACACACACACACACACACACACACACACACACACCTTGCTTGCTCACTTACACACCAGAACCGTCACCCCCCACCCCTCTCTCTCTCTCTCTCTCTCTCTCTCTCTCTTTCTCTCTGGGTAAGGGATAATGATGTCGATAATTTTCATCTTTTCATCTTAAGTTCATTATCGTGGTCATAAGTGCAAGATAGGCAAGGCAGATGGTGGCTTGCTTCCTTTTCAGCCTCACCAGGACCTCCTACTGCTGCTACCTGTTATAATGTCTAATATGTCAGAAAGGCAAGTGGGGAGATAGGAATGAATGTTGATATGAGTGGGTGGAAAAAGGGCACAGTAAGTGGAGAGAGGGAGTTATGGTAAGAGGAGAAAATAGAAAGGCATGAATGTGAGTGAGTGGATGGGAGAGGGACATGATAAGTGGGGAGACAGATAGGTATGGATGATGGATGACTGGGTGAAGGGGACATGACGACAATTAGAGAGAGAGAGAGAGAGAGAGAGAGAGAGAGAGAGAGAGAGAGAGAGAGAGAGAGAGAGAGAGAGAGAGAGAGAGAGAGAGAGAGAGAGAGAGAGAGAGAGAGAGAGAGAGAGAGAGAGAGAGAGAGACGGGATGAGACGGGATGGTACGGAAGGTAAGCGGATGGAAGGGATCGGGGTGGAGGGAGGGATGGATATATGCATACCGACTGACAAACCTATGAGGCACTTCCGCCCTACAATGATAACGTTCTACTGACTGACTAACATGCACACAAGCACATGCTTTTCAATCCCTACTTGACGCCGTGCCTTGCTGAGAGAGGGACGGGGGCGAGGGCTATACAGAAAGGAGGGAAATAGGTGAAGAGGTGCGTAGATATGAAATAAGGGAGGAAGGGAAGGTAAGAGGTGCTACATAATGTAAAGAGGTACTCATGGCGCCATCTCCCCTCTTCCTCTTCCATAATCACCAAGCGTCCCTCAACTCCCCTCACAAGGCGCTTTAACGTTTAAACTTTAAGCCGGAGCGATTTCCAGACTGGCGTGCGAAGGTGGGAAGGGAAGGGAAGGGGCGGAGGGGAAAACCTATAGACGGGGATGGACAATAGGGACGAGGATCACGGGTCGGAAAACAAGTAATCCGACTCCGTCTTCACCTGTGACGGCGCCTTAACTTTCACCGCTGAGCCCCACGGATCCGTTAACCGCAAGGTGTCTGCCGCAGTGGGGAGGCGTTCGTTAATTCGTGTGTCCAGTAATCTAGTAAAGGTGTCGGCTAATTGGAAGACAGACGCCACACCTGCCTTCCCTGAATCCCGTAAGTGTATTGGCAGGAGGAGCCACGCCCGAGGGAGTCCAGACTGATCCCATACGAGGCAGACTTGGCTGTTTCCATACTCGCTCCGCCTCACATCCTTTCCCGAGCCTCGCCAATACTTCCACACGCATCCGGCTCACTCGACAGCCACTGACAGCAGCTCCCTGTAAGCCGTGTCCTGAGAGATCTTAGCCTAGCCTCGCTGTCTCGTCTCGTCAGCCCCGTCTCTCTGCACCGGGGCAAAGAACGCCTCTTTCACACACCACCGCTGCTCTGATGCTGCGGCCCCTCTCCCCCACCCAAGTGTTTGTGCAGTGATGTTATTCCCACATGGTGAACACACACACACACACACACACACACACACACACACACACACACACACACACGGTAGCTCAGTGGTTAGAGCGCTGGCTTAACAAGCCGGAGGACCGGGATTCGATTCCCTGGCCGGGTGGAGATATTTGGGTGTGTCTCCTTTCACGTGTAGCCCCTGTTCACCTAGCAGTGAGTAGGTACGGGATGTAAATCGAGGAGTTGTGACCTTGTTGTCCCGGTGTGTGGTGTGTGCCTGGTCTCAGGCCTATCCGAAGATCGGAAATAATGAGCTCTGAGCTCGTTCCGTAGGGTAACGTCTGGCTGTCTCGTCAGAGACTACAGCAGATCAAACAGTGAAACACACACACACACACACACACACACACACACACACACACACACACACCGCGTAGTGTAGTGGTTAGCACGCTCGACTCACAATCGAGAGGGACCGGGTTCGAGTCCCGGAAAGTGGCGAGGCAAATGGGCAAGCTTCTTAATGTGTAGTCCCTGTTCACCAAGCAGTAAATGGGTACGGTAACTCAAGGGGTTGTGGCCTCGTTTTCCCGGTGTGTGGAGTGTCTTGTGGTCTCAGTCCTACCCGAAGATCGGTCTATGAGCTCTGAGCTCGCTCCGTAATGGGAAGACTGGCTGGGTGACCAGCAGGCGACCGAGGTTAATTACACACACACACACACACACACACACACACACACACACACACACACACACACACACACACTGCAGGATATAACATTTTATAATGTAGCTATATTTTCAGCTTACTGCTGCAATTCTAAATAAACTGTTTTTGTTATTAATTTCATTAACACACACACACACACACACACACACACACACACACACACACACACACACACACACACAGCGTAGTGTAGTGGTTAGCACGCTCGACTCACAATCGAGAGGCCCGGGTTCGAGTCCCGGTAAGCGGCGAGGCAAATGGGCAAGCCTCTTAATGTGTGGCCCCTGTTCACCTAGCAGTAAATAGGTACGGGATGTAACTCGAGGGGTTGTGGCCTCGCTTTCCCGGTGTAATGTTGTGTGTTGATGTGGTCTCAGTCCTACCCGAAGATCGGTCTATGACCTCTGAGCTCGCTCCGTAATGGGGAAGACTGGCTGGGTGACCAGTAGGCGACCGAGGTTAATTACACACACACACACACACACACACACACACACACACACACACACACACACACACACACACACACACAGCGCATTCACGAGGGGCAAATTAAATCAACAGGAAAACCATTAATTGGTGCCGGATGAAAAATTATGTTGGTGGGAGTAGTTTTATTTTACGTGATTCCGCGAGGAGTCCACGCTAAGCCAGAGGCGGGCAGCGCAGGCAGTGGCAAGCTTGTGCCAGCGCCGCAGACACAAAATGTAGTATAGAAAAACAGGCCAAATGTGGCGAGCGGAAGAGGAGAGACGGGCGGGCTTCAGTTGGGATAATGCCGTGGTAATGCAGGCAGTCCCGGGAGACACATCAGCCTTGTTTAAAGCAGCAGCCACTCACTTTATGGGGACACCTGCCGCGTCCTCCCCCCACACCTGCCACACCCTTTCCGCCACCGCCACACCTGTCTCCGTGGGAATGTGTGGGTGTGGGATTACGGGGCGGGCAAGACATAACCAGGACCCCGAGGAGACGGCACGTCGCCATCTGTTGCAACAGGATCCGTTATACAAACGTGTTCCGCTTTCCCGCTAAATGTGCTCTGTTGTTTCGGCCGGCCCTGCACAGAGGAGCCTTCTGGAGCCTTCAGGAGTCTCATTTCTCGTTACTTTTTGCCCCGAAAACTGGCAGGGGTGATGTGCCCTTACTACTCTGCGTTGTGTCTAATATTTCACCTTCAGGAGGCTGCGGTCCGGTGCGGCACGGCAGGCAGGTCTGTGCAGCATCAGTGGTAAGTTTGTGATGGCCTGCTCCTCCCCACTTCTCTTCCTCCATCCCTCCCGAGGCCGTGGTCACCCTGCCGCCCTCGCCACACCATGACTCAGAGGCAAAGCATTCGTTTTACCTTGCCACTGAACTTACACCTTTCATGATTTATATCTTTTGTGCTTGCAAGGAAACAGCCACGCTTTTACCACACCACCACCACCACCACCACCACACATCGCTCCGCTTGGACACCTCGCGCCTGCATCGTGTGGCCAATCCGGATATCCATCCATCTATCAAGCTATCCATCCATCCTACATCCTGCGACAGGCACTCCAAGGCCATGCAGGGCAATGCAACAAACAGTCAGTCAGTCCTGCGGCGCTGCATTCCCACAGCCAGCCTCTTTTCCTTCCTCAACGACACCGTCCTCAGGTCAAGTGGAGACTGGAGCCCCTCCCATCCACTTCATTGGATGGACAAACGTCATCCCAGAAGCATAAATAGAGACCCATCCATGCACCCCGACCTCACTTTCTCATACACTCACTCACCTTCACCCCCGCACGTCACCCTCCCAGTGCATGAGTCTTGAGCCCCCGTCCCCCTCACCTCTTCCCCTACCGCTAGCCTGCCGTCCTGCCCCGCCCCGCTCAGGCCACACCAAGACAGGTGGTGATGATTGTTGTGACGGATAATTCAACACCAGTGACAGTTAAGGGTTGAGGAGGGGTGAGGAGAGGGAGGAGGGGAAGTGCTCAGAATAGGGAAAGAGGGAAGACCGTATACATTAGAGAAAGTTGGATATAAGTGGGGAAAAAAAGAGAAAAAGATGAAAGGAATGAGGAAGGAAGGAAAGCCAAGGAGGTGGTTATAAGATCAATATCGAAAGAGACGATGAGAGTCATTTACAATTTACATGAGGGATAAGTATTTTGATGAAGGCTCTTTGAAGGCAATTATCGTCACCACCACTACCACCACTGTCCCCACTACGCTAGGGATGAGCGGCGCCACGAGGACCAGACACTGATGCCCCCGCGACAACCCAAAGCCGCCTGATATGGTCACTACTAAGCCTCTCGCCCTCCCCCGGATACCACTTCGCCCTGAGTGTATCAGCCGAGAAACTGATCAAGTGTTGAAGCGAAGGACGGACAGTTGCAGTGACGGGATACGGCAATCACTGTGGTAATTATTGGAAGAGGAGGAGGATGTATTACGAGGGAACGTATAAATTATGTGGAACTGGAAAATGAGGAAAACTTTTGCGGCACGCTAATGAAAACGAGAGAGAGAGAGAGAGAGAGAGAGAGAGAGAGAGAGAGAGAGAGAGAGAGAGAGAGAGAGAGAGAGAGAGAGAGAGAGAGAGAGAGAGAGAGAGAGAGAGAGAGAAACCGAATTACGAGACGAGAAAACGAGAAGGGGAAAAGGAGGAATGGTGTCCTGCAGCGATGAGGTAAATAAGCACCTCAAAAGACGGAGTGGTCTCAAGTGCGGGCGGCACACGAGCCCTCCTCCCGCTGCAGCCACGCCTCGGCCGGCAGGAGAAAAGCTTGGGGACAGCGAGGCGTGGTCCTGCAGGGCGCGCCGCTAACATGCCAGTTAAAGTGTAGATGGAAGCGAGAAAGTGAAGGCAAGGTCAGGTGAGCGTGGCGTCAAAGTCACTCGTGGAACGCCTGGGAGCATCGCGGCAGCAAGGTCACCCGAGAAGGAAGCACCAGCGATGGCTATATTTACCGCTGGTTAAAGTAGATAGATAACAGACTCTACAGATGGAGAGGAGTCCCAGAGTCAAGAGGCACACCAGCGACATGTCGATGGCGGGAGAGTGAAACACCATATCGGGCACCAAGGCCGGGTGCTGGTGGGGACCTGGTGGGCGGAACCTGTCAAACAGCTCTCACTTATTCTCGCCTCTTTCTCCTCGCCTCAGCCACACGCTGCCTCCCGCGAACCTCAGTAATCTTATTGTGATGAAGCAGAGTCCTGCAGCCCCCTAGCTGGCCAGCGGCGAGGCACAGGAGGCTGACTCGCTGGCTGGCTAGATGGCGATGTGACGCTTCCCTTTAACGTGGTCATGCCGAGGTGTGTCGCTGCGCCTCGTCACATGTCAGGTCCACCTATACCCTCACAACCTTAACTTCTTCACATACTAGTCAACCGCATCTACCTCGCTGTATGGACATATTTGATCGCCCTCCACTAAGTTTCATCTCAGAAGATTCCTACCTCACCACCATCATGTTTCGTTTCTATCATTCCCAATCAAGACATTCAATCTGCCCGGGTCGTGAAGAGAACGACGCTGGGACTACCCTTGTTTAAGGTTCTGACGTAAGCTGGCCTGTCATTCGTGTTCTCTCCATGAGAGAAGAAGACTTCTGTCCCAACCTTTCAGGTGTTAAGAAGACCCGTCCTTCATGAGGACTAGACAGCAACCATTGAGAAACAAGCTTCATAAAGCAGCAGGTAGTGACTGAGCGGGAAGGGCCACGAGGAGCCAGAAAACAAGATCAAGATAGGCAATAGGAAGACAGGAGACATGAAGGCACATCCAAATAGTCATGATGGATCTGCACTAAGGTGAAGACACTTGCGTGAGTGGACACCACACAGACGGTCCCTGGAAGCAACAGACGGGCCGGGGCGGAGGCAGTCTGCACAGCATCTGGGGTTCACCCGCCAACACCCGCTCAGGACCAACGGTGCTTAACTTCATTGATCTTAGGGGGGGAGTGGTGCTGCCGCCGCGGCAGGCAGTGGCCCGGTCCTGGGGGCACCACTACCCCTGCTACCGACCTCTACTCCAGGGAAGGGGGGCGAGAAGGGACACGCCCGCTTTCCACTAGGAGGGTGGACTGTACTCTAGCTTTTCCGTGTCCCTTCCACCAGCGTGCAGTCCCTGAGCCCTAAGAGGCAGAGGCTAAAAGCAGATGCCTGGAATCAGGGGGCAGCAGCTTCAAGGCAGGCAGGTGCGTCACCTCCATTCAGGCTTTCGCCACACTCGGGAAGGAAACAGCCAGCATGTTCCTGGAGAACAAACGCCCACGAATCATCGCCGAGGCAAGTCTGCATCGTCAGCAGCCCTGATGTGCACGCTGCAGCAGACCACTCACTGCTGCTGCTCGTGAGCGGCGCTGCGTTACCCAAAGATTCGCTTAGCTACTGACGTAATACTTCAAGACCCGGCAAGCAGCGTGTATATCCGCGAAGGCAACTCAGCCCAAGGGCGCGCAGACAATGGCTACGGTAAATAACTAATTTAAAACAATGGGTGGTGTGGCGCGGTGATATTTCAAGGGTGGAAGGAGATAGGAAGCAGGCGGGACGAGAGAAAGGAGCGTGAAGGTGAAACTAGTGGAAAATGGAAAATGGACAAAGACGAGAGTTAAATATTAAAAGGAGAAAAACAGAGGCTGATGCAAGGAGAAATTCGAGGGTGAAACGTTACCGAGAGAGAGAGAGAGAGAGAGAGAGAGAGAGAGAGAGAGAGAGAGAGAGAGAGAGAGAGAGAGAGAGAGAGAGAGAGAGAGAGAGAGAGAGAGAGAGAGAGAGAGAGAGAGAGAGAAGGGGAGGGGTAAGTGCAGTGAATATTGACACAGACCTACGAATGAAAACACGCGTCATAAAAGATAGAAGTTTCACCCCCCACACACACACACAGAAGAGAGGGAGGGAGACAAGACTGCTAGGTCGTGTTCATATTAATACAAGAATAAATATGAAACATGAATCTGGAGCAACACCACCACCCACCCACCCACCACACACACGTGCCCGCAGTGGTAACCTGGAGGCATGCTCAGGTGTGTTCAGGTGTGTAAGTAATTACCAGCTACACCTTTTTTTCCGAGTATTACCTGCTTTTTACGTTCTTCTTTCTCTCCTTCATATTTTTTTTCCTTACTCGCCTTCTTATTATTTTTCTTTTCCTTTTTTTTTATTACTTCTTGTTTGGCACTCTTCTTCTTCTTCTTCTTCTTCTTCTTCTTTCTTCGCTCACTTTTTTTTTAATCCTTTTCCTTAAAGTCAATTTTTTTTTCTTGGTTTCTTCCCTTCCCGTCTTTACCATCATTTCTTTTGTTATTTTTTTCATATATATTTTTCCCCTTCCTTCTCCATTTTCATTCACACTCTTATTACTTCCTTCTTTTTGTTCGTTTCCCTTCATCACTTCTCTCTCACTTCCTCTTTCCTTTACATTCCTTCTTCACTTTCTCTCTTACTTCCTCCTTTCTCTTGCTTTCCTTCATCACTCTTTCTCTCTTACTTCCTCTTTTCTCTTGCTTTCCTTCTTTATTCTTCTCTCTTATTCCCTTCTTCCTTTACTTTCATTCACCATTGTTTCCTATTTTTCTTCATTTTCCTTCACTCTCCTTCACTTTTATTTTCCTTCCTTCCTTTGCTTTCCTTCATAACTCTCTCAATCCTTTACTTTCCTTCATCATCGTTACCACCTCCTTTATCATCTTTTTTTTTTTTTTTGGCATTCTCCTTTGCACCCTTCCTTTTTTTTTTCCTAATCCTACTCTTCCATCACCATTATCATCCCTTTTTTTCACCATAACCCTTTTTTACACATTTTTCCTTCTTCATCATTCTCACTCACTTTCTTATTATTATTTCCATTTCTTCATTCTTAGTTCCTTCCTTTCGTCCGTGTCCGTTTTGGTAGTTTTCCTGTCTGCTTCTGTCTTTCCCTTCGTTCGTGTGTTAGTGTCCTTTATTTTTTTTTCTTTTCCTTTTTTTTCCACCTCGGTCCGTCGCCTGCAGTTGCATTTTCCTCTTTCCTGCATCTATTTGTGTCTGATCTTGTTTACGTCTCTCGTTTTCCTTCCGTATCTCATTCATTGTCCTTTTTTTTTTCTTCTCCCCAACACTTCCCGCTTCTTTCTTCCTCCCTTCTAATTCTTTTCTGCATGTATTTTGCCTTGTCTTCCGTCTTGCATGGTTTTCTTTTCTTCTCCTCTCATTCCTCCATTGTTTCTTCACATCCATTTCTTCATTTAATTTTCGTCAACCATGCTTTTGTATTTGTCCCACCTAGCTAATAGTCTTCGCTGCCTTTCCTTCCTTCCTTCCTTCCTTCATCTATTGCGTATTCACTTAGTCCTTTCCTCTCTTTTATTTAGTTAATTTCTTCCATCCTTACTTTTCATTCTGCTTTTGCCATGTTCTTATTTCCTTCACTTCATCCTTCATCCATACTATTCCTCCATTTACTCCTTCCTTCCTTCCTTCCCTCACCTATTCCCTCTGCCATCCTACGTTTCCCAATATTTCTTCCCTGCCTGAGTGTCTTTCCCTTTCAATTTTTCCTCAAACTTCCTTTTTTTTCTCTCTTCGTTTCCTTAACAGAATGACGTCTCTCTCTCTCTCTCTCTCTCTCTCTCCTTTAGTCGCTATCTTTGTTCGCGTTTTCACTGTGCTCTTAATTGCATGGCTGCCTGTCTGTCTGTCTCCCTGTCAGTCTGTTTCCCCCATCCCCACCTCTCTCTCTCTCTCTCTCTCTCTCTCTCTCTGTGTGTGTGTGTGTGTGTGTGTGTGTGTGTGTGTGTGTGTGTGTGTGTGTGTGTGTGTGTGTGTGTGTGTGTGTGTGTGTACCTCCACCACTAATGTTAATTCGTCCTTGACCTTCGTTTTCACTCCCAACCCCCTCCCCCTTACCACCCACACCATCCCCAACCTGGTCAACACAACACACACCCATCCCACTCCCAACTTTACTTCTCCTCCCTCTATCTACCAAACCTCCCACCTTTGCCTTCTCTTTCTCTCTTTCTCTCTCCTTCCGTGTAATCGAACTGTGCTTCCCCCTCCCCCTCTCCACCGAGTCCCCATACCCCCGATTACTAAGCCCTAGTAACCTATGTCTGTGTGTGCTGCAACACGACGACAAACACACACACACACACACACACACACACACACACACACACACACACACACACACACACACACACAACATCCAGATTCGACCTACTGAAACTGGTCTTCGAAAGGTCACGTGGATGGCAGTTACGTCAGAGAGAGAGAGAGAGAGAGAGAGAGAGAGAGAGAGAGAGAGAGAGAGAGAGAGAGAGAGAGAGAGAGAGAGAGAGAGAGAGAGAGAGAGAGAGAGAGAGAGAGATTTAAGCAGGTAACATGACAACATTCAACAAAAATAAAGCAGGTAATAAAAATCAGGTGAGTAACACACAACATATAATACAGGGGGGGACAGATAATAGCTTCCCGAATCCCAGTCATCGTCATATTCCCCCACACGTGGCAGCCAACGCGACAGGGGGGCAGCCGTGGCTTCCAAAGGGACGTGTGTGTGTGTGTGTGTGTGTGTGTGTCAGAGATAAGATATAAGGCTTGTGATAAGATAAGACACGTGTGTTTTTTCTGGGTGTGTGTACAGTATATATGTGGAATTTAGCAGACAGGAGGTCCCCAGATTAGAGAGAGAGAGAGAGAGAGAGAGAGAGAGAGAGAGAGAGAGAGAGAGAGAGAGAGAGAGAGAGAATGATAAATAGGAAATTGTAAAGAGTCACATAGATAAGGCAATCATGACAAAATCATCAGATAAAGAAAAAAATAAAGAAAAGTAAAACAAAGAGAAAATGAAAGATAAGACAAAAGAAAAAAAAATATCATGTATTATAGGATAAAAGAATCAATGTCGAGGAGGAGGAAGAGGAGGAGGAGGAGGAGGAGGAGGAGGAGGAGGAGGAGGAGGAGGAGAAAACAGGGACGAAATCTGAACATACGAGGTTAGTAAAAATTAGGGAAATGACATGAGGAAGGAAGTCAAGGAAGGAAGGAAGAGATGAGGGAAGGAGATTACATGAGAACGGAAGAAGGGAGGAAAAAATATGGAGCAAGGGAAGGAAGTCAGCAAATGGGGAAGAGCGGAAGGGAAGGAGGAGCGAGCTGAGAGGTGGAGAGCCAGAAGAAAGAGAAGTGTGAAGACATGTCACAAATAAACTTCACTGATGTGGTCTCTGCAATCTTAACCCTTTCGCTGCGACACCAGAACAAAATAGATGAATAAATGTATGAAAATAGAATAAAAACACAATACACCAATGGAAGAAAATACAAAAGAAAACGTAAACAAAAAAAAAACATCACAGGGGGTACTCACCTCTTTGCCCGTAGGAACGTGCTTCGCCAGCTTGACCTTGGCGAAGTTCCCCTTGCCGATGGTCTTGAGGAGACGGTACTTGCCGATCTCCTCCGTCCGTGATCGGGAGGAGGAGCCCCGCACTGATGACGAGGACGACCCGCTGCCCCCGCCGCCCCCGGAGCTCGACATTCCGCCCACGCCATCCTCGCCCTAGAGTGAAGCCCGGGAAGTTAGTTAGGTCACTGTACACTTGTGACTTACTTGCCTGCCTGACTCACTGACTACCCTTGCCTGATTCACGACATACCTGAGACTGAATGAATATCTACTCAAAACTTACTTGCCTGCCTGTCTTAATACACACCTAAATAATCAACTGCTTACCTGCTTCACTATACACCTGACTAACTGACTGACTTCTATTTCTGTTTGTCTGACTACATACCTGACTAGCAGAATGACTGACTTGCTACCTCTGCCTACCCGACTGCCTCATTGAATACCTGCCACTGCCTGCCTGTGTCCCTGCCTGACTTACCAACACCTTAATTTGCTGATTAACATTAGAACACCTGACTAATTAACTGACACCATTGACTGCCTACTCTGCATGTCTACCTGGCGACCTTCAATAACTTAGCAGAGACAAACAAGGGTGAAAAATTGCCAAGGATATAAGTAATATTGTTATAATAGGAACAAATTAAGACAGACTAACTCTCTCTCTCTCTCTCTCTCTCTCACACACACACACACCTTCCTGCTTGTCTCATCTAGAGCAGGAGCGATTAATTGCAGCCCCTAAGCCCCGCAGATCGTTTCCGGTCCCTAATTAGGCTTGCAGAACCCAAGGGGGCTTCACGGACCTTCGCCTCGCCTCACACCCGCTCCCAGGTATAATGGCAGAGGTCACTAGCGGCGGGAGGCGCGGCGAGAAAGTGGTGCCAGGAAGGACGAGGGTCAGGAAGGAGAGAGAGAGAGAGAGAGAGAGAGAGAGAGAGAGAGAGAGAGAGAGAGAGAGAGAGAGAGAGAGAGAGAGAGAGAGAGAGAGAGAGAGAGAGAGAGAGAGAGAGAGAGTAAACTTCTCCTTCAGTACTTCCGCTTATTGCTCTTGTTCGTCTTCCTCTTCCTATTCATGATCTTTCTCCTTCTCCTCATGATTCACTTCTCCTCCTACTCGTACTTCTTTTCTTTCTCCTCCTCCTCTTCATCATCTTACTCTACCTTCCCTTCTTTCTTCTCCTCCTCCTCCTCCTCCTCCTCCTCCTCCTTCTGCTGCTCCTCCTCTTCCTTCTGCTGCTCCTCCTCCTCCTTCTGCTGCTGCTACTCTTTCATCATCGACCTACTTCTATAACTAAACAACTAAACACAATTCCACTCAATCTTCTGCTACTTCAACTTCCATCACTACCACCACCACCACCACATTCCCAGCCAGAACGCCAAGCCGTCACATTCAACCACAACCCATTTCATCGACCCAACCTACCACCACCACCACCACTACTACCACTGTCTACCCGAATGTAGCACCACCGCCAACGCCGCTACTGTCGATACTACCACCACCACTACTACCACTCCCGCCGCGTCGAAGCAACAACTATTACTATTACTACTACTACTACCATTACTATTATTACTACTACTACTACTACTACTACTACTACTACTACTACTGCTATTGCTGCTGCTGCTGCTGCAAGAATCCATGAAGTGTCTTGCTCTCTCATGAACAATGCACGAATGTGAATACAATGCTTTTTATCCTCCCGCCCCTCCTCTCTCTTTCTCTCTCTCTACTTTGAGAGAGAGAGAGAGAGAGAGAGAGAGAGAGAGAGAGAGAGAGAGAGAGAGAGAGAGAGAGAGAGAGAGAGAGAGAGAGAGAGAGAGAGAGAGAGAGAGAGAGAGAGAGAGAGAGAGAGAGAGAGAGAGAGAGAGAGGAGTGGCTAGAGACAAAGCGACATTTCTTTTTCCTTCACTCTCATTCTCTCTTCTCTTTTCTCTTCACACAAGAAAACAAGAGCGCTGTGCTATTTCCCGGCGTCCCCCTCCTCGCTGGCATGACGGAACCACCCTCAGCTGGTTTTTCTTTCGCTCTTTGCATTTATTTACGAATACTCAAACCGCCACCTCGTCGCGACCCGAAGAGAGACAAGTGCGCTCTCTTTCACTGTATTCTGGAAAGTAAAGTGATTCTGAGAGAGAGAGAGAGAGAGAGAGAGAGAGAGAGAGAGAGAGAGAGAGAGAGAGAGAGAGAGAGAGAGAGAGAGAGAATGGGTGTACTCCAAGAAAGGTGGCTTGGGAAGAAGAGCGGGCCGCAAAGATAGTTTCTACACACACGCGTGAGCTGACTAGAATACAGTACCTCGGCTGAGTGGAGGCTGGGGAGTAGTGAGCAGAGGGAATGGAAGGGGAGGGGGACTGGAGCAAGCAACAGATGAAGGAAACGCAGCTGGACACTCTGACCTCCACTAACGACCGTCTAACCGCTATTATCGATTCCGCTGCGGTTACTTACATTGTCCCTTGGTGTCACCCACTCAAGGGCGCCTTAAGTGGGGCGCTGCAGCCGTGGAGTACAGGTAAATTAACTGGTAGTGAGGCGTGAGGGGTGAGGCGTGGCTCTGCAATAGTGCATGATGGTGGCGAGAGGGGAAGGGGTGGGGGGCGCTGCCAGAGCCGCCACCGCCACCACCAAAGGAGTGAGGCAGTGGCGTGACCTGGTCCTCAACTCTGACCTTTCCTCCAAACTGTCGAAGGGAACGTGCGGCGTGTGGCTGAGTATGGCGGTGACGCATGGTCTGCCGCGTTATTGGGTAGCCTTCACCGCCAATCATTCCATCACCCGCAAATAGAGCAAGGAACGCCCGCCTCGGGGAAGACATATCGTGCTGAGCGGCAAGGCACGGGAGCATTATGGGGAGGAACGTGACGTAAGAGGCTGCCTGCTGCAGCAAGATGACGAGACGCGGAGCGGCGAAGAAGCACCAAGGCATCACTTGCTTTCCTCGTCTCCCTGGCATCACACACTTTACAACGTGAGCCAACAGAGACAGACGCCGCCTCCGCCTCGCCGCCGCACCTGTCGCCCTCCCTTTTTTTCCCTCGCTGCAGGTTTTATGCAACAAACAAAAACGGGCTGATGCTCCTCCCTCCCATAAAAAGAGGAATGTTGAAGTAGCATCAAAGGATGGGAAGGTCGGCATAAGCAAAAATGTAGCCCGGTGTGATGCGAGTGTCAGAAGGCCTTACAGCGGGTGAGGGCGGGCAGCGGGAGGTGGAAGGGGACGGAAGGGCTTGATGATAAGCCAGGCGGTAGGGGAGGAGGCAGGAGGCATGCCTACCTTGGGAATGACCTTGACAAGCAGCTGCCGTAAACAACAAACTAGGTCAGTGAGTGTGTGTGTGTGTGTGTGTGTGTGTGTGTGTGTGTGTGTGTGTGTGTGTGTGTGTGTGTGTGTGTGTGTGTGTGTGTGTGTGTTCTAGCTAGCCACTTCCGGCCTAACAGGAGACAAACAGCTTTTAACTCAACACGAATATTTGGACAACGGCAAACACATGACACTGCATCCATCCCACACCACCCGGCTCTGCAATGGAGTCTGGAAGACACTGTGCGATTGCCCACAACTCCTGCCTCGCTATATATTACTGGCGTGTCCCACTTGCTCTTATTAAGGTTGTGCTCTCACGTGCACGTCCTATACAAAGCACGTGTGTGGCTGTGTAGTTTATTTCTCCATCGGGCGAAACACACACACACACACACACACACACACACACACACACACACAAATGGGAGAGATGGACGTAAAAAATATAAAAGCCCAAACATGAAAATAGAGCAATATAAAGTTTGTCGTGGCGTGGCCTGACTGATCCCTCTCATCCCCAGGATCAAGACGGAGCCTGCCAGTATCAGCCGGAGCTCCGCGGCGAGGCCCTTGTTGCCGTCCGTCCCTGCCGTCACTCAGGCAGGCCGTGGGAGACACTGCTTTAGGCGAGGCGAGGCGGCATCCTCAAGAAGCAAGGCTAACATGACCTTTACTGATGCAGGAGTGTCCTTCACGCTTAGGGACACCACGTCACTCGGCGCCAACCTCGTCATCTCCAGCTATCAGCCTCACCTGCCTGCTGCCCTGCCTGCCTTCATCACCTGGTAATGAAGCAGACACTCACCCCTGGACCCGCCACCATCCTTGCGCATATCTCATACAATTAAAAAAGTCTAGACTCTCTTTTCCACCAGTTGATTTTAACCCTCAATCGAGCTTCACTCCTTCCTAATCCGTCACCGTACTTGCACTTATCTTTTCTAATAAACATGAAGGTTTCTTCACTAGTTCACCCGACACCTAATCCCAGCCTCCCTCTATTTCCCAGCTCCTTTCTTCTCTCCATTACATACTTCTATTGTTAACACTTCGAATACAGTCTCCTCTCTAGCTCAACCAACACATCTAAGCCTCCCTCTATCCCGTAGCTTCTCTGTCCTCTCCATATTGTCGACACTTCCCGTAACTGACACGTCACGTAAAATATCCAGCTGACATCCTCGCCTCCACTCGGCCTTCACCTCCTAACACTTCACGCTAATTTCACTCTCCCTTGCACCTCGTATCCTCGTCCACCCTCTCTCCCTCCCTCCATTACCCTTCCTGCACCCGTCTACTCCGCTCAGTTGCCGCTTATATGCAGTGAATTTAATACATAAAAGAGGAAAAATACATCCCCTCTCCCCTCCTCAACTGACGCTCAACAAACACCTTCAACTCTCTGGATAATGCTGTACGAAGTGTTTATGGATAATATTACAGTCTCTCACGGGAGGGAAGGGCGGGGTGGGGTTTTGGGAGGAAGGAAGGGAGGGAAGGGCGGGGTGGGGTTTTGGGAGGAAGGAAGGAGGATGAGTGAGTGACGATGCATGGGAGGGGAAAAGAAGGCAGACGCTGGTTGGTTGAGGGCAAAAGGGGAACTGAGGGGAGGAGGCTATGGTCGATGAGTGCCCTTGAGGGTCGAGTGGAGTGAAGACAGACACCTCTCTCTCTCTCTCTCTCTCTCTCTCTCTCTCTCTCTCTCTCTCTGACATTCCATGCTACATACTATTCCACTCGCAATTTCTAACATTCAATGAGAGAGAGAGAGAGAGAGAGAGAGAGAGAGAGAGAGAGAGAGAGAGAGAGAGAGAGAGAAAGGGGGAGGGAGGGGGAGGGGGAAAGTAACCGGAGAATGTTTTGTGTCACGAGCTGCGGCGGCGTGACTGACACACACACACACACACACACACACACACACACACACACACACACACACACACACACAACACTATCATGACAAGTACACCACCATGTCATCTTACACTCTTAATACTCCCCTACACCTCCCTACTTGACAACAACCGCTCCTCTTAACCCTAACCACCACCACCACCACCATCACCATCTCCCTCTCCCTCCACACAACAACCTCACAACAAGACTATCTCCTCCACCATCACGTCGCACCTCCTCCATTTCCAGTCTGTGGAGGACCTACGTCACTTCCCTTTGATTCCCCCACTCACCTCTCTACTCCTCTCCTCAGTCCCCTCCCTTCCCCTTCCTCTCCATACACACGTTTCCCCCAACCCCTCTTCACCTGTGCAGCTGCCTCCTAAGTCTCGCAGCTGTTTGGTAACATCTCAACACCTGTCTATTACTGGATGGTGGTGGTGGTTTGTCCGTTAGTTGTGTGGTAAGAGGTAAGGATGGCAGGGCAGTGATAGGCGGCAGAATGGTTATGCTGGTGTACAGGTGATGGCTGGTGATGGGACAGCGGGAGGGATTGACAGCAGTGGGTGGAGGTGTGGGAAGCAAGACAGGGACAGGAGTGGTGGCGGGAGGAGGAATGGCTGGTGCAGGTGACGGAAATGGTGGGAGGGTGCCTGCTGGGACGGTGATCAAGTAGCAACAATGGACAGGCAGCAGTGTTCTCATGCATGAGGGACAGAGGTGACGGGCTAGGTGCTGGCGGTATTCGTGGTGAAGTATGGCCAGTGTGGCGATAAGATGCAAAACAAAGACAGGGTGGAGCAACATGTCCCGCGGTCACAGGCAACCGGTGGTCCGTCCTGCGGTGCGTGACGGCTCCGGGGTTCCACAACAGAGCAGGCAACCCCCACCCGCCTCAGGTGCGCTGACTCATTCACTCGCCCCTCCACCAACCCCCAACGCAGCCCCCCTCCCTCTGCGCCATGGGTGAACAAGCCACCGGCTGTCTTTCGTTACGTGAACACGACGGATGAAATACAATGCTTACGATTATACACGATGCTATTTTGAACACTATAAGAGCTTAACACACACACACACACACACACACACACACACACACACACACACACACACACACACACACACACACAGAGTGAAAGAGAAAGAGTGAGGAGTACAGGAAGGAAGGAGCAGCAAGAACTATCGATAATGGCATCGTTAGAGTAGGCAAGATCATCCTGGAAGTGACAAGGCAATCCCGGCACGGTGGTGGTGGTGGTGGTGGTGTGGCAACCCTGAGGCAAGGCGTGACCCGGCGCACACCCAGGGCAGGGAATGACGCAACACCCCGCAGCTCGCAAAGGTGGGTGGGATCGCTGGGGCATGTGACAACCAATACACCTCCGGCCTTCCCTCTCCTCCGTAATATCACGCACGATGTGTCAACCTCAATGGCCGTGGTGGGGGTGCGAGATGAAAAGGATGGGACGGCAGGCGAGAAGGATGAGTAGAGAGAATGAGGGAGAAAGAAGAGAGGAAGGGAAAGGAAAAAAAAAATAAAGAGGTGAGAGGTGAGATAGGATGTTTGGGGACGAGAAGTGAGAGGTGAGGAGAGGATGCCAAGGGAGGGGAAGGGTGAAAGGTGAAGGAAGATGGAAGAGCAGGAAAATGTGTGAGCTTGTCGAGATTGTGAGATGAAGGGAGGAGGAGGAGGAGGAGGAGGAGGAGGAGGAGGAGGAGGAGGAGGAGGAGGAGGAGGAGGAGGAGGAGGAGGAGGAGGAGGAGGAGGAGGAGGAGGAGGAGGAGGAGAGGAAGAAATGAGAGAGAGAGAGAGAGAGAGAGAGAGAGAGAGAGAGAGAGAGAGAGAGAGAGAGAGAGAGACTTCAGAGCACCCAAGTAATATTCTGGGAGGACCCGCACCCTTCACCAAGTTGCCTCACCGCTTCACCCATCACCCGAGAGAGAGAGAGAGAGAGAGAGAGAGAGAGAGAGAGAGAGAGAGAGAGAGAGAGAGAGAGAGAGAGAGAGAGAGAGAGAGAGAGAATGGGGCAGTACAAACAACGGAACACACGACCACAGCCACTGAGGTCACCATAGAGACGTGATGATAGAAACTCTTAACTAACTCTTTTTATGGCCTCGTTTAGCAACCTCCTCCTGCGTGCTCCTGTACCTTATCGACCACCACACACACACACACACACACACACACACACACACACACACACACACACACACACACAGCTGGCGCAACACAAGCCAATTACACCAACGCTAGGTGAAGGGGGATACGAGGAGGAGGAGGAGGAGGAGGAGGAGGAGGAGGAGGAGGAGAGTTCCCACGCTGAGCAATAACACAAGTGGCGGGTCTGTATGGATACCTCACATGCCTGTCATTAATTTTCGTCCACTTATGTTGCGTGAATCTCAGTCTTTCTCTCCCTTTTCAACATTCATCTCTTCTGTCTTCACAAACTTCCAACCTCCTCTCTCTTTTCAAACTCCACACCTCTCTTCAAACTTCACTCTGTCTTTCCTTCAAACTTCTTACCTTTTCTCTTTTCAAACTTCATCTTCTCTATCCCTTTCAAACTTCCTCCCTCTCCCTCTCTCTCTCTCTCCAACCTTCACCTTCTCTTCTTAATCCTACTCCACTGAATCCGCTTAATACTTTCACAACGATATAATTTCACCCATAGACACCTCATAGTGATCTAAGCAAGTCCCTTAAACAGTTCTACGGCCATAACCCCTTGAGTACCATGACGCGTTTTCATATTCATTCTGGTTACTACTTGGTGATTTTACACAGCTTCAGGAACTTACGTGGGTATTAAAAGGGTGAAGACTGTGGCCATTAATCTCTTGACCTCCATAAACTCTTCCAAATGCAAATAAAATCGTCAAATCACACAAAAAAATCAAGATAAAAATGAGTCTCAGTATCGAAAGGGTTAAAATAAATATATAGTCTCTCTCATGTATTCCTATTGTAACAACGGTAAGATGATCAACCACTATACTCCATCTCAAATTCACCCACTCGCAAACTTACTTATATTCTTTTCTATGTCCAAATCTTAACACAGCCACAATATTCCATCGCGAACTCGCTACTTTTTCCACTATATTTATATACTGACCACAACATTCCATCACAAGTTCTCAGTAACAAACTCACTTCCTTTACTATATACATATCTTAACACAATGACAGCCAAAGACCTTACGAAAAAAAAAGACCAACCACGACCTTAGTTCATCATTCCATCACAAACTCACTCACTCACTCGCAAACTCACTTCCTTCTCTATATCCATATCTTGACACGATGACAGCCAAAGACTTTATGAGTAAAAAAATAAGGACCAACCCCAACCTTACTCATCCTTCCATCGCAAACTCACTCAGCACGTCCTCGCCCAAAGCCCCCCAGCATAAAAAGATCAGCGATAAAGGGGCCAGAAAAGTGACAGGTCGCGTAAGTCATGGCGATAAGGTGCATCAGAGGGAGCACTCCATGACGCAAGCTGCTGGTGATAAGAGGAGCCAGCATAACAGAAACACACTGCACACACTGTTCTTTCCCTGAGAGCGTTGGAGGTCACGGGCTGATTAGTAAAGATATAAAAAAATAAATAAAATAACGGTCATATGGCACAGACGAAAACATGAACACACTGACAAAAGATAAAAGGTAAAAGTAACAAAATATGATTAAGCATTGAAGGCAGGAAGGATAACTACGAGTGATTTATTGCTCTCTATCCTTAGCAATAACCAACCCAGCCTGTCACCCGGTCTGTCATCGCTGTCTGCCTCGATACTGGGAAACCAAGGAAGGATAAATGTGATACCGAGAATGGAAGGACGGATGAGGGAGGATGTGGGTAAGGAGAAAGGACTTACTGAGGTACGGGGAAGGGGGGAGAGAGAGAGAGAGAGAGAGAGAGAGAGAGAGAGAGAGAGAGAGAGAGAGAGAGAGAGAGAGAGAGAGAGAGAGAGAGAGAGAGAGAGAGAGAGAATCCTTGAAAAATAAAAGGTGAAGGAGAGAATTCTTGACAGCTTGCACTTTCCTTACATCACTCCTACACACACACACACACACACACACACACACACACACACACACACACACTACCAGCCATGTAAACCGTCTATATACAGCTTATCATTTCGTAATCTGATAAACAAGGTCATCATAATCCTGTTGTCGACACTTTATATTAACTAAACACAAAAACAACTACACGAAATCTATATACGTGTGTGTGTGTGTGTGTGTGTGTGTGGGACCTGCCCCCCTAACACACACACACACACACACACACACACACACACACACACACACACACACACACACACACACACACACACGGACTTAAATGGATGGGAAGCTGGAGATGGGCCGGGAGTGAGGGTGGGTTGGGGTAGGAAGAGGACAGGAAGGGAGGGAGTGAGTGAGAGGGAGTGAGAGTGGGAGGGGTAAGAGCATCCATTGGGAGAGCGAGACACAAGCACAAACAACTGGCGACATTCGGTTTCCCTTCCCCTTCTATCTCCCTCTCTTCCCGTCCCCAACCTTAACTCCCACGCAACCACCGCCACCTTCCCAGAGCGGCGGCAGCTGCGGAGGAGGAAGATAAATGGATGAATCAACAAGGGCATGAATGAAAACAAATTGATAAGAGAGGTCAAAGAAATAAAAATAACATACGGAAGGGAAGGATAAACAAGGACACAAATGATAAGTGGGGAAATCTACAATATAAAATAAAGATAAGAGCAAAGACGAGAGAGAGAGAGAGAGAGAGAGAGAGAGAGAGAGAGAGAGAGAGAGAGAGAGAGAGAGAGAGAGAGAGAGAGAGAATGCAGGTAGGAAGGTTAAGGAACAAGAAGAGAACTACTATTACTATCACCACCATCCCCCACTACTACTATTACTACTACTATCACCACTACCACCATCACCACAACCACTACTGCGTTCCCTCCACCCATATACATCACGGACACTTCCTGTCTCGCCGCCGCCCAAGCCGATAACGCCTCACTATCACATTGTCCCTCCCTCTCCATAATATTCTCTCTCTCTCTCTCTCTCTCTCTCTCTCTCTCTCTCTCTCTCTCTCTCTCCAAGTAACGTATCATGAACCCTGTCAAATGCAGATCTTTAAGTACAAGAGGAGGAGGAGGAGGAGGAAGTAAAGGTAGTAGTTGGCTGTGATGAATGGAGGGTGGCGGTGGTGGTGGTCACGGTATTGGAGGTGGTGATGATGGTGGTTGTCAAAGAAATCAGAGGAGACAGCAGCAGCAGCAGCACCACCACCACCACCACCACCACCACCTCACCTGTCCAACTGCTTTACACCAGAGGCACCTGATTCAACACCACTAACAGCATATCGCACACCTGAGTCACGGCAGCTGTATGAAGGAGTGGACGAGGAGGAGGAGGAGGAGGAGGAGGAGGAGGATGAGGATGAGGAGGAGGAGGAGGAGGAGGAGGAGGAGGAGAAAGAGAAGGAGAAGGAGAAGGAGAAGGAGGAGGAGGAAACTGAAGGGGTGAGACATATGGGGACGTAAGGAAGGCTGAAGGAAGTGGCTTTTTTTATGGAAAAAAAAAAAAAAAAAAAAAGAACAATAGAAGTTGAGGTTGAGGGAGGAGGTGGAAGTGAAGGCGGGGAAGTGGGAGACAGGTGTGTGTTGGGAATGTGAGGGTGGGCCGGGGGTGAAGCTAACAGTGTCTGTAAGAAAAATAAACCCACTCCACGAATACCATTTGGCCTCCCTCCGTTGAAACTTGTCCCTGGCTTACTTAGCACGACTCAATGCCGTACTTAGCGATCTGGTGGTGCGGCAACAAGTAGCAGGTGATCACAGCTGTACCTCCTTACCTTACTTAACCCTTTTAATACCATGACGCGTTTTGCTTATTATTTGGCGATTTTAAACAGCTTCAGAAACTAATGTGGCGATTAAAATAGTGAAGACTGTGGCCATTAATCTTCTGACCTCCATAGATCCTTCCTAATAAAATGTAATCACACCAAAATTTAATGACAAAACCGCGTTCCGTTACTGAAGGGTTAATATCTTCCTTAACTTTATGAAGGTGGAGAGGAGGGAAAGAACAATGTGGACAGGTGAGATCACAGTTGTACCTTCCTTGGTATTATGAAGGTAAAGCAACAGGTAACAAGCGTACAGATGCAGTCAAAGGTGTTCGTAGCTCGACACGATCAATTAGATGAGGTAAATATACAAGGTGCGGGTGGTGTGTTTTTGGCGAACGCATGGGTAGCGATGAGGCGGAAGAGAGGGTGAAGGAGGGAAGGTGCAGAGGGAAGGGAAGGGAGGGAAACAGTGAGTGGGGGGATATGGGAGGCTGGTGCTGTGGGAGGAGTGAGCTTCCCACATTTTTTTTTTTTTTATTTGAAAGCGCGGGTGAATTTCTCTTTCTCAGATTTCAATGCGTCTCTCTCTCTCTCTCTCTCTCTCTCTAACCCGTTACGTCTCTCAAGATGAGTCTGTACAACACCGCTCACCCATCAGTCTAGTCAAAAAAATTACTTCCTCACCCACCAAAGTACCAACTCTCTCTCTCTCTAAACCTACAGGTGCATTTATATCCAGGTGTGTTTTTCATCATTGTTGTTCTCGCCTCCTCATAACAGCTGAGAGATGAACAACACGTCCGGTCATCCCTTGGTGTATTCCGACACTGCCCTCGTTCCCTTGGCATTGAGGACTCTTATTGTGTGTCACGGCCTCCTCTCGCTTAATTTAATGTGTCGCAGCAAGGATGAAAGTATGGAGGTCTTTTTTTATTTTTTATTTTCAAGGGCTAGTTAATCTATCTTTTGTATGGTGATTTTTTGTACCTGCCTCTTGTTTCTGTGTTTCGTTTATTTTCATCTGCGTTGGTTATTATTTTGCTTTAAAGATAAACTGTGATCGCTGGTTAATTTGCTTGTTTCTTTCATACTTTTTTTTTTTTCGCTTTATCTATGTTGCCGCCTGTGTTATGGTCAATTTCCTCTCTCATACATTGATTTTCCTTGCGTCTTCCATGTTTATTTCCTTGATCTAAGTTGTTCCTTGTTTTATTGTTAATTTCCTACCATTTCCTTGCGCGTTTCATATTTCTTCCTTTTATCTAGGTTGCCTCTTGTTTTATGGTCAATTTCCTATCTCTTACACACCGATTTACTCGCGTTGTCTCTTATTTCCTCCTTTTATCTGAAGCACTCCTTACTCCATCTTTCGTGAGTAGCTATCACATGCAATCACCCTTACTTTATTTTCCTGATTTCGTTTTTCGTGTGATTCCACCTAGATTGCCTTTATTTTATATTGCTCATCTTTATTCATGGTGTTGGCAGTCTTGTATTGCAGATCATGTTCAATTTATACCCAACAAACTATCCTGCATCCAAAACACCAAGTATCTTCAATGGTAGGTTAACTAAACTGACTGACTGATTGGTTCATTGACTTGACTAACAGACAGAAGGGTTTAATGCCGTAACGTAAAGGTCACATCGCCGCATCCCTTCACATTCCTTCCTACCCTTTCTTGTTTTTCAATGCACCTGCTCACCTGCCTATGCACCTCGTTAACCTGATCTTACATCACAGCAAGCACTTCACAGGCTACACACACACACACACACACACACACACACACACACACACACACACACACACACACACACACACAATAGAGGTTGCCAGCGACTGTCTTTCTCGTTTCTCAGAACACTACAGAATGGAAAGTACGAGTAGAATGAGAAGCGCGTGCATTGTAGGTAAGAATAAAATATAGTAATGAAATGTACTGTACGCATATACATTCAGCAATAACACTACCACTAACAAACTATCTACTCTATCCTACACGAGTTACCTTCATATCCTTTTATTGGCGATGTATTCCCAGAAACAATAATACAAGCTCATGTTTCCCTGCTGGTGATATCTAAAAAAAGCTACCTATCTACCGATCTCTTACTGCTGTCGATACACCTATCCTATCTATTCACCGCTTGACTTTACGTGTTTCTAACTTAAAAATACCAGTTGTTTTCAGGCGTTCACGTTCCATCTAATGCAATGAACACTGGATGGAGTCCGAGTCAGCAAGGAAGAGTGAGGAACCGAGTAACGAAAGTAGGTGAGAGTGAGGCAGAAACGAAAGCCAGCAAGGGAAAGCCTCAGGAAATAGTGACGAAAGCCAGCCAGCCAACCAGCCAAGTAGCTTTGACTATATAGCCACAAAGGGAAAGCCTCCACCACCCTCAGCCCAAAGTCTCGGCATTCCTGTATCATCAAATCAACGCAACATCATCCTCCTGACCTCACTCAACTTTCCCCTTCCTTCCTTCCTTCCTTCCTACCCAGCAACTCTCACTCCTACTCCTACTCCTCCTCCTCCTCCTTCGCTGTCCCCCTTAAACTCCACTCATGCTATCCATACTAAGGTTCCCAACACACACACACACACACACACACACACACACACACACACACACACACACACACACAAGTAGCCCATTTAGCTACAGTGAGCGATCCCAATCAGCAGCAGCAGGAGGAGGAGGAGGAGGAGGAGGAGACAATTAAGGAACTCGGGGGAAGAAAAGGGCACGGTCGACGATGTATCGGAAAGTAGGAAAGTTAAGGAGGGGAGAAGAAACTACTTGAAAAAAAAAAAATGGAAGAGGAGGAGGAGGAGAGAAGTAAACAGAGGAAGAGAGTCCAATATAAAGGTGAAGCTTCAGTAACCTGCGCGCGCAAACTTTCTCTCCTTTAGCCAATCTCCTCCTCCTCCTCCTCCTCTCTCTCTCTCTCTCTCTCTCTCTCTCTCTCTCTCTCTCTCTCTCTCTCTCTCTCTTGTCTCCTCTTCTCAATCCTACTCCTCCTCCTCTTGTTTTTTTTTTTTTTCCACCACTTCCTCCTTCACGGTTCATATTACAGCCCTCCTTCAGTCTATGTAGGGGAGTGAATGACAATGTGGAGACTAGCATGAGAGAGGACACACACACACACACTCTCTCTCTCTCTCTCTCTCTCTCTCTCACACACACACACACACAAAGGATGATCGACAAGGCTATAGAAGGTACTGCAGGTGGTCAGTCTCGTTATGACACACAAACAGATAGACGGGACAGGACGGGAGTGCTACGTCTCGTCCCCAACAGGATGGCACTGACACTGACGGGAGGAAGTGGACGAGGCGGCGGAGGCGGGAAGGGGGAGCGAGAAGAGACGGTTGAGTAGGGGGTAAAGATTTTGGCTGTAGTGTCTATGGTTGTGGGTGGGAAGATAATGTGGATGGGGTGCGGGAAGGAGAAATGTAGGGCTAAGAAGGGGACTGGGACTGTATCGGGGAAGGGGCGCTGCGGACACAAGACAGTGCCGCACTCTATGACCCCACCCTCACTGCAGCCTCGCCCAAGCTCCACCGGCTCCAAGCTCCACCGGCTCGTCGTAATAAAAGTTCCCGGGTAACCTAATCCGAGTTTATAAAATGGAGCACGCAACCTTGCGCTGATACCAAAGTCGATATAATTAACAGGATATTTTGCAATGTTACGTGAGTGAGTGAGGGAGGGAGGGTTCAGCAGACGACCTCAGCCAGCACCAGTAATAGTGCCAGGAGTGAGACCAAGTGTTCGACTCTGTACTGACCTAGTTTGTCTTGTTGGACTTCCATATCTATAGCAGGGTCTGATCTTCATTCGCCTTGCCATGTCTTCTTTTCTATATATGAATGTTGTTCTTTTGGTAAATGTAGACGACATTAAATTCATGAGTGTATTTACCTAGTTTGTCTTCTCCACTCGTTTAGCCATGTTTCATTTATTTTTTATTAAAACAAGACATTAACCTCAATCTATCCCTAGTGTGTGTGTGTGTGTGTGTGTGTGTGTGTGTGTGTGTGTGTGTGTGTGTGTGTGTGTGTGTGTGTGTGTGTGTGTGTGTGTGTGCAGTGGTGGTAGTGGTGCTGGGGGGCAATGGTAGCCTAGACTAGGACAAGATAAAGAGAATACATGTATTTTCTTTACCTTGGACTAAGGCATCGTCCAGCACCCTTCACACAACCCACCTCACGCTACACCACACACCAACACCAAACAGACGTAATCAAGCGAGACACAACAGTAAATGAAGACGTGTAGCCCTGTATGTTGAGCAGAGGTGATTCAGAGCCTCGTCCGTGGCCCGCATCGTCATGGTACGTGTCCTTCCCAACCCCCGCCAGCATTGAGTCACACCAAGGCCACACCAACTACACCAGCACCTCGCACACCGCCTTTCCTCCACTAACAAGACCTGGTATAGTTTGCTGTAAATGTGGGAGTCCGATGCTTTGTTTCCCCGTGGCGGTGGTAGCGGTGGTGGTGGTGGTGGTGCTTGTGTCACTTCCTAGTAATGGAAAGTATGTATATCTCCAGTGTCCTTGTCCTTGTTCGCTATAACTTACATACCTTTCTTCCTACTCAGAAAAATGGAGCTATTATTTCGTTATCTACTCTTATTTATGACCTATTATATTTACCTTAAGTAGGAAGAAACTTATAAAACTCTAGTGACGATATATTTTAAGAATGAAGGAGTTCAGTAGTTATTCCAAGTGCAAACCGGAAAACATTAACTTTCCTCTTTAGATATGTGGAAATGCAATAAAAAAAACTTCCTTTGCATCCAACTATTCACACTTTATCCCATCATCTCAAAAAATAATAAAAAATAAAAAAATAACTAAATAAATGGACTTTTTTTTATTTAGATATTCATATTTTAAAGGATTACTTCTAAAAAATACAAACAAACAGTGGCCAAGTTTCCTTTCACCTGAACCTATGCCTATCCTGTCCTCACTTAAAAAGATATTATGATAGCATGCCTGAATACCACCAACGATTTATGTTCACCTGTTTACAAATAACATACGACAGGGATCAGATTACGTTCCTCCTTCCTCTTCTGAAAACTGTAAAGCGCAACCCTCCTCCCCCTTTAGACTAACCTTCCACACACACACACACACACACACACACACACACACACACACACACACTCATTACCACACGCAGCACGACAACGTCCTACAAAGGGAGCAACATCAAGGGCGTACCGCGACCCTCAACTCAAAACACGAACCACCGGAACAACAACAACAACCGTTCCATCACCACACACACCACACCACAACACAACACACACTCATAATAAAAGCACCTTAATTCCATCCCACTTTCGCACCCAAAGCACCATCCGACACACACACACACACACACACACACACACACACACACACACACACACACACACAAAGAAGTGAAGCCGAGGAGAGTAAAAGCAAACCAGGTCAGTGTGTCGCCGAGGAATCGATTTCGTCTTGAGGAGATCAAAAGACATGAGAGAAAGAACGAAAGAAAGAGAGAGAAAGAAAAAGTTGAACACACATAAACACACGAAGGTCACCGAGTCGCAGGATTATGAAAGAGAGCGAGAATGAGAATGACGAGTAGTTTGTTAGTGTTGTGTAGAGTGTGAAGCGATGGGTTAGGAAAGCGAGGTCCTCTACTCCCTCTGCTTCCTCGGGTGCTTCAAAACTAATTAGCGCATAACAAAAGGCAGCAAACGCGAGCCAACACCGCGGAAGCGAAAGTGACAAAACAAAGGAAGCAGCATGAATAAAACGAGACGGGCCTGCAAATGGGCTACACTAAAGACCTCTGCCGGCAAGGATAGACCATCACGTGAGGCCTGCCGGCTCATTATGCTCCCAGTCCAGGCGGCTACGGCGTGGAGGAAGAGGAAGGAGGAAGAGGAAGGAGGCGGCGGGCGGAAGAGAGGTAAGAATGAGAAGGAAGAGAAAAGGAGAAAGTGGAGGTGGAGACAAATCATGGAATTTAAAGCAGGGAGAGGAGAAGAGAAAGTGGCAGAGAGAGAGAGAGAGAGAGAGAGAGAGAGAGAGAGAGAGAGAGAGAGAGAGAGAGAGAGAGAGAGAGAGAGAGAGAGAGAGAGAGAGAGAGAGAGAGAGAGAGGGGTAGAATGAGTGGTGGGTGCCCCAGTTGTCATACATCCCACTAACCTTCCCCTTCTCCCCCTTCAGATAATTCAGGATGGATTACAATAGATATGCGTCATAACTCCTTCCCTCCCCAGACCTCAGCCCTGCCTCCCACTCCCCGCTGACACACCATCTCCTTAATCCTCCCACCCGTACCCCTAAGACGACTCCTGCTGAAGAGATCATACCACAGAACGAAGCATCAGATTTCCTACTTACTGAATTGTCTCATTTCTCCTCCTCCTCCTCCCTCTCTTCTTTTGTCTTGCATCGTCCCTTACTCAATGTCCCCCGTCTCCTCCTCCTCTTCTTCCTCTTGCTACTTCTATTACTTCTATTACCATTTTCTATAATTTCCCTATTCGTGACTGGAGGAAATTTAATGCTACACGCGACTCTTCAAATCTCTAAGTAATTTCTTAAGCTAGACTCTTAATACATACTTTTCTTCTTGTCTTATTTTCCTGAATCATCAACCTCCTCTTCTACCCTCCCTCACTCCCTCTCCATCTCCCTCCACCACTATCACTATCACCGCCATAACAGCCTTCATTACCGCCAACACGTCGCCACAATAACCGCATTCACCACCACTGTCTATTCTTCTTCCGGCTTCTACCTTCCTAACCTCCAACATCACCACCATCACTGCCACAATCACATCCCCCACCGCTGGATCTCCCCTCCTTCTCTTCCTCTTCCTTCTATACCTATCCGTTACCAATGAGCCTATTATTAATACTCCTTTACTCCTTTGTATTCCTTTCTAATCAGTTCACGTCCCTTCATATCTCTTCTTCCTCCTTATTGTTAGTTTTCGATATTTCTCTACTTTCTCCTCCCCCTCATCTCCCTGTACATTCATTCAAGGTATACTAATTCCTTCTTTACTTCAATATCAAGGTGTGGTGTTACCTCTTTTTCTCTTCCTCTCCCCTCCTACTCTCGCCTTTCACCTCCAGGGGTCGTGACTTCTCTCCTTTGTGCAGTTTTATCTTGTTATTCAGTGACACTAAAGAAATTACACGCAAAGAAAAAGAAGAGAAAAAATTGCTGGTATAAAAGTATCATGACGCTTTCTCTCAATTGTCTTCTTAAATTTACGCACAGTTTAAAAGGTTAGCCTGGTCTTGTCTTGTCTTTTTTTTTTCTCTCTCTCTCTTTTCTTGCTGTCATCTTATCTCAAGCAAAGAAAAAAGAAAGACGTGTGATGGTTAAATTTCACCTCTCTCTATCTCTCTCACTCTCCTCCCACAAGAGTCAGCAGGTGTGTCACGTGATGGGGAAGAGAGAGCCGACACCGCCGCTGCTGCTCCCACCACCGCCACCGTCGCAACCCACCCTACGACTCTCACTTCTGCGGCCAAGCCCAAAAATTTCCCTCCCTGTAACTTCCGCCTTCCCGGGAAGCGGCAAAATGAAGTTTTGATCGCTACAAGTTTTAAGAAGATCACGTATGACCCGCAGCCCTCGTTATTATGTTGTTATTATCATCATTATAATAATTAAGGTTCTTCCTGCTGGCTTTTCACTCAACTTTTGCAATATTTATAATTTTTTCTCTTCCTTTTTTCGAGGTCTCCTTATTTTCGGCCTTGATATCCGAGTCTAAGTGAAGCAACCTTGAATTCTGCTGCTCTTCGTCATTTCTTCCTACCGATCATCAGGCCGTGGCGTCTTCAGTGCGAGGCAGCGCGGGGCCTCGTCAGGAGCCTGAGTCACTTTAATGAGGAGCAGAGGGAATGGCTGATAACACTGATAAGATGAAGGGTGAGGGACGGCCGGCCGGATCAAGGGGAGCGATTATAGTGTGGGCTGGTATGATGATCGCGGGCACCAAAAAAATGTATGGGTGCTGGAGGGGAGCGTGAGTAAACAGCGGGTTGTAGGCCTGAGCGGTCACACAGAGTGGCTCTTCAATTACCCTCCATCACCACAACGCAGCCGTTAACTCACCGCAGCCTACCCACCGCGCCGCTCACTGCTGGGGATGTTGACGCCAGCGGCAATTGCACTAGAGACAAGTGAGGCAAGACTGTTCCTCGACAACATACAATTGCAAGAACTACCTCCACTTGGGAGCTTCTGGACGGGAGAAAGAGCATACACACACAAACACACACACACACACACACACACACACACACACACACACACACACACACACACACACACACACACTTTGTTACATAAGTTATTAAGGTGTGTTCAGTGGAGCGGGGATGATGCCTCGTTGGCCAGGCTGCCACATAGGGCTGACGGGCCTCCACGCTGCCATCTCATGCCCCACCACAATGGCAGGAGGGGATGGTGAGGTAATGCTCCACAACAAACCCAAATGGTGGAAAGGAAGAGTTGGTTGTAAGGGGTAGGGAGGGTGAGTCAAGTGGGCGGTGGCGGTGGATGCCACGAGCAGAGAAAGCCTGGCGCGTCAAGATTCTTACTGTAACGGTAGGGAAAGTGAGGGACGGGCCATCCCTCGGCAGCTAAGCCGCGCCCTCGGGAAAGCGCCGCACATTACACCAGACGTGTGCTGCCCGCACTGAGCACCATCCACAACAGGGGACAGGCCTCACCCCGCCAGAAGCTCCACCGACCTGAGCACTGCGGCAAATTATCCTGCCGGTCCATCGAGCATTTCAGAGCCAACGTCGTGTGTGAAGGAGCCCCGCCGCCAGCCCCCTCCGGCCCCGTGACCTACACTTTGCCTAATTCCACAAACTTGTAAGATCCTTCCCTCGCTGCCTGCCTGGATTGCAAGGCTGAGGAGGGGAAGGGAAATGATGCTCCCGCGGCAGCCTACCGTCGTGCTCCACAGGGACGGTGCCGCCGAAAGGACACCTCACATTCCCGATACTCAACAAGACAACATAATGAAGTATCGACTCCAGTCCCGAGCGGATCCAATACTTCTTTGTCTCTCCTGCGAAACCATTAACTCCTTTTCTGCTGCACACAATATTATGAAAAGAAAAAAGAAAAAAGAATCTCATTCAAGGCCATTCTTTCATTCCGAAATATTCATATGAAGCCTCCTTACGGCCCACACACACACACACACACACACACACACACACACACACACACACACACACACACACAATGGTATATCTGCAACTAAAGCCACAGGAGTTAGGACATCTTAATGCTATGATAACTAATGGCATCTAATATTATAATATACACTAATAGTTATATTATTCTAAATGCATTATGTACTAGTAATTATGCTACTTAATGCTACTCTTCTAGATGTAGTACTTAATTAATAGTTAGAGTAAATAGGCGAAGACAAAAGATTAGTGACTTTGTATTGTGTGCTTAGCTGTGTGTGTGTGTGTGTGTGTGTGTGTGTGTGTGTGTGTGTGTGTGTGTGTGTGTGTGTGTGTGTGTGTGTGTGTGTGTGTGTGTGTGTGTGTGTGTGTGGAATCAAGAGTTTGTAATAACGTGACATGCGGTGTGGTGATGTTAGCAGTGTGGTGCCGAGAAGTTAGTGTGATGTAAGGTAGGTGATGCCATTAGTAATTAGTGTGGTGGTGAGTCATGTACAGGGTGTAGTGTTGTGGTGATTAGTATGTTAGGGGAATTGTGTGATGTTGTGGGGAGTAGTGAAGAGCGGTGTTGTGCTACGTGATGTTTAGAAGCGTGGTGGTGCTGGTGGTGGTGGTGTGAGGTGGAGGAGGAGCCATGTTGGTGGTGTTGTGTGGAGGAGGAGGAGGAGGAGGAAGAGGAGCGGTGGTGTGGACGGGACAAGGCAATCATCCTCACCCTTGGCCGGTGTCCCTTCTCGGCCGCCTTGCTGCTTGTCTTGCTCTCACTCACCTGCAACACAGACATAAGCACGCCCGAGATGAAACACTTGCTCGCGCGCGCACACACGTACATGAAGACACCAAACACACACACACACACACACCACACACACATACATACATACAAGCGCACACACATACAGGTCTCGTCTCATGTAACGAGAAAGCCACAATAATAATGATGAAAGTGGTATATACACATTCATAATTAGATTCCTAATCTCAAACATTTCCCTCCATGTGTTGTTCTTAACAAAAAATATATATACATGTCATGAGTTATATACACAGGACTATGTTAGCAAATGTTTACTTGTTAGTTCATCATCTAATGGAGGAGTTATATTACTAATTAAAAACTGCTAAATCAGCTAAATCAGGTATATAATATATATATATATATATATATATATATATATATATATATATATATATATATATATATATATATATATATATATATATATATATATATATATATATATATATATATATATATATATATATATATATATATATATATATATATATATATATATATATATATATATATATATATATATATATATATATATATATATATATATATATATATATATATATATATATATATATATATATATATATATATATATATATATATATATATATATATATATATATATATATATATATATATATATATATATATATATATATATATATATATATATATATATATATATATACACACACATACGCAGGCCAGAGAGCATCCAGGGCCACACACAACACTGATCAACAAACAACTGCACAACACAAGCACAACACATATACAGGAGGTGCAATACGTGGGAAACACTACCCAAAACGTGAACTGACGGAGTGAACTGACGGGCGTAACATGAGACGGCTGCTGCCACGGCGAGCCCCTGCCTGCCCGCCCCTACAGGAAGTGCTGCTGTGACTACGGTGACATCACTAACCCCTACCTTTACTAACCGTCACTGCCGTGCATCACAAACTATCTCGTTACCAACCGTCATTGCCGTGCATCACAAACTATCTCGCTACTTGCTACTCTTCACAACACACGCGCACTGCGCTAAAAGAAGACCCGAGTGGTGGCGCCAGTATCAGTACGAAAGTGGTGTTCCTTCCCTCCTACCTCCCTCCTGATGCACTGAGGTGAGGTAAGGAGGAGGATGAAAGAAGATGGCTGCAGCGTGGGCGTTGAGAATGGAGAAGTCAGTACGTGGGTGCATCACAAGGTATACAACGCCCAGCTCACAGGCACAGCTAACCAAAACAAGTTGACGAGACACTAAAAAAATCCTTTTGACAGTATTACTCCTGCTATAGTCAGACATCACTGCTCCCCTCCCTTCCCACACATCATAAACAACCAGTGAGCGGCCCCAACCAACACTCCCAAAAGACCTTGACACTTTAAACCATCAAAGTGCCTTGGGGTGGCCCAGGGAGCAGGCAGGCAGCCGGGCACAAGGCACACCCCGCCCAACCACCCACCCACTCATTCCGCTCGCCTTGCTTTCCATCACCCCGGCACTCAGCATTCCTTACCGCCACCTTCCATTCCTCCACCTATCCACTTCGCTCTCTCAAAACTCCTCCCACCACCCACCCACACACAAAGCCCACACGCATGACAACACCCACCCTCCCTCCAGATAATACTAATAAAAGTAACAAAAGAACTTCCGGATGTGTATGAAAAAAATAATAATGAAAAGTAATGTTGAGATGAAACAGAAATTTTCTTCACAGCAAGCAGCAGCAGGCAGGTCTTTCTTCCCGTGATGCTCAGAAGACAATGGCGCCATTCCAGAGCCTTGGCGAGGGGGCGGAAGTGCGTGGAGAGAGAGAGAGAGAGAGAGAGAGAGAGAGAGAGAGAGAGAGAGAGAGAGAGAGAGAGAGAGAGGAAGTGGGTCGACCTGCTGCTCCGTGACTCCCAGGTATAGTTCATTAACACACACACACACACACACACACACACACACACACACACACACACACACACACACACACACACACACACACACACACACACACACACACAGAAGGAGCGGGTTTGGATGGCAGGTGTGTGTTGGGACGCTCGTCATGCAAAGTGAGAGTCAGGGGCGAAGGGTGGGGAGGAAGAGGGGTGCAGATGAGTGGCGGACAGGTCTAGAGGGGAGGATGGGACGGGAACGAGGGGCGGAGAGGAGGGAGAGGTAAGGACCGCAAGTGCATGACTCACTCGGGTTTTCCCTTAGTGCATGACTGGAAAAAAAGGGGGCGCGTTTGTCTCACCCTCAGTTTCCATGCACCCAAGCCACAGTGATCTTTCCTCACCGCCAACACCGCCAGCACCAAGTCGTCGTCACCACCACATAAGGCACATCACCACCATCACCATCATCATTACACCCCACCCCGTCCCCGTCCCCGTCCCCACCACCACCACTACCATCACCACCCCACATGTTTCTCTGCCACAACAGACATTAACACACTTTTTCTCTTACTTCACTTCCTCTTCCTCTTCCTCTTCCTCCTCCAGCTCCTCCTCCTCCTTCTCCCCTACACCCTGACTCCACCAACCCTCCAGTTGGTATCCAAACATCCAGACAGGTCTTTTTACACAGTTCCAGGAGAGAACACACACACACACACACACACACACACACACGTAACAGGAGGAGGAGGAGGAGGAGGAGGAGGAGTTTGCATCCCACCGAAGACATGTTTCATTCAGGTCACGGCTGGGTATGAGGACAGTGTGTGTGTGTGTGTGTGTGTGTGTGTGTGTGTGTGTGTGTGTGTGTGTGTGTGTGTGTGTGTGTGTGTGTAAGAATGACACAATAATAGAGAGAGAGAGAGAGAGAGAGAGAGAGAGAGAGAGAGAGAGAGAGAGAGAGAGAGAGAGAGAGAGAGAGAGAGAGAGAGAGAGAGAGAGAGAGAGAGAGAGAGAGAGAGAGAGAGAGAGATTCATTTCCTAAGTGCAAGTTCTCGTCTCTTAACATTCTGAGGCGGATACAGGAGTGGGGAAAATAGGGACAAGAGAGAGAGAGAGAGAGAGAGAGAGAGAGAGAGAGAGAGAGAGAGAGAGAGAGAGAGAGAGAGAGAGAGAGAGAGAAACGGCAATGGTCTTTCTGTAACAGCCTGAAGGAGAGGAGGTAAGAGGGGTTAAGAGGGACATGTCCTTTCCTGTCACTGGGCTTACTATTGTGCGCCATTACGAGAACAACCTCCCTTATCGCTTAGCCGACTGAGGGAAGGAGATGCTGGAGTGGGGGGGGGTGAGGCTGAGAAGGCAGGGAGAGTGACAGGAACGAAAGGAGGGAGAGGATAAATAAAAGGAAGGAAGGGAGGTAAAGGAGTCGGTATTAAAGTAGGAAGGGTAAGGAGGTAAATTAAAGAAAGGAAGGAAGGAAACAAGAGAGATAGTGAAAAGGTGAGTATGGAGAGAGGCAAATGAGGGTAGATAAGGAAACAAGGTGGGTTGGCAGGGAAGCTGAGGGGAAAAAGAAGAAGACAGAAGACTAAATAAGGAAGGAAAGCAAGGAGGTAGGCAAGTGCATAGAATAGTAAGGTATGGAGAAAAGGCAGGAAGAAAAAATAGAAATGGTACGAAATACAGAAGGAAAGAAGGCAGATGAAGAAAGAGTGGAGACGAAGAAAGGAAGGGGGAAGGAGGGAGGGAGGGAAGTGTACAAGGGACAAGTATGCTGACTGCTGAAAACTGAAGAAGTGAGAGTTTAAAGCGATGGAAACTGGTGAGTCGCGGGAGCTTGATAAGGCATGGCCGATCCACGCCTTGACTGCGGGCGTGAATGTGTTAGGCAAGCGTGCGAAGATCGAGGGAGGAAAAGACACGGATAACATGGGAAAGAATGCTAAGGGCTAAATAAAAAAAATATATATATATATATATATATATATATATATATATATATATATATATATATATATATATATATATATATATATATATATATATATATATATATATATATATATATATATATATATGTTAAGAAAAGAATGATGAAAAGGAATAAAAAAAAAAAAAAAACGAGAGATTAAGTTCTAGCTCTCTTTACATTGAGACATATTTACTTTCATGATGCAAGTGATCGCTTGACATCTCCCTGTCGCAAATCATTCACCATTTCACCCAGTTTTCCCAGCACTATTCCCAGACACTTGAGGATAGAAAAGAAATAAAGGTAAAGGGTGAGATGATGAGGAGAAATACGAAGCAATAACTTTAGAAGAAGAGAGGTTAATAAAAGACAACAATGAACCAATAAAAGATGCAGATGGACATTTGAATAAGGTACGAAAAAAAAAAAAAAGGAGAAAGGAATGAAATATATGAAACGAAGGGAGAGACAGAGAAAGAAATGTAAACACTAGAATTATAGATTGTGTAACACCAGAGACGTGAAGGTTTACATGAGAAAGTAAACAGAAAAAGAAAAAAACCCATATTATATTAAAGAGGAAGGAGAAAAGAACACAACTTGGGTATAACAAGTGCGCGCGCGCGCACACACACACACACACACACACACACACACACACACACACACACACACACACACACACACACGGAAAAACGGATGTCAGAGTTGGGAAGAACCTCAAAGATAACAGAGACAGGAAAGGAGGATGAAGGCAGAGTGATAAGGCGAAAAGTGACGTAGTAAGGGAAGCCAGGCAAAGTGAAGTGTGTGTGTGTGGTGAGGAGCAGGAGTGGCAAGGTGGAGCAGGTTTGGTAACAGTGGAATGAAGTGGTGATGGGAGGGGGCGGGGAATTGTAGGCCAAGAGGCCACTATTGTGTTAAAAGATCAGGAAGGAGACGGACACGAGCAGACCCTCACCTACGAGACCTTCCCTGACACCCTCTTGACACACACTTGCTGAATGTTCGGCCCCGTGGCGGAGGCTGCGAGAGGTCAGGATCCTCCACTACCTTCACCACCACAAAGACTACCTTCCCCTCTACTGCCGGCTATGAGATAAAACACCTCTCATCCCACATTCCTACCTTACGTCCAAAAATGCACCACCACCTCGACAGCCTGACGTAAAACGGACGCCCCCACGACAGTAAAAGTAGCGCAGGCACTCAGCGGGCGACCCGGTGCGCGATAAAGTCCCCAGGAGGTGTGCCGATGGGAAGGCCCCATTGCACATTTCGGTTTGAAACGGCCGGTAAAAAAAATATAATAAAAGGCTAAAGTCTGGACAACTCTGAAGGTAAAGTCGCGCGGGACCGAGGCGGCCCACCCACGCCTCCAGCACGGCGGCCACATCTATATAACTGGCGGGCTCAGGTTACGATCCGCCTTACTAGCCGAGGGACTGACCCACTTCCCTTATCGCCACGTGCCATTCCCTGCTAAATCCATTTGTTTCCACAATGACGACCCTTTCGCCGCTAATCAGCCCCGCCGCCCCTCCAACACGTGTCACACGCTGGCTGAAGCTGTGCCACACAAGCCCTGCCGTCATGCCGCCCGGCATTGTGGCTCGGGCTGCGCCCCAAGACGTATCACTTGTCCTCACCTGTCAACATGATCCTGCAAATCTGCGTTTTTTTTTTTTTTCAAGCGACTGGAATCACTACGGCTTTCGTTACAGCAGGTGAGCTTGAGGCCGCTCCTTAAAGGTGTAGGATATGACCATCTCGCTCCTGTTCCCTGCCTCGGGGCTCGGCAGGTCTGTCCTCTCAGAAACCTCAACTCTCTTCAAGATCCATCCCGTTGCTCAGCCTTCCAAGTGGCAAGGCGTCGCCAAGCGCAAGTCCTCTGAACTATTCACAAAAAAAATTCTCGACATTAGAGCGGCGCTCTTGAGGGGCAGCGGTGTGCTCCTCCTTGACCTCTGTGTGAAAGGACAGACTCTCCTTGATGAGAGGACTTCATTCATTAAACGCGGTCTTCCTCTCGCCACACCATTACGTGTCGGGCCGTTACTAAACCTCCAATGCAGCCGTTAATGCCTTCACTCCCTCCCCTCCCTGCACATGTGTCCCAGCGCCGACAGTGCCGTTGCTCCTACACAGCAACACAACTACTTTGAGCCGAACATGCATGGTCACCATGTAGTCATTTCATCACCGTTCGTGGTGCAGGCTCCTCTGCAGCTCCGGGCTTCCCTTGGCCTCGTAGGTCATTTAGCCCACCAGGGTCGGGGTGGTGGGAGGCCGGGGCTGGTCACTCTCACCAGCACATCTTTAATGCGGGGGCTGGTGCACGCCACACCCGCGCGACACTCCTGCCACCATGCCACGCAGTTACCAGCCCTCACAACAGTCCTCGTAATATAATTTAGGTCCATAATCCTTCATTTCAGGCGTTTCTTTAAGAGGGAGGTTGTTTCCGGACGACACCCGAGCCCTGGGACGCGGCGCAGCGTGGCTCGGGTGGCACAAGTAAGACCGGGCGGGAGGACCGGTAAGGCGGGTCCCGGCTGGGTTGGAGGAAACGGGAGGGTGCCCAGTCCCTCACTGTTCCAGTTCCACCACCACACCCATCTTGTAGGGACCATCTACTTGTATTTGTGTACGTGGTTGCATGCATTTGCACACCCAACGACATCTACAGGTATACAAAATACTCCAAACACGGTAGATATATTCTCTCTCTCTCTCTCTCTCTCTCTCTCTCTCTCTCTCTCTCTCTCTCAAGTAGTGCCAAGCCTCCCCTCCACTACACCAGCACACACCGGTCACCAGAGTGGCGTGGGTCACTGGCGTCCCCACGGGTGTTCCAGGGGAGTATATGCACTACTAAAAAAAAAAAAAAAAAGAAGAGGATCAGGGGCTACTGCTGCTCCTGCTTCTGGCGCCATCTACAACCAGAAGTGGACCACCTTCACCCTGGCCCGAGTGAGCAAGGTTAAGCTGGTGCTCTCCCATTCTCCCACAAGCTACCCCGCCCACACCTCGCGAGAACAAGAGGCCAATGTCAACACCTCGCTCAGCCTCCCGTGTACCGCCGCCTGCCGGGAAAGGCGTCATTTCATCCAACTACCTGACATCCCCAGATAACAAGCCAGGGGATATTGTGTCTACAAGTCATCTAACCAGAAAGTTGTGGATAAAGGAAGACACGCGGCGTGGTATCCAACACGTGGGCACTGAGCTCTTCGCGCCACAACAGATCAAGAGTGTCGCCTCCAGTGTTTCCTGACGTCACCAAAACAATCATTACCAAAACAAACACAAGTCCATCACTGCCATTCCACCAAGGCAAGAGAAAGGGAGGAAGAAAAGTGAAGACAGCACAATACTGTACATTGTGTTCTGCAGCCAAGCCGCAGGCAGCGCTCACACTCTAGAGTAGCGTAGTCAGTGTGGCTGCGGCAGACCCATTTAGTGTCGGTCATAAAACGCTACACCACGACCGGTGACAGCTGCTGCACCGGTACCAAGATGCGTCCCTGCACCAGTGCCAGCAGTCCCGTGCACACCTGGGCGAAGAGCACTATAATGCCACCGCCCGTCACCCCTGGCACCCAACCTGACACCGTGACGTGAGGGTTTGGCGAGCCATTCTACTCCACTCTTGGCATACCGCACACGCCTCGAGCCACACCTTACCCACGAGGCGCCTGCACCCACCCGTCACCACTCACCGCCCAGTACCGCCCCACCCTTCCTTCCTGGCAACTCGTGCCACGCGGTGTACCTAACCCTTATGTACTGCCACAGCCAGATTGGGTGTGAAAAAAAAAGAAGAAAAATATGAAAAAAATTGTTGGTCAATGATATGTCAGCCATATACAGCACATGTTGTAAGAGATGACCTTGCGGGCTAATGTTCATTCCTTCCTCTCGTGCCTAACGTGGCTCGGACCAACACGTCAAGTGGAGGAGAGAGAGAGTGTGAGAAAAACAAGAGGGAGTGTCGTAAGCAAGCCTTGTGTTCCAAGTGCGAGGTGAATCAAGGTACAGCGTCCGGAAGGCCGTTAGGGTGACGCGTGGAGATGATTAGGTAGGTGGTACTGACTAACAAACTGAGACGGGGAAAGGTAAAGCGTGGGACGATGATCAAGGCACAAGGCAACAAACATTTCGAGCCTCCACATCAGCCAGAGCTAGAAGGCCATACAGCACAAGCCTACATCAACACACCCACACACTCACCAGCACACATGTACAATCACGACACAAATCTCGGCCTTCCCTGCTAATCAGATAACTTGGTGACACAATAATGGTAACCTAGAGCCACAGATTCCCTTGCTTCCTCACTCCCCATCCGCCCCGTAGATATTTCAACACTTGGAGATCGGAATACTGGAAGCTCCCTTACCAGATTATACTTGTGTTTACTTATTCACGATGGGCTCTCTCTCTCTCTCTCTCTCTCTCTCTCTCTCTCTCTCTCTCTCTCTCTCTCTCTCTCTCTAACAGAATTATTTGCTTCCAATAATTTGATTCGAAATAAATGAACAATGGAATGAATAAATAAATAAATACTGACAGATTTCCCCTAAACTGAAAAAACGAACACTCAATTCTCTTTTTCTTTTTTTATTCGCAGCTTATAAATTTTCGATTAAAACTTCACAAATACCTAAGATAATGGTCTAAGGTTTAATAATTATTCCTTCCTTTCTTCCTGCAATCTTTCCTTCTCATTTATCCCCTCCTCCTCCTCTCTCTCTCTCTCTCTCTCTCTCTCTGATGGAAATTGAAGAGGGAGGGAGGGAGGGAGGAAAGAAGGAAGAAAAGAGGGTGGAGTAGGTGGAGAAGAGGAGAAAAACGAGGTGGAAGAGAGTTGGGAGGGAAGGTGAGTGAGAGAGCGAGCGCTTGCGAAAATATTATTGCTGCTTGAAATGATCTTCCAGAGAGAGAGAGAGAGAGAGAGAGAGAGAGAGAGAGAGAGAGAGAGAGAGAGAGAGAGAGAGAGAGAGAGAGACTTATATCATACCAAGTTTCTCCCCAACCGGATATATATGAATACAAGAAACAACCATGACAGTGACACCCCCCTCTCTCTCTCTCTCTCTCTCTCTCTCTCTAACCTAGTTCCCCTCCATTGCTCTTCCTTACTTCCTGGTCTCCCTATCTCCCTCACTTCTCAATTCTTTCCTTTTTCTATCCTATCCTTTTCTTCTTCTATCCTTACTTACTTATTTCATCCAAATCTTACGTTCTATTTCCCTATCTCCCTATTCTTTCCTTTTATGTCCTCTTCTATCCTTATATTTCTGATTGCTCCCCTATTTCCCGGTTTCCAATATCTTCCCTTCTCATTTTTTTTTTCTCTATCCTTCCATACTTGCCTCACCTTTAGAAATACTAGCAGTTATGTCACGCAGTTCCCACCCACAAGTCTCCTTAATGAATGACTGATTACCTACGCTGATGAAGGGAGTAAACACAGACACTTGATACATCGTTTGTTTACCGCGAAAAAACACCAGCGAGTAAAGAAAGAAGGAAAGAAGGAGGTACAGGATACTCTTAGTAGGAGAAGCCGCTAGGGAACTCAAGCGCTGAGGAATCAAGGAGCAGCTGCATAAAAGAGCGCCTTGATGGGGGGATAAGCTAGGTAGTGTAACGAGGGTGACTACAAGAGGGAGGTTTATGAAAGTGAATACCGAGGGTTGATAAGGGTTGAGTTATGGGAGAGTGCAAGGCAAAAACATGGAAAAAAACTATGTGGTGATGGGAAGAAAGAAGGGGAGGATATTGAGAGAGGAAAAAAAAATAGGGCGTGGATATGAAAAATAACCTCCAAACGATGCTTAAATTGTGTGTAATAAGAGTAATGCTGCCTGCTCGAGCACACACACGCGCGCACTCATTCACAGGAACGCTATACTTGGAAAACATTGTGTGACTAAGAATATGAGAGAGAGAGAGAGAGAGAGAGAGAGAGAGAGAGAGAGAGAGAGAGAGAGAGAGAGAGAGAGAGAGAGAGAGAGAGAGAGAGAGAGAGAGAGAATTTAATGAGGCGAAGTGTGAGTGCCAGTAGGCCACGGTTATCTGCCAGTCGCAGCCGCTTACCCCCCACCATAACACACACACACACACACACACACACACACACACACACACACACACACACACACACACACACACACACCAGAACCGACAAAAGCACACAACTTTCTCGTAGCTCACGTCGCCCTTCTAATCTCGTGACATACACTCATAGATATCCAAAGGATTAAATGTAAACATACTTAAAGGTGTGTGTGTGTGTGTGTGTGTGTGTGTGTGTGTGTGTGTGTGTGTGTGTGTGTGTGTGTGTGTGTGGTGACATGTCTTCGGCCCTGCCTTAGCCTAAGCCCAGCAGCAAGCCTTGGCCAGCCGGGTGGGCGGCGCCAAGGTCGCGCGGGCATCGCGGCGGCAGGGTCAGGGTGGGCGTGTACAGTGCGTGGCGGGCAAGAGGAAAGGTTCCCGTGAAGTGAAGGTGAGGTGAGTGAGGGAACAAGCTATACTGTACAGTGGATGGGAGACAAAGCTGGCCACGGCAGAGGAGTAACTTACCCAGTTAGCATTGTACCAAGGCTTGTGAAAACGAGCTGGTCCATGTTGCAGGTGAATCTTGTGCGAGTGTGGGCGTGGTTCCGGCATGGTGGGCTGTGTAGGCGTGGGGCCAGGGGGACCCCGGGCTGTGGCCAGCATCAGCGCTCACGACACCACCGCAGCAGCTGGTAAGACTTGCTTGCTCAGGCGGCCAGCAGGAACCAGCAGGAGCAAGATGCCGTGGTCCTCTGACGTTCAGCACGACACACCAGCACCACGCTTAATCATGCCAACGTCACCACAACTGATCCGTGGGCTTCCTGATCTCACACCACTTCACCACAACATGTCTCAAGCGCTGCAGCTTTGTCTATAAATCCTTTAATCAGATTCCGTCGCAATAACAACTTTTGATAGCTGCTCAGAACACTTAACACTAAGTATCACAGTAATGGGTAGGTCTCTTTCTCAACGCCCAGCCTGCAACAGAGGTCACGTTATTCAAGGTGCAGAGACAGGAGGCGGCGAAGGCGGCGATCTCAGCACCTTGGGCAGTTCAACCCACCTCCATACCCTCACCACTCCACCCTCGCCTCCCTCCACCAGCACCGCGCCTCCCAACAAGTCCTCTCTTTCCCTCCACTTCCTCATCGCACCCGTCCTCTTCTCCGCCACTTAATGTCAGCGTCTCCCAATATAACAAAAACATTTCATTTCCTTTACGAACACTAGTGGCCCCAGACGAGGTACACCGTCCCATCCAAAAAGCAGAGCCCCAAGAACCCCTCCTGCACTCCTGCTGCGCCCCCTGCTTGAGGTGACCTTCAAGTCTCGTCCTGTACATGTTTACTCATACAGAACCTTACAAAGCATGAACACAAATCAGAGAGAGAGAGAGAGAGAGAGAGAGAGAGAGAGAGAGAGAGAGAGAGAGAGAGAGAGAGAATGCAGGGTTGTCGTGAAAGTCAGGCATCGGAGGTGGTGGTCACGAACAGTCAGCCTTGTGTCCAAATAAAGACGCGACACAATATGAATTTGGATACAACATTATCATACAAGTCCTCTTAGGTAGAGAAAATTACTCTCCCTCTCTCTCTCTCTCAAAAACTCTCACACAACAACACACACACACACACACACACACACACACACACACACACACACACACACACACTTCCTAAGTTTATACAAACACCCCACCATGAATTCACACACACACACACACACACACACACACACACACAAACTCCACACAAGAGGCAAGGAGGAACTGGCAGACGACTGCCAAGAATACAGCTTTCTTATCACCCTGGAAGCAAACCACTGGTCGAAGTTCTCTATTAAACAGGCAATCATTTGTTATCAGCACGTCTCTCTCTCTCTCTCTCTCTCTGGTGGTGGTGGTGGTGGTCGTGGTCACGGTAATGGAAGTGTAGGAGGTGGAGTTGGTTGATCCTCTCCACTTCCACTTCAGTCTCCCAGAGTTGAACGTCCTCCTCCCTCCCTCCCTCCCTCCCTCTTGCCTCTTACTTCTTCCCCTCCTTCGCCCTTCCCCAAGCCATCCACCCACCCAGCCAGCCAGCCAGCCAGCCAGCCCGCCCTCACAATCCCCGTCATCCTCCCCAATAGGGTGAGTCACCAACCCGCCCGCTGCTCCAGACCAACGGATCCCCCACTCTACTCCCCATTCCTCTTCCCCTCCACCCCTTCCTCCCCCTCTCCCCTCCTTCCCAAGTGCCGCTATGCACCGCCCGCGACCCTTCCATTACAACAACAGTGGCAGTGTTTTTCTTATTTTTTCCCTCGTTTTTCTCCTTTTCTCGATGTTCTTTACGTTGTGTCATGAAGGGAGAACTTTGTTTCCTGGTGTGTGTGTGTGTGTGTGTGTGTGTGTGTGTGTGTGTGTGTGTGTGTGTGTGTGTGTGTGTGTGTTTGGTAGTAGTAGTAGTAGTAGTAGTAGTAGTAGTAGTAGTAGTAGTAGTAGTAGTAGTAGTAGTAGTAGTAGTAGTAGTAGTAGGAGGAGGGAGGGAGGGAGGGAGGGGAGGGAGGAGGAGGGAGGGAGGGAGGAGGGAGGAGAGAGAGAGAGAGAGAGAGAGAGAGAGAGAGAGAGAGAGAGAGAGAGAGAGAGAGAGAGAGAGAGAGAGAGAGAGAGAGAGAGAGAGAGAGAGGTAATGTATGCTGTGCAAGGCAGAGAAGAGAAGAGAAGAGAAGAGAAGAGAAGAGAAGAGAAGAGAAGAGAGAGAGAGAGGAGAGGAGAGGAGAGAAGTGAAGTGGGCTAGGAGAGGCGAGGCGGGGCGAGGCGGGGAAGGTGTACGTAGGTAAGGCAGGCAGGTGGATGAGTCAGACAGAACCAGCCGGGGTGAGTGAACAACCCTCAACCCCCTTCCAGTGTCTGTGCTCTTCGTGTGCTGCACCCCACCATCACACCACCACGTGTGGGCGGCCCCTCCCAAACCCCGCCCACGCTACACCGCCTCGCCAGCTCTTTCTTACCATGAGAAAGTCTCCTGCCCAGACGACCTGTGCAGAGTAATAAAAGTGGAGATTGTGATGGTGGTGACGATGATGATTGCTTTATACCTCACCAGTGACTGTGAGCCTTGCTACTGTTGTTACTAATGTGTCCCATACTCGCCTCTCATCCCACCTTCCAGCATAAAACAACTCGTACTAGAGTAAAAAGGCTGCCAGGACTGAGTGCGGCTGCCAGAAGCAAAATAGATCAAGGCCGCCGTGAAACTTGGCCCCGCTATCGTAATGAATTAAACTCCCGTCGCCGAGATAGGTGTCCACCCGCCGCTGCCAGCCACACACACACACACGGCGCAGTGTACCCAGGTTTCGTTTCAGCCTTTCGGGTCTTCCATCAGCTACCCCAACACTGGCAGCCTTGCGCCCTCTCGTCTCCCCTTCTTGCCATAATAAACACAAGACATAACAAAGGATACTAAGCTAAGCCTCGCCTGTCATGTTCCCCCTACACACACACACACACACACACACACACACACACACACACACACACACACACACACACACACACACCTTCCTTTGGGTCAGGGCCACGCCGCTATTTTCCGATAGATCTAAATAAGAAACTATTATCTGGATTCGCCCTAAATACTGGATCTATACAGCTAATGTCCCTCATTTTCTTATCCACAGCAATCATCATTTTCATCCACGGATCGGCCAGGCCAAGGAGACGGGAAAGACGGGCCATATTTGCTATATTTACTATCACCTTACCAAAACTTCGGAGCTAACACCACCTCTCCTTTCCTCCTTCCTCCCTTTTGTTTCTTCCTCCTCTATATCCTAGCCATCCCTAGCCCCTACCTCCTCAGCAAGTCTTTTGTCACACACCTCCCTCCTCATCCTCCTTCATCCTCTCTCATTCTTTCATTCTATCTCCCTTGTCTCTTCACTTTCCTGGCCTGCAGCACTTCCCTCTCGCCTCGCCTCGCCTCGCCTTGCCTCCCTGCCTGCCTGCCTTCCCTTCTCCGTTATCCAAACCGCTACCCACACCCCCCACACCCTCTCGACCGTCCCCACTTTACTCAGAGGCCGCTGATTACTCGTCCTCACCCGCTATATGCCTCAGTTAGGGGGACACCACAAAGCGAGTCTCCTCCTCCTCCTCCTCCTCCTCCTGCCAGAGTACCACTTAAATATCCTCTGCTTGTAGTTTTCTTCCTCAAGACAACAACAACGCGAGCGAGTGGAACGACATAGTGACCGCAAAGATGTGGCTATGATTGATGAAGCGAGGATTAGAGAGAGAGCTGTCAGAGTACGATGCTTAGGAATTAGATCAGAACAGAGAGAGAGAGAGAGAGAGAGAGAGAGAGAGAGAGAGAGAGAGAGAGAGAGAGAGAGAGAGAGAGAGAGAGAGTACATGAAGACGGTCGCTGGGTGGATAGATAAAGCAATGGGTCTTAGTCATCACACACACACACACACACACACACACACACACACACACACACACACACACACACACACACACGAGCATGGTGCAATGACTCACACCGCAAGTCATCTCTCAAGGAATAAAGGAAAGAAAAACTAAAACAAAATAAGAATAAAGAAAAAAATAAATAAATAAACAACCAAGCAGATGAAACACAACAGTCACACATTCCCAGACTGGAGATTAAATGAATGACTCGATGAATTGAACCTCTAACCCTTAAAGAAAAAAAAAAATAATAATAATAAAAAAAAAATGGGAGAGAAAAAATAAAAGACGAGAAAAAACCAGATTAAAACCACAAATAAAGAGAACGAGGGAAAACAAAAATGAGAAGATAATAATTACAAAACCACATGCGCGCCTCCTCCATGTAACTCTTGCATAATAATAAAGAAGCAACAACAACAATAAAGAAGCAACATCATCTCAGAATAGCACGAGGCAAAAATAATAAAAAAAAACAGAAAAGAAAAAAGAAAAAGAAGAAGAAAGCAAGTAAGAAAGGAATAAAGGAAACACGATAAAAGGGGAGAAAAAGGAAAAAGGAACAAATATAATGACAGGACATGAGGAAATAACATGATAACCACTGAAGCGATCAATGAAGGTAATAAAGATAAACGAACGAGAGAGAGAGAGAGAGAGAGAGAGAGAGAGAGAGAGAGAGAGAGAGAGAGAGAGAGAGAGAGAGAGAGAGAGAGAGAGAGAGAGAGACCTTTCAAGATGCCAAGGACAAGAACAATAAGACCAAGACAAAGAATATGAACCAAGATGACTAAGAACCAAGCAAGAACAGACAAAAGATAAAAAGAACCACAAATAACAAAGAACCAGGGAAACAAGAACCAGGCTGAACCAATAAACGAGGGAAGGGGAAGGAAAGTCAACTGAACCAAACAAAGAACAAAACGGGAGAGAACAGACGGTACACAAATCACGCAGAAGAGAACCAAGGAATGAGGAACCGTGAAAACAAGAGAACCGAGAGAAAAAGTCATGTAAGAACCACAGGGGATGAAAAAAAACATGAACCATCTTTAATAGAGAAGCAAAGAAAGAGGAACCAAATGAACCGAGAGAACAGAAACGAAACCATTTTACGAACTTGTGATGAAAATGAATAGGAAAAAAAAAAAGTAGTGCGCAAAATCTTAAAAGAACAGAGAACAAAGGGAAACGGGAAATAGAAACGAAGAAAACGAGGAAATAGAAAACAGAATACCCGAGAATGAGAGAAAAGAGAACCATGTAGAACCATCCACCATAAAAAGAACTAGCAGTAATAAAAACGAAAACAGGAAACACTTGAGAGTATAAATTTTCCCAGAACTGAAGAAAACAAGCAGAAGAAAACTAGGAAAACAAAAGATGGAATGATAAAATAAACGAGAGAGAGAGAGAGAGAGAGAGAGAGAGAGAGAGAGAGAGAGAGAGAGAGAGAGAGAGAGAGAGAGAGAGAGAGAGATTGACCTTTCACGTGAACAAAATAAGGATAGACAGATAACATCCCAAACAGAACCAAGGATACCAGAACACCAATGAAAAAAAGGAAAAAAAAAGGAAAATCAATATTTATACAACCCAAAGGACAGAACTAGACAGAATCAGACGCCAAGAACCGTAATTCGAACCACAAGTGACGCAAAACCTCTTATAATGAAGTAGAAGAGCCAGGGAAGCAAATAATGAACATGACACAAAGAAGAAGGAAAAGAAAATACATCCTTTTATATACGTGACAAGGAGGAGGAGGAGGAGGAGGAGGAGGAGGAGGAGGAGGAGGAGGAGGAGGAGGAGGAGGAGGAGGAGGAGGAGGCATGGCACAGTCACCTTCAAGCAGTTAATAATCATGCGGGAGTTTCATTGAGGGAGGAAGGGAAAGAGGAGAGGAAATAAGGGGAGACGAGGGGTCCACTCTCCATTAATGTGAGGGAGAGCCAAGGGAAAGGTGTGTTAAGAAGCGAGGGGAGGGGAGGGGAGGTGAGGTGGAAGGCAAGTTACGTTGGTCAGGAAGAGAGGGTAAGGGTGGAGAAAGAGAAAGAAGGTGGAAGGCTAGTTTAGGGAATGTGTGTTGAAGATAAAGAAGGTGAGGATGAAGGGAAAGATACGTTAGGTCAGAGTAGAAGCGAAGAAAAGGCTGGGAGTGGAAGGTTAGGTTAGGTTAAGTTGGGAAGGTCATGGGAAACTGAAATCAGGATGGGATTAGAAGGCATGAGATGTTACGTTGGGTTAAGTCAGGTCAGTGAGATACGTTTTTTCTTCTTATGTCAGAGTGGAGGGAAGTTTCGAGAAGTCAGAGTGGAGGTGGAAGGTGAGGGAGAAGGTAGTATAGGTGGTGGGTGAGTCATGGCGTTATCAGGTGATGGTGGCGGCTGTGTGGCGCTATCACATCCTCAGGCCCTCCAGTAGATGACACAATAACAGATAGTCCGGACACCCCTCGCCCCAGCTGGCATTATCAGTAAACACAGCCGAGCCCACTGTCTCCTGCCTCACTTATTTTTCTTCTTTCTTTCGTGGATAAGTTCTCACCTCGCCTAAGGCCCTTCCCCTATCCCTGCATGTTTGACACACACACACACACACACACACACACACACACACACACACACACACACACACACACACACACACACTACACCACTACAACTAACTATGTCTCAATGATGCAACTTCAACAAAACAATGCGTAAAAAAAAGCTGAATACGAACGACTTTACACAAATCCCTGCATGTTTGACACACACACACACACACACACACACACACACACACACACACACACACACACACACACACTACACCACTGCAACAATGTCTCAATGATGCAACTTCAACAAAACAATGCGTAAAAAAAAAAGCTGAATACGAACGACTTTACACAATGCTTTACAAAATACTATAAATACCACCAAGACGACAATAATAATAGATGCAACTTTGACACACTGACTGTACTGCACACTGAAGCCTTAGCCAGCGCCTGAATATTTCATTGCTCTGCTCCGTTCCTGGCGTGCCATCCCTTGTATAAAATTATATAATATTAAATAATATACCCCAACGCTGTGTGTAGTCAACCCACGTGCATACTGATTGAGGCTAAGCAAGGCAAAAGGGGGATTGGGAGGAGGAGGAGGAGGAGGAGGAGGAGGAGGACAGAGAAGGGAGGATAGGAAGGGTGGGACAAGGCAAGGCGAGGCGTAGCGAGGCCAGGCGAGGTAATGCAAGGCCGTGCTCAGCTTCCCGCGGCAGGGGTGGAGACATGGTGGTGACCCTGGCTAAGGTGACGTCACGGGAGAGTGGCCGCTGATGGCTTCATTATGAACACTATCACACTATCAACAAGGAAATAGAATGTCCTAATTTGGGCAGTGGCGATCACACCTGTCCTTCCGGCACACGGGCAGCCGAGATACTGCTTAAGTGCCGCATGATTTCAACTCCCGCCTCCGCGTGCCACTCGTACCGGCCAGGTTGGGGGCAGCCCGGGGCCTCACCACACACACCTGGCCGCGTCTTCCCCGGTGCTTCAGTAATGACTATTGAAGGCACGCCAGGCCGAGTCCCTCAGGGCTTGAGCAGGGAGTGAAGGGAGCCCGAACAATGGCGAGCAGGAAAAATCCATTTCAGGAGAGGTGTGGGGCAGAGGAGCCCTCCACCATTCCCTACGTGCAGTACTCCCCAGTGTGCCGCGGCCCGGGGCAAGGCACGAGCACAAGAGACAAATGCATCCACATTATTCCTCGACGAGTAACTAACGAGTTTCCCTTCAATTAATTATCATAATGAACTCGTGATATGCGTCTGGGAAGTTACAATGGTTTAGTTTCATTATCATAATAATTATCATCATTGCCTGCATCACTATTATTACTCCAAACAATATTTCAGTAAGAGCAATACAGTGGGCGCGCGGCGACTGTCCCGAGGTCTTTCATCCTGGAACCACCCACTCCCACGTGCCTACGGCCTTCGCGTCCCTTCACCTCCCGCTAAGCTGCACTCCCACGCCCAGCAGCCAGCGCTCCGCCAAGGGTATTGCTTCCACACCCTCTGGGCACGTACAGCCATGTGAGACAAACGCATCAGACGGCCGTATTGATCATGAAGCGGCCGGGGAACACAACCTTCCTGTGTCCGGTACTAGCCCGCCGATGCCGCTACACCCGCCTACACGTCAGTACCCTAGGGCGACGGGGCTGGCTGAGCGGAGGAGGCAGGTGAAACGGGAGTAAGTGAAGCCAGTGTGGATGTAGGGATAGCAGGGATGGTCATGACAATGGCAGGGTATGGATGTCAGGGTGGGCATGAAGGGGAAGGGTGTGGAGGGTGAGGGGGTACGCTGATACGTAAAGTGTCATCAACAGCAGCTTTCCATCAGTCTCCTGTCACTCAGGGATGCAGGCGTGGAGAGACAGCCCACGCTCACCAGCACACGTCATCACGACCCACTCCAAGCGGTAAGCGTGGCCGCAGGGTCTGTCTGTATGTTCGTCTGTTAGTTCGTCGTTGGCATTGGAATATTTAGTAGACATACAAATCCACCCCTCCCCCCCTCTATCCGCCAAGAATGCCTCGAGGACAAAAACAACAACACAATACACCGCAGTCAAATGTCACGCACAACAAAAGACTAATACAAGACATTATATTGCACAGACTGCTCTCCGCTAATGACGAAACTCTCGCAACAATGACACAGCTAATGACGGCAGGATATGAAAACTGGCAAGACTTCCACTACATCGCGCGCGCACACACACACACACACACACACACACACACACACACACACACACACACACACACACACACACACACACACACTGAATGATACCAGAAAAAAAACATCCAATATCCAATTCTATGAAACACCTCATTAAACACCTGTTGAAGATCCCTACCACACAAAACACCTATGAAACCCAACACTTCCCATCCCCATCCCTCTCTGCCACTCTGCCCTGCCCTTCCCTTCACTCCCACGCTCACACTCACCACTAAACACACCATTCACCATAAGCCACACTGAAACGGCACCTCCACAGCCATGAACCAAAAAAAGAGGTGGAGTTGTAAGGTTAGCAAGGCAGTGTACCCCCTCCACCCTACCCCAACGAGGAGCCATCCACTCTAAGCCTCCAGGGCCTCGTGCCTAATCAACCTGGCCCCGGGAGATATGCACGGTGCCTCCTTGACGACTCTTTCCCCCGCCTGATGAGACGCCCTCCACACACGCTCTCCGCACGCCCTCATTACGCCCTAAAATAAAGCAGAATCCTCGTGAGAGATGGAGAACCTGATGGCGGAGCTTGAGAGAGAGAGAGAGAGAGAGAGAGAGAGAGAGAGAGAGAGAGAGAGAGAGAGAGAGAGAGAGAGAGTCCAGCATGTAAGCAGTAGCGATCAGGTATTCTTAAGTACCGTACACTATAAAGACTGATAGGGACACCCATAGGAGGAGGAGGAGGAGGAGGAGGAGGAGGAAGGCCAGTCCTCACTTCAAGTCCGGAATAACTATAATCTGCTACTGCATACTGGCTTCCCTATGGCTGTTTGTTGGGGAGGGACAGACAGTGGTAGTGGTGGTAGTGGTGGCGGCGCCTAAGCAAAGACCAATGGTGTGTGTGTGTGTGTGTGTGTGTGTGTGTGTGTGTGTGTGTGTGTGTGTATAATTCACCTCGGTCGCCTGCTGGTCACCCAGCCAATCTTCCCCATTACGAAGCGAGCTCAGAGCTCATAGACCGATCTTCGGGTAGGACTGAGACCACATCAACACACATCAAACACCGGGAAAGCGAGGCCACAACTCCTCGAGTTACATCCCGAACCTATTTACTGCTAAGTGAACAGGGGCCACACATTAAGAGGCTTGCCCATTTGCCTCGCCGTGTGTGTGTGTGTGTGTGTGTGTGTGTGTGTGTGTGTGTGTGTGTTGTGTTTAAGACTAATCAGAGAACAGAGAACTAACTGGGCTCCTTAACACACACACACACACACACACACACACACACACACACACACACACACACACACACACACACACACACACACACACACACCTTAAAACAAGGAAAACAATAATGCTTTCAACAACAAACGGGGAAACAAAACAAACACAGCCCTACCATCTCTCCCGGCGCCTGAGAGAGAGAGAGAGAGAGAGAGAGAGAGAGAGAGAGAGAGAGAGACTGGACGCTATAGTGGAGAAAAATGTCGAGCCTCTGCTTAATTAAACACAGCTCCATAGTGCTGCTCTTCCTCTTCCTCTTCCTCCTGTCTTCTCGTTTAATTAGCTCTCTATAACCAAAGCGTCACTTCGGCCCACATCTGACCTTTACTGGTGCTTGCTCACGCGCGCTCCACACACACACACACACACAGAGAGAGAGAGAGAGAGAGAGAGAGAGAGAGAGAGAGAGAGAGAGAGAGAGAGAGAGAGAGAGAGAGAGAGAAATATCACAAAGCAGGAGAGATCAGATCGGGTGAGAAGGAAGTGCGGAGAAAGGAGACAACAGCCCCAGCAGCCTCCCTCCAGCCTTCCCTTCCCTCCACTACCCACACTCCACACTTAGCTTGTCGATTCCCTGCACATCACTTTAAAATGACATCAACTGCAAGTAAGACACACGCCTACGCTAATTCTCTCTCTCTCTCTCTCTCTGTTGTGGTTGTCTTTCTATACAACTCTATGTAACTCTCTCTTCCCTACCTCACCACACGCGCTGATATCACCATCACCACATCACCCATTCACCACCGCCGGCACTTTTCCCTCGTCAACTGTCCCGCCTCCCGAAGAAGCAGACTGTATCTGCGGCGCCTCCTCCACTATATTGATCTCTCTCTCCTCCTATACATCCCACCGCCATTCATTTTCTCCCCCCGAGTTCCTTCCCCTCAGCTACGAGTTTCTCCTTCCGGGCCAAGAAAGAGGCTGGCCAGGTTCTCGCAGCACCATTGGGAGGCGCAACGGCCTTAGCATTGCTCCTGCGGAGTGTGCTATCTCGCGGAAGCACAGGTGAGCTGCTTTACACTTCCGCGTTGCATTTTTACCACTGGTTCAGCTTTCTAGGCGGCGTATGGCAAGGAGCTGCATCGCCAGGATCTGTGGGACTCAGCCTCCCTACACGGGTCATGCGGGCAGCAAGACGTGACGTGACGTGACGGGGTAATAAGTGGGACGGTGAGAAGTGTTGGGGAGGGGTGGGGGAGGGGGATGAAAAGCGCTTCCAACTCGTGTTGCGGCACCGCTACGTGAGAACAAAGAAGTTAAACGGAGCCAGGACCCGGAAGTAACCACAAAACAACGGGCGAGAGACCCTCCTTCACAAGCAACGGGAGGCGAGCACCTCAAACACTACCGCTACCCTTCCCACGCCTCCACACACACACACACACACACGATCAAGTCTCACCCTAATCAAGCCAGCGGCATAACGACCGACCCTAAATTTGCCAACTTTTCAACAGCAGCGGCTTGCCGCCGTCCACTGCAATCTTGGTGAAAAACGAGATTTTAATGGAGCCTCCAACTCGGATAATCAATAGCGTGGCAGACCTTCCCTACATGCCACACACAACCCTCCGCCAGCCAAAAGTGCCCAAAGATGCTCCAAATCGATAGCCGTTTCCCTACATGTGACGAGAAGCCAAAGGCGCACCACGACTCTCCAAGTGTCTGGCTGGCACCGGGTCTGCTAGCGTCTCGCGGTTCCCTCCCTCTCCAACACAGCAGTAATCTGGTGACCGACCACACACACACACACACACACACACACACACACACACACACACACACACACACACACACACACACACACACTGCTGACTAAGCCACTCGCAGGCCACGCCAAGTCTTCTCGCCCCGGCGGGACCGCCGACGCAGCTAACTCTTCAAAGGATGAAACGCGAAGTTTAACCAAACTGGGCGTCGGTGTTTATCGGCCGCGTTCTGAATCCACACCTGTGTCACGCAACGCCCAGAGGAAACCACACAGGTCCCTCAAGGGCTCACCAGGCGATGAGGCGCTAGCCCGCACTCTTTCCTGGCCCGTCGCTTCCCTTGGAGACTACGAGAGCAACTCACCTTTACTCGCACCTCGCCGACGGCCTCCCCCTCCCATCCCCCACCTCTCCCTTATTCCCTCCAGCCCTCCATAACTGCGCCTTAATTATTCGGTCATGTCGGACCCCGGGCTGACGACGGAGGCACACGAGGAAGCCCAAGTGTCCTCCCCGAGAGACACAGGCAGACGACACACATCACCTTCCCTAATCAAAGGAACCGTCGGGCCTTGTCACCGGAACGAGTTATTTCGGCCAGGTCGCTCTCCCGTCTAATGAATGAAAGCCTTCCAAGCGCTTGCATCTGGGATTTCTTCTCTTCCTGCCTCGTTTTCCAATGCACGTTCACCAAGGTTAGGAGGAGGGAGGCGGGGGTTGGGAGGATGCATGACGGTCACTGCTCGCCTGCCGCCAGCAAATAATCCCCCTTCCCGCTCCTCTCTTCTTCCCTTCCTTTCCTCGCCTGTCACTGCTGGGGCATCTTGCTGCTGCTCCCTCCCCCTTCCTTACCTCCCACGCCTCCCACACTACGCCGCAGACGGAGCGCTCAGCCTTACCGACAGGGAATCTCGAGTCCCATTCACCGCAGCCCGTGTTTACTATACTACAGCTTTCTACACCAGCATTTCTTCCCGGTGAATGAAAAGAAAACGCGGACTCGTCGTTGTGTAGAATGAAAACTGCTTCTACAACACTATTTCTTAACTGTTTTCTTTACCTTTTTTTATCCATCCCCTTGACTTACGATGATGCTCCCTCCCTTTCACCTCCCTGCCTACCCTCCCCTCCGCTCTGCTAGTCACGCCCTAAAGGTCTAGCCCACACTCGTCGCCTCCCTCCATTCATACACCGCCCTGACCAGACCAGCTCATCACTGCAGCCTGCCAGCGAGCGTGTATGTGTCTGACACCCCGAGATACTGTTCTTTCCTGTCGTAGCTTTTTGCCATGATTCAATTTAAATTAAAGTGGTGCAGCCGATTTCACGCGACGGAGGTAATGATGATTGCGCCTCGTTTTCAGGTTTCTGTTTGTGCGTGTGGCCCACTTTCCTTGCCTGCAGCCCAGGGGGAGGTGAAGCGGTCACGAGAGTTCTTGGTGTCTTGGGAGCACAAAGGCAGGCAGGCAGGCAGGCGCCCAGGAGAGGAGGGAAAGCGGGAGGGAAAGTCTGGCAAAGGAACGCCCCTCAGTGGTACTGTACATTGGCTACAAAGGAAATCAGGATACCAGGAACTTTTCCCTTCCCTCTCGTCCCTTCCATTCCCTTCAGCAGCCTCTCTACCAACCCTCCTGCGTTACACTTTCCTGTGTGCATCACGATCTATGAACACCTCTCCGCCACCGTCCCCCCCCACACGCACGCCCGCCACGTCACGCCAGCACACTTGGCGCCGCGGCACGTCACGGCACCCACATCAAAACTTTGCCTCTTCCAAGTGTTCGGCTGAAGGCGCTGAGGGAGGGCGCAGGACACTGAGGGAAGGGGTGGAAGACAACAGGTTTTAGTCCACAGAGGGTGTTGTGGTGTCCCAGCAGCGGGTAACGAGATGCTTCCTGCCGCTGCTGCTGGTGCATGACTGAGGGAGGAAAGGAAGGGCGGAGCGACACCACTGTTCCTGCTGCTGTCGGTGGTGGCGGCAGCGGCGGTGGCGGCGGCCTGTGCAACGGCGCATGACCGAGCTTTGTCCGCTGCTCCTCCCTCACCGCCACGGCCGCCAGCGGGACTTCACCTTCCTTCGGCCTACGAGTACAAGGCCTGCAAGCTGCCAACACCAGGGCTGGCCGGGAAGGACTCGCCGGAAAAAAATAAATAAATAAAAAAAAGTAATCATGGAAGTAGTATGACAGGAAGACCCACACAAGCATGTCACCTTCAAGGGCACCTTCTGTCTCGCGCCTCCTCCTCCTCCTCCTCCTCCTCCTCCTCCTCCTCCTCCACCACCACCACCACCACCACCACCACCACCACGCTCTTCACCACCAACCCCAACACAGCCTACGAAGACCTGCAACACCACGCCAGCGAAGACCTACACCACAGCCAGTTAAAATCCACTAATCTAGAGGGACTTCAATCGAAATACAGGCGATCTCTGCGCCAGCCAGTATGTCTCTTTGTCCTGTTTCATCCCTCCCATCCACACTATCCACACATCCAAGACTATGTTGTGTGGTAAAGAGGGTCAACATCCGCCCTTTCCACATCCTCTACAAATGATGACGGCACAGTAGTTCCAAGCCACGAACGCTCAAAAAAGGCCGTGCGGTCACGAAATCCTGAAGTTATTCGTACACGTTTGTTGAAAAAGTTAAAACGTGTGTGTGTGTGTGTGTGTGTGTGTGTGTGTGTGTGTGTGTGTGTGTGTGTGTGTGTGTGTGTGTGTGTGTCCGTCTTGATAAGGTGGTGTTGAGTGGACTGAGCGGGAGGTCATGCTGCAATGCCACATCATAAGCTGATTTCAGTTGCACAACACACAAATATTTCCCGACAAACGAAAGTAATGCGAAGCCATAACTTGTAACCTACGAATCAGTCAACTTGAAGGAAAGACAATACAGAGAGAGAGAGAGAGAGAGAGAGAGAGAGAGAGAGAGAGAGAGAGAGAGAGAGAGAGAGAGAGAGAGAGAGAGAATAAACAAGCATCGAGAGGTATGAATCAAGAAGTGTAAGAACAACACCAAACACCACACTGTAAACACTAAGAGGAGACAAGGAGGACCACCACCACCACCACCACCCACGTCCTCCACCAACCAAACCCTTAAACCCTTAGTCAAATTAAGGGAACAGTTTAAAACAATCCAGGCCCTGTTAGGTGCTGACCACGACGACCATCACCCCTAGCCCCACCACCTTCACCCTTACGCCCTTTCACCCCACCACCACCACCACCACTACACCCCAGGCGCTCATCCTCCTCACCAGCACCACCACGAACACAACAACAACACCCCGAGTCAGTAAGATATTTGGTTTCTAAACATGTCACGCGATAAGAGATAAAAAAGGCGAGATCCAACACGTCCACAATAATTCAACAACGCGTCCTTGATTTACTCATTACCGCCATTTTTCTGCACGCGAGCTGAGTCAGAGCAAGGACTGTGAAGAGTAGTACAAATAATAATCTATCATAGCAAAGTCTCACACTCACACAAACTTGCAACTGGATAAATACATCAGCGTTGAAAGATTGCCTGGCCGAAAGACCGACCGACCGACTGACTGCTGTTTATCTGATTCAAAATTATCCCCCCAGCCCCTCTCCCCTCTCTCAGCAGAACTAAAACCATCCAAGGATACAGCGACTAATCCCAAGTATCGTAAAAGACTAAGTAATGTATCGAGTTTCCTGCTTCAGTGTGTGTGTGTGTGTGTGTGTGTGTGTGTGTGTGTGTTCTTAATTTTTACTAGTTTTTCCCCAGAGAACATTTTTTTTTTATCTCTTTCTCTATTTATATGTCCGTGTTGTTTTATTCCATGTTGTCTATATTGATTTGCTACCTGGCTATTCCTGTGACAGTGAGAGAGGTCAGGTATGTATCTAGCAAGCCAAACTTGCCACAATAATAAGTTTTTATGATATTCACGATACTCAGATCAATAAAATGCCAATTCGTCTCAATACTTCTGTCATGTGGGACTTGTATAGGGGTGAAAATCTGCCCTATAAAGAGCATTAAAATTTTACTGGTATTCTGAGCTTAAATTTTATCACTAACTTCCCAACTCAACACTAACGCGTCCCACTCAAGTAACAGGTATTAAATTTTCACACACAGTAAGTCTTCAGCCAGGTAACATCTTTCTATTTTCTCTAGCCCAACTTACTCCAGTACCCAGGTAAAAGTTTCCTCCTCCACTCCTTCCCTTGCTCCACACAAACCCACTGCTCAACTCGACACCACTCAGCACCTCCCATGTCATGCCGAGAAGAGGAGGATATTACGAAAAGATATTTAAGGTAAAGTATATCCTGACCGTGATACTGGATAAGGCCCCCTCCCCATCTTCCCACCTACCCTTCCCTCCATTCCCCATGCCCCTATCGTGCTCTGTGGTGAGGAACGAAACCCCCGCCAACCCCCAACCCCTCATAACATCAGAGTGAACGTGACGCAACGCCCCCACAGACTTAACTTGAGCCTTACATAACACGCTGGCTGAGGTACAATTATGATACATATTACGTCATTCTGTATTATGATCGGGCACGGCAGCACCACTACCACCACCAGGTCTACTATACTACTATCGCCTACAACCACCTCCTCCTTTTCCACCACCACCACCACCACGACGACCAGTCTCTATCCCTTCACCTTCATAAGAGTCAACAGCATAAAAAAAATATAAATAAATAAAAAAAACCAAGACCCGGTTCCTGAAACACACACACACACACACACACACACACACACACACACACACACACACACACACACACACCAATTACAAGTAAAGTTCACAAATATGCTGCAGTCTGCCCCACCTTCCTCCTCCTCCTCCTCTTCTTCCCCCAACAGGAAAGGCTTTTACCCTCCCCTCTCTCCCTCCCTCTCCTCCACTACCAACTAACACCATAACTATGTTCATTATTGCAGCAACAACAACCTCCATCTCCTCTTTCTCTTTCCTCCTCCTCTTCCTCCCTCACAACTGCATCTCGTTCCTTCTCTTCCTCCTCCTCCCTTCATCTCTTTCAACACCACAATAGGTACCCATCTCCTCCCCAACCATCACCTCTTTCAACATCACCAGGTATACACTTCCTCCACTCACCATTACCACCACCACCACCAATCAACATCCACCTCCTCCCGACTGCTTCCGAGCTGCCTGTCCTTGTTCTGACGCTAACCTCCCTTTCACTAACCCCACACTGCCAACACCCACCTCCCCCAACCCGAACCCCGCAGCGTCTCCCTCATCTCCAGCCCCACCCTAGCTCTCCAAAATTCACTAGGATTGCAATCTAACCCCCAGCACCACTCGTCTCCACCCTGATACCATTCTGGTCCCACATATATCCACTCACTGCAGCCACATCCTCCCACACATCTTTCACCGCATCCCCCACATCTCAAAAGCACAACACTCCCTAACCACCAGCCCTCCACAACTCGACCCCACCAGCACCACACAGCCGGCCCCCACATCCTAAACCCGCCCTTGCCACACACACACCCTCCCCACATAATAACCCTCCGGTCTCGCCTCTGTCCTTCGCAGGCCCCGTCGGCTCGGCGTCGCCTTCGGGGCCCCACCTCGCCGTCCCTGCCTCACCAGCATCCTGCATACCATCCCTCGCGTCCTGCCGGCGCCTGTGTGGAGGCCGGGATCTGGGCTGCCGGCGGGAGGCGACGCCTGTCGAGACAGTAGTACGTACTACCAACTGACACTCATCAATCCACCAGCACCACGTTAACCGCCGAGTGCTGCACCACCACCGTCAACACAACACTGGCGACACTGCAGCATTCAACAACATCCACAGGATAACGTTTCACTTTGTACATCAATCCAGGTAATTTCCACTCGAAATGCTGCACAGGGATCGAAAATAACAATAGCGCAAAGGAGCGACATGCACGCACCACCCCGCCATGAGCACTCCCAGGAACTAACTCGCGGCGGCCGGTCAAGCCCAGCACCGGGATCCAACCGACGGCTCGTTGCCACACGCCGCCACACTCACTCTCCCCTGCACTTCTTTACCTTCTGTCACTTCTCCGGGGCTTCCGACACAATGCAGACGCCTACAAATAAAAGTTAAATACAACCCAGAAACTAGAGTGGGGGCTGTGTCGCGGGGCAGCGATGAATTACTTGGCAAGACGTGGTAGCTGAGGCGGACCAGCTGGGAAGAACAGTCTGTGTAAAAAGTTGGAGGCGGTGCCCGCGGGGGTGTGTGAGTCTGACCACCGCCACCACCACCGGCGTCAACACTCCTCTCCTCCCCTGTACCCTTCCTCACACCCTGCTGCACCACACCACAGCTACACACGCCACCCTCACCGACACCACCTCATCACATCCACCCACCCACCCTCCCTCCCTCCCTCCCTCCCATCCAGTACCTAATAACACAGCAACGCAGCCGCCGCTACCTGCAGTACACAGCTAAAATTTCCAATATTACAACAGACTAAACACCGCCATACATACACACAGCCTTCCACCCCAGCAGCACCATAGCGCATCCACCCCAGCAGCACTTCACACCCACATTATCTCCACCCTGCCCCACCTGCATCAGCACATCGCAGCCACAACACCCCCACTCCCCCACCCCCGTGCAGCAGCACACCACAGCCATCCCGTCTCCCTGACCTCCATAACACAGCCGCGGAGTAATCAAGTGGCAGACTCGTCCAGCTCCTCTTCACGCCATGCGATTAGCACGAAGCATGGGAGGCAGACACGAATGTTGCCTTTAACCTAGACACGTGATATGTAAGGACTGATTCTATTTCTAATGAACTGCGACACCACGAATCTTTTCAGTCCATTGAAATTATTTAATATATATATATATATATATATATATATATATATATATATATATATATATATATATATATATATATATATATATATATATATATATATATATATATATATATATATATATATATATATATATATATATATATATATATATATATATATATATATATATAATGCCATAGCAACGTCTAGTTCCGTCCCTTTCCTCTCATTGGAACCCTGACACATTCCGTGCCCGTGTTGCAAATACATTTCAGTCGCAGCGGTAGGTCACGGTTCAATGCAATCATTCACGTTTGTGTGCAGCGCTGCTCGAGGCTGTCAATGTGCATGACTCCAAAGGTCGCGACTATACAAGACTAATAATAGCAGCAGCAGCAGCAGCAGCAGCAACACCACCAACAACAACAACAGCAACATTAACAGCAACAACAACAGCAGGCGCAGCAGCCCTTCGCTTGGACCATGACAGCCCAGTGTCCGACAAACCGTGAAACACTACCCTGGCGTCAGGTGCAACTCTGTCTCCCACCGCCGCCGCTCTCCGCTACGCCTCTCGTCCCCACGTCCGGGAGCTGCTGCTATGAACCTTGCTCCTGCAGGCTGGCTGAACACTCACCTAACGTAGTATGAATATCACAGGCTGTCGTCACATCGCGATAACAGCTCCACGGCCCGGCTACCTCCCCTCCTCGGTGCATCCCGCTAGTCAGCCACCCAGCAGCCGTGACAAGACAGGCCCCAGGACCCCCCCCCATCGACTACCTGCTTCGGAAACGCTATGGCCCGTGATCGACACCCGCGAACCAAATTATTTTTCTCTCTTTTTACGGTATGGGTTCCTTCCTGCCCACGATCAACAACAGGAAGCCCTCGCACCGCCCCGCGTTACACTCACACAATACACAGCCGCCTCTGTAGCTGTAGCATCAAGCTGTAAAGGACTTGTGAACATGAGCACTACCAAATTCTGCTCCTTGACAGCTTCTAGTGAACGCATAACTACACAGCACAGTTCCTTGGAGCGCAGGACTCAAGCACGCCGCGGCAGCCAACAAAAGATAGTGTTTCCCACGAGGAGGCTTCCTCCGTAAAACTATGAGATACTCACCCTGGTTGATCCGCCAGCGACACTTGTTGCCCTTACCTGCAAAGGAAGAAAATGACCATCAGTAACAGTGAACCACAAAAACAGTTAATGAACAAAACCGCTTAACAATGATAAAAGAATCCACCACAATCAGCACTAAGCAACATTTCAGTTTAATGCTATGCTAATCATCTTCATCTCTGCAATATGGGTTATACAAACAATTCCCGAGAGACTCTATTGGTTACACTCCTCGGTGGTGACACCCGGCAGGTCTCCAGTGGGTGGGCGGCATTTCTCTGCCAAGCGTGGAGATAGAAAGGCTGGAGGCAGTTGAGAATATTCCTGAAATTGGTGCAGTGGGGCCATCACGGCAACTGACATGTGTCATACTCCATCAGGCGTGCGGGGCGCCTCTAGACGTGATACCTTCCCCCTGCCCTCTCCCCTTGGGTCACGCCTCGGCCCAACGTGGTGTTCAAACCATCACGCTGATTCAATTTCTCCAAAAATACAGGGATGAGCCTCGATAGCCTTGCTCGTTTGGGTGGCGCGCCAGTTTGTTACCGGGTGACGCCACACCAAGCGTGGCTCACCGTGGCTCACTAAACCACATACCAAGACCTTGTGGGCGGCCAGTAGCCGAGGGCTGCCGGTGCACACGACCTGACCGCGGGACAAGTCGACGGCTTCCCTCAACCACGATGAGGACACGCCAACCACCACAAGGCCGCTGCCTTACGCTGAGGGAGGCAAGGGTGGGGCGGCAGGCTCTGTGTGTGTGTGTGTGTCGGGGTGAGTGAGGGGAGTAGGTCGAGGGACATCACTCACCCTAACACCATACGTGACTGCCAGCCACCGTACCGCCCTTACTGCACCCCGCCCACAACTACACCCTGCTCTGTCCATTGCCTGACCCACCACTAGCTCTCCCTCCCCTACACCACCATACACCAACTGCGCATAAAACAATGCCAACACTTAAAACTACCTTACCAATAACAAAAATTATTATAAACGTCAAGAAACAAGCAACGAAGCAAATCCTTTTAACACCAACCTACTAAAATTAATTAAAAAACACAAGTGACAAAAGGAAAAAAATATCGATTACCTAAAGTATTCCATGAAATAAATATAAATCAAGAAAGTGACAAACAAGTGACAGCAATGGCCTCCGTAGATGTGTATTGTGCAATCCTTACTGGGGGAAGGGGAAGAGGGGGGGGAGTGGAAGAAAAAATGTGCACCCTACACGTCGGTCCTTTCACAATGGCAGGACAAAACCTTTATTTAGTCTACCACACAAGACCTGAACACTCCTGACGTCACCACCACTATTACTGCTGCTGCAGGAGGAGGAGGAGCAGGAGAAAGAAGAGAAAGAGGAGTAGAAGATGGAGAAAAAACAATAAGAAAAAATGAGGGCAGTGATGAATAAGAAAAGACCTTGATTACCTTATGTGTGTGTGTGTGTGTGTGTGTGTGTGTGTGTGTGTGTGTGTGTGTGTGTGTGTGTGTGTGTGTGTGTGTGTGTAATTCACTGTTTGTTTGATCTGCTGCAGTCTCTGACGAGACAGCCAGACGTTACCCTACGGAACGAGCTCAGAGCTCATTATTTCCGATCTTCGGATAGGCCTGAGACCAGGCACACACCACACACCGGGACAACAAGGTCACAACTCCTCGATTTACATCCCGTACCTACTCACTGCTAGGTGAACAGGGGCTACACGTGAAAGGAGACACACCCAAATATCTCCACCCGGCCGGGTGTGTGTGTGTGTGTGTGTGTGTGTGTGTGTGTGTGTGTGTGTGTGTGTGTGTGTGTAGGTGCATGCAATCACCATGATAGCATGCATGTACTATTATCTTATCTGTTTATATGAATATTGTAAAGCATGTATGTATGAAAGTATGTGTGGGTGTATGTACGTGTGTATGTTTGTACGATTGTGACGACGACTCAAATCACAGGATGACTCAGTGGAGAGATCGATTGGCGGCGGCGGGAGGTGGAGGCAGAGGTGGAGGTGAGGAACAGAACAATCCACTACCACCACTACCACCACCATCATCATCACCACCCCCTCCTCCTCTCCCGGGGCTTCCTTCCACGTTTTACACCCTGGAGCATTTGGCCGCGCCCTTTGACCGGCTTACAGCGCTACACTTGCATATGTAATTCCCACAAAAATCGTTCCCGCGAGGAGAGGAGACCTGACAAGTCTCGCAACGTGGCCACCAAGAGCACCAACACTACCACCACCACCACTACCGCAGCAGCAGCAACAACAACAACAACAACAACAACAACAACAACAACAACAACAACCACTACCAGCACCATCAGGAGGAAGCAAAAATGGTTAGGAGTCTATGTCCACACAATTTGCAAACCTCATAAATTATTGACATTATGCTGTGGCTTGCGATGTATGTATGTATGTGAGTATGTCCGTCAATATACACACGTCACTATTACACTCTCTCTCTCTCTCTCTCTCTCTCTCTCTCTCTCTCTCTCTCTTTTATCATCCTTAACGATCAAAGAGGATACTGTAATTTTCCTATCCAGCTTTAAAATTACCCCCAGCGAGAGACGTCCCTCATTTATACAGCTTTAAGACAGGAGACGAGCAGGAGGAGGAGGAGGAGGAGGAGGAGGAGGAGGAGGAGGAGGAGGAGCAGGAGGAGCAGGAGCAGGAGGGAGACGAAAATATCTCTGAGGGAAGGTTGCTCGAGCACAAGGTTTGGAGAGGCAGATTGTGGAACGAGGCGACAAAGGGGGGGGGAGAGAGAGAGAGAGAGAGAGAGAGAGAGAGAGAGAGAGAGAGAGAGAGAGAGAGAGAGAGAGAGAGAGAGAGAGAGAGAGAGAACAATAGGACGTGGCAGAGTGAAGCAAAAAACAAACACATTTAAGAAAGAATTAAAAGGGCGCCTTAACAAAAACTGAAAGAAATTGAGACATCGATTGACTGACTGACTGACTGACTGACTGACATACCAGCGCCAAGCCACAATGAGGTCATAAATTAATGTTTGATATCCTTTAAAATCCTGAGAGAGAGAGAGAGAGAGAGAGAGAGAGAGAGAGAGAGAGAGAGAGAGAGAGAGAGAGATAAGTATGTACCACCGATAACGAAGATCGGAAGGTAGAAAGAAGGAAAGGAAGGAAGGAAGGAAGGAAGGAAGGAAGGAAGGAAGGAAGGAAGGAAGGAAGGAAGGAAGGAAGGAAAAGGAAATGGGGAAATAAGAGGAAGGAAGACATGACGAACTCGACAGGAGGAAAACAGGGGAGGAAATCATCATAGATAAGAGGCGAAAAATGACGCAGCGAAGAGCAAAAATCATAATGAACAACTTAATGAGACGGGAGAGAAAAACACGAATATAAATGAAGACATACTGAGAGAAGGAAGCAATAACACAGCGAGAGAGAGAGAGAGAGAGAGAGAGAGAGAGAGAGAGAGAGAGAGAGAGAGAGAGAGAGAGAGAGAGAGAGAGAGAGAGAGAGAGAGAGAGAGAGAGAGACCTGAACTTTTAGTAGTAGTAGTAGTAGTAGTAGTAGTAGTAGTAGTAGTAGTAGTAGTAGTAGTAGTAGTAGTAGAAATAACATTATCACTAGTAGTAGTAGTAGTAGTAGTAGTAGTAGTAGTAGTAGTAGTAGTAGTAGTAGTAGTATACAATCAGCAGCAGTAGCACCAACACTAACAGTAGTTGTAGCAGCAGCAGCAGTACATGAGCCAGTATCAGCACAAACAAAGCCAGTCTGTGCCTGAGAACAAAGCGACACACGATATGTCCACAGTCTCGCCGCAGCCCAATAACCAATAATTAAATGAGGTGCACGTCCAGCCACTGTGTGTGTGTGTGTGTGTGTGTGTGTGTGTGTGCGCGCAAACATACAACACCACAACCAACACATTCACGTCACTACTTTAGATATTCTACCACCAATAATAACACTAGTCACTTTTTTTTTTTTTTACTTATGATAATTAAAACTACACCCTGACATTTAACTGAGAGAAATACAATAAATGAATAACAGAGAAAATATAAACCAATAACTTTAATCCGTAGCTAATCTGCACAGGCTATATTTCCAACGTGTTATCCTTAGATGATAATCACGTATTTTTCACCGCCACTTCACTGTTACATGATGGATGGAGGAGTGGAGGAAGGCAGGAGGAGGAGGAGGAGGAGGAGGAGGAGGAGGAGGAGGAGGAGGAGGAGGAGGATGCACTGGAGAAGGAAGATTAAAGATACTGTGGTGAAGGGAAAGAGATAAACAGCTGTGAGGTTAGAAGAATGGGGTGATGTGGTGGAGGGTGTTAAGTGGTGAGAGGTGTGGAGGTTAGAACGTATTAGAGTGAAGATAATGTTGGGATGAGATGCAGTGGGGTGAAAGGAGTTAGGTTATGAATTATGGAATGATAAATATTGGGGTGAGGAAGGAGTTACAAACGTTGAGAATAAGAAGCAGGGAGTGACAAGCATTAAGGTGAGGAACAATGGGATGAACGGTGTAGGAATAAAAGTTAAGCGAGTAAGAAGCATAACAAATGTTGGGGTTTGGGGTGAGGGGCAGTGGGGAGATAAGACCGGTAGTGACAATCGATAGAGATGAGAAGTAGAAAGTTACAAGTACGGGGAGGAAAAATAGTAGGGAGATACTGGGGCGGAAATCAATGGGGATGAGAAATGTAAGGTCATTAGAGGTGTGAGGAGCAGTGAGATGAGTGATGGGCTGACACACAACACTTAAGAGTATTTCAATGGGAAGAGTACAGAACAGTAGTATCTAACTTAACCTAACCTAACATTTTTTTTTTCAATCCAATCAGACTCAACTTAACCCAACGTAACTTTTACCCCAACCTAACCTAGCCAAACCCAACCCAATCTTTTAAACTCAGCTTCACTCAACCAAACCCAACCCAACTCAAACGAAACCAAACCAAGCCAAGCCAAACCAAATCGAATCGAACCGAACCGAATTTAACCAGACCTATCCCTGCCTCACCTAGCCTACCATGGGGTGAGGGTGTAGAGAGGCCTGGGGTGTGAGTGCAGGGACCCCTGGGGTGAGGAGGGGTGAAGGGCAGCATGGGGTGACAAGAATCATAGGAGGGAGGGTCGCAAAAGGGTCAGCACGGTCTTCCAATCCTTCCCTACCCAGACATACACTATTTACACCATCCTTCCCCACGTTCCCCCTTTCCCTCTCCCCCTCCCATCAACCCCATCACCCTGTCCTGTCCCATCACCATCCGCGCCATGACACTTGCAAGCCCTGAGTGCCGCCACGAAATCAATCATTCTAAAAGCGACAGGAGACTAGACGCACGCACGCACGCAAACACTCCTCCCCTCCCCCAACACACACCACTATACGCACATAACGATCCCTGTCAGTACACACACACACACACACACACACACACACACACACACACACACACACACACACACACACATGCATGCTACTTACGCACGCACACAGGATATGTTAGTGCTATTTTTTGAGGGGTGGGGCATACACAATACGCACATATCGACCCTTCAAAGGTATACACTACACACACACACACACACACACACACACACACACACACACACACACACACACACAAGTGCATACATACGAGAAGATCGATAAATAGACAGATAAGGACAGCCAGAAAAACAAAGCTAGATAGACAGGTAGATTGACAAATAGATAGTGGATGAAACACACATTCACACTCTTACACACACACACACACACACACACACACACACACACACACACACACACACACGTACTGTACCTCACATGTACTATTACACCAACTTTTACACACACATATACACGCGAACACACACTTTCAAAGAGACTACTAGATGATAAAAAGAGAGAGAGAAAAAAAAGACTTGAAAACCTTGCGACAAAAGAAAACTTTAAAAAAATTACATCCGCCCTACTACTGCCACTACCACCATTATTACTACTACTACTACTACTACTACTACTACCACCACCACCACCACCACCATCACAGTCACGCCCAGCCGCTCGTCCCCTCAAGCTTAAAATGAGTCTGCGTGATTATATACTCTTTCCATCCTTCCATCAGCGTCAGGCATCCTCATCCCTTCAGATTCATTCACTCCCCTCCCTTCCTCGCTTCCTTCCTTCCTTCCTTTTTCCTTCTCTCCAGCCATTCAAAATCTTCAATTCTTCACGTCTCCCTCCTTCCCTCATCTCCTTCCAGCAATTTCAATTCTCGACTTTCATACATTTTTTTCCTATCCTCCTTCCTTCTTTTCCTTTCCTTTCGTTACATCCAGCTATTCTCATCTTTAATTCCTCCTTCCTTTCATTTCTCGCTCCTGATTTACCTCCTCACCTCTCCTCGTTTTCTTCCTTTTCCCACTGTCCTCACTCATCAGTTCCATCGTCTTCCCATCCACCCATTCTGATCTTTTATATCCCTTTTCCCCCTTTACGTCCCTCACCCTTTCCCTCCCTTCTCACCACCTTCCCTCACCTCCATCACCACGTCTGCTTCACTCCTTGCCCTCCTTAGCGGCACCAAGCACACACAGGAGGCGGCGGAGGGGGAGGTTGGGGCTTTGACAAAACGACGAAAACTGCAAATCCACACCAGCTATGAGACACTAATGCGATAAGCTTTCCTGCAGTGACGACGAGTGTGTCAGGGAGAACGGAGGCTGGAGTGAGAGTGGTAGAGTGTTACAATACGTCACCACAGCCACACCACACCACCCAAACACACTCGTACTGATCATGCCATTGCCAAACACACGTACCCAGAATACATGCATAAAATCAAGAATAACCATGTCAATAGCGCGTGTGTCACCAAATAAACGTTATATTATCTGGTTCAACGATAAGGGAAGGGAAGAAGGGAAGGCAAGGAAGGAAACAGAAGGGAAAGACGAGTTGAAGAATTGAGGAGGGAGAATTCTGGGTACGACGGCGATAGTGGTGATGGTGGTGATTAGAGTAATCCTTGGGTGGTGGTGGTGGTGGTGGTGGTGGTGGTGGGTGTGAAAATATGATTAACGCGCATGGGAGACAGACAGGAGACGGACAGGATAAAGTAGGAGACAACAGACGTGAGGGAAAAGTAGGTCATACTGGGATTGGAGGAGGAGGAGGAGGAGGAGGAGGAGGAGGAGGAGGAGGAGGAGGAGGAGGAGGAGGAGGAGGAAGGAAGGAAGGAAAGGTAAAGAGAAAGCATTAGTGGAGCAAAGAACTGTTTGCAAGTCGAGTCAGGAATATATGGGAAAGGAGGAGGAGGAGGAGAAAAATTGAAAGCTGAACGTGAGTTACGGAGGAGGAGGAGGAGGAGGAGGAGAGGAGAGAGAGAGAGAGAGAGAGAGAGAGAGAGAGAGAGAGAGAGAGAGAGAGAGAGAGAGAGAGAGAGAGAGAGAGAGAGAGAGAGAGAGAGAGAGGCGACAAAGGCAGGAACAGCAGGCGGAGCATGATAAAATGTGAGGGCAAAGAGGACGACCTGAGCACACACACACACACACACACACACACACACACACACACACACACACACACACACACACACACACACACACACACCAAATACTCGCTGAGATAGAAACGGAAACAAAGAGATACCATGCAGAGAGAGAGAGAGAGAGAGAGAGAGAGAGAGAGAGAGAGAGAGAGAGAGAGAGAGAGAGAGAGAGAGAGAGAGAGAGAGAGAGAGAGAGAGAGAGAGAGAGATGGCGGAATAAGAACAGGAAGAACCAAGGTGAGCTGAAAACAGGGAGGAAATACACGCAAATTAAGAGAGAGAGAGAGAGAGAGAGAGAGAGAGAGAGAGAGAGAGAGAGAGAGAGAGAGAGAGAGAGAGAGAATGCACGGGGCTACAAAACCATGATAAAAAAAAAGTATAAAAAAATGTCACGGATTAGATTTTGCAGTTAACTCACGAAGGCATTGACACGAGAGAGAGAGAGAGAGAGAGAGAGAGAGAGAGAGAGAGAGAGAGAGAGAGAGAGAGAGAGAGAGAGAGAGAGAGAATCAGGGAAAACTACCTTAACTACCCTAATAACCTAATCACAGTACAATTACACATCATCTTGCTACAGTACCGTGATTTGATTATCTCTCTCTCTCTCTCTCTCTCTCTCTCTCTCTCCGTTAGGTTAGGACGTTTGCTCCCCTTCCCTTTATCTCATTCCGTCTCTTCCCCATTCATTTCCTCTTTATTCTCAGTCTTCCTTTCCCTTTAACTCTCTCTCTCTCTCTCTCTCTCTCTGTTTATTCCACCTCATTCGTCATTGATTTTCTTTAGTTTCCTTTTTTCTTTGTTCTATTTCATTTTTTTTTCTGTTTATCCTCATTACTTTAAATCGACATTATTTTTTCTTTATTTTTTTTTTCTATTCATACATTTTCTTATCTACACCCTGTTCATCCCTCTCCTTTTCCCTTTATATTTCCTTCTATCCTATCCTTGTTTGTCTTCGTTTCTTCCTATCTCCTTATTAACTAATTTTATTTCTATCTTTGCTATCCATATTAGTTTTCATTTCAACTCTCTCTCTCTCTCTCTCTTCCGTCACCCAAAATGCATCTTCCTCCCCTCTTCCATCCAAGCTATTCACTCATCCACCCTCTCCACCCATCTCAACCTTCCTCTTTCCTCTCATCGTCCTTCCCTCCTCCGTCTACATCCTGCAACATCCGACTTTCCTCCACATTCCCTCTCCGTTAATCTGAATCTTTCTCCTTCCTCCTTCACTTTCTCATTCCTCTTCGTTAACCTCCCCTTGGCCTCCGCGGACCCACACTAACGGGAGAGAGGAAGCGTGGAGAGGAAGGGGAATGACATGGAGATTACACTGAGGAACGGAGTCGGGGGTGGGTGAATGAGTGAGTGAAGGAGTTTGTGAGTGAGTAGCGTGCATGTCTTGTAGTGTTGCCAAGTTTAGGGGAGATTGAGAGGGTGGGGTTTGTTTGGTGGTGTGGTGTGGTGTGGTGTGGTGTGAGGATGTGTCGTGAGTGAGTGAGTGAGTAAGTGAAAGGGTATTGTAATTAATGATGGTGTTGGTGGTGGTGTTGGTAAGGACATTGTGGGTGTACTATCTCTCTCTCTCTCTCTCTCTCTCTCTCTCTCTCTCTCTCTCTCTCTCTCTCTGCAAGGTAATGATACTATAATTCAAATAAATGAAAAAGGAAATAGACAAATTGCTTTCTAACTTTCTTTATCATTTCAGTGGCATGCAGTAGCTACCACCACTAACAATATCAGGAAATTCTCTCTCTCTCTCTCTCTCTCTCTCTCTCTCTCTCTCTCTCTCTCTCTCTCTCTCTCTCTCCCTTGATTTCACAGAGGTAAGAGAACAGCGTCATGTCTCGCTCCCGTCATGACAGCCTGCCAACCTCCTCCTCCTCCTCCTCCTCCTCCTTCCTTCACCCTCCATTCTTTTTTTCCCTCTCTCTCTCCCTCCCTTCATCTCCCTCTTTTCTTTCCTGCTTCCCTCCCTCACTCCTTTCTTCCCTCACAGCACTCCTGCACAAAAGGCGTTCACAAGACCCTTCCCCCCCGTGGAGCCTCACAAGTCGCAAGGCATGGAATGAACATCGATATAAATTGCATGGTTTTCCAGCACCAACCCAACAAACAGCTGACTGCTCCGAGGTGGTTGTTATAAGAACTTAGAAACATGAGGAGCAGGCAGCTATTAAGTATACACGTGGCGTTTCTTGTGTAAGGCATACATACATTATTACATATATCCATTAAATCTACATATATATATTTTCTTAATCCCTTCAATACTGAGACATATTTTTACCTGAGATGTGTGTACGACCAGACCATTTTATTGACATTAGAAAGGGTTTATAGAGGTCAAAAGATTAATGGCCACAGTCTTCACTATTTCAATCCCCCACAAGAGTTTGTAAAACTGTATAAAATCACCAAATACTAACCAGAATGAAGATGGAAAAGCGTCACGGTGCTGAAGGGGGTTAAGCTTCCTACTCTGTACTAACAATCTATGGTGTCTATTCTAACCATCTACCATTCTGAGATCCAATTTCTTGTTGTGGTATTTAATGTTGGATCAATTCAAAAAGAGAATACAGAGGAAACCATACAGGGCAGGAAGAAGTAATGTTCACTTATATGTTCAATCATCCACCACCCTATTTAGGAACTGATTGGGAAAAATAAGTGGAAGACAATAAAAAAATAAATAATAGCACATGAATTAAGGAAACAATGGTTATTATTAACCCTTTCAGTAGCTTGACACGTTTTCCTATCTATTCTGGTTACTACGTGGTGATTTTATACAGCTTCACAAATTTGTGTGGGAGATTAAAATAGTGAAGACTTTGACCATTAACATTCTGACCTCCATAGATCCTTCCTAATATCAATAAAATCGTCTAATCACACCGAAAACTTAAGATAGAAAAGCATCTCAGTACTGAACGGGTTAAGGCACAATCACCAGTTAATTACTCAATCTCAATTTATGAACAAAGTATAAGCTGGAAAAAAAATATATATATCGTACACATGAAGAAGGTATGAAATTTGTCCAGACGTAAGCAAGCCTGAGAAAGATAAGATATTACGTGCAAAATATTCTAGTCAGCCATTACTACTTCTCCCCAGCCCAGCCTGCCCTGATGGCCTTCCCTGCACGGCCCTGTAGTCCCCTTTCAGCCCCATCTCATTTAAGTGGCTTTATGATGTCATCTCGTACTAACCCTCTTCCTCTTCCTCCTCCTCCTCTGCCATCATCCTCCCTCCCTCCCCCCCAGTGGTTCTCTCAATGGTTGAATTATTAATGATTCATCCTACCCACCCACCCACCCACCCACCCATCTCTCTCTCTCTCTCTCTCTCTCTCTCTCTCTCTCTCTCTCTCTGTCATCCATCTAATCATTGTTTGTTTGTTGTTTAAGTAATGAAGTCATACCATTTATAACTGTCATGTATCTCTCTCTCTCTCTCTCTCTCTCTCTCTCTCTCTCTCTCTCTCTCTCGTGACCATGTTATGATGTTTTGTCCCCTCTCCTTCCTGCCCCCCCTTACCCTCTCTTCCCCCTCCTCCTTCCCTCATCATTATTACTGGTATGCACTCCTACTCCTACTCCTCCTCCTCTTCCTCCTCCTCCTCTACTTCCACCAACATCCATCTCCTCCTCCTCATCCTCCACACTTTTACCAGCGAGTGTGGACACAAACAGTCCTCTCGCGACCTTCACACTATCGCTGGAGATAAAAAGGCGAATGATACCGGCGACTACAAGACTTGTGTAAACAAATCTTGACCCATATCTCCGGATGTCCCTCGGAGCTCTCTCTCTCTCTCTCTCTCTCTCTCTCTCTCTCTCTCTCTCTCTACGTATCGAAAACACATTGGCATACGTGTTGATTCTCTCTCTCTCTCTCTCTCTCTCTCTCTCTCTCTCTCTCTCTCTCTCTCTCTCCATATTGAAAACACATTGGCATACGTGCTGAGAGAGAGAGAGAGAGAGAGAGAGAGAGAGAGAGAGAGAGAGAGAGAGAGAGAGAGAGAGAGAGACTATGGAAGGGAAAGGAAAAGGACATTAAATCAGATATATCTATCAAAACGCTATCAGTAGTAGTAGTAGTAGTAGTAGTAGTAGTAGTAATAATAATAATAATAATAATAATAATAATAATAATAATAATAATTATTATTATTATAATAATTATAATTATAATAATAATAATAATAATAATAATAATAATAATAATAATGAGAAAAGGAGAACAAGCACAACAAGAAAAAGAAATAAACCAATTAGCCTACAGAGGAACACTTTAATGAGAGAGAGAGAGAGAGAGAGAGAGAGAGAGAGAGAGAGAGAGAGAGAGAGAGAGAGAGAGAGAGCAGTACTTGTTACGCGCGTGGAGTACTGTATTCTTGTTTACACGCCGATCAATACGTCGCCGCCGCCTTCGTCATAAAATAAAGGCGACCGTGCGCGTATTTTACATGGGAGCGGACGTGTGTGTGTGTGTGTGTGTGTGTGTGTGTGTGTGTGTGTGTGTGTGTGTGTGTGTGTGTGTGTGTGTGTGTGTGTGTGTGTGTGTGTGTGTGTTCACTGATAATAAAACAGTGATGTGGAGTTAATTAAAATTGTGAGATAGTATAATAAAAAAACATAAAACAAAATGTAATAAACTATGGGGAAAATACAAATAATTAACTAGGTACACATTTGCAAGACGAATATATATATATATATATATATATATATATATATATATATATATATATATATATATATATATATATATATATATATATATAAACATACCAAAAAATAAAGAAAGAAAGAAAATAAGACACAAAAACAAGTATACCACTGATTATTTCTACTCCATCTCTCCGCATTGAATAAGGAACTAAATACACCACTAAAAATACAAACTATCAAAAAAATACTTAAATAAAATCACCAAACGCACCAAACCACCCTTCAATACAATCACATCACCACCACCACATCCTTCCCCACCCCGCCCTCCCAAATCACCATTATCACCACCACGGTCACGGGGAGGAGAGAGGGAGAGACGGCGAGGGACAGGGGGTGAGTGGAGGGACGGAAAACACCACCAGGCAATGAAAGGTCACACAGAATTAATCACCACCCATCACCATGTCACCTAACCTCCCTCGGGGCTTGGTGACCTTGACCCTAAGTGACCCTAAATGACCCTACCGCACGTTACACCATCATCACATTCCTAACTCATCACCTACACGCCCCCATCCCGTCCCAGGTCTCGCCCAACGCCCACGGGAGCTGGTGTTCGCCGCCCACGTACAGAGAGAGATACAGAGGGAGAGAGAGACAGAGGGTCGGGAAGCGGGTCGGGAAGCAGGCATTTTCTGATCGATGACCTACTGTGCGACCCTAAAGTGTGCGCCTAGTCTCTTTGGGCTTCTTCGGCGGCTTCCCCTGCTGCTTCTAGGTAGTCGTGGTGTTGTTCCCTGGACTGGCCTAACCTACCTACCCCATTTTCCCTTTCATCTAAGTCCCTCCGTGTTTCTCAGTGTGACGGCAAATGCGTACAGTGAAAGTTAAGTGCTGGTGATAGTAATGGTAAAGGTAGCTGATGGAAATAGCTTTAATTCTTATGACACTGTGTTGCTTGCGGTAGTGGTGCTGGCTAAGTATTGCTACTGTTACCACCACCACCATCACCAACAACAACAACAACAACAACAACAACAACAATAATAATAATAATAATCGAGCTTTCATGATTGCCAATTTCCATATATAATCAAGAGCTATTTGAGAGAGAGAGAGAGAGAGAGAGAGAGAGAGAGAGAGAGAGAGAGAGAGAGAGAGAGAGAGAGAGAGAGAGAGAGAGATTATATACCTCTGCTTGTGGTCGGAATCAAGCAGGTATTGTTTCTGGCATTACCTTGAAGGGAGAGCGTGCGCACGTTCCCACCTGACACAGGTATGAAAGGGAGGCTTGTTGAGAGAGAGAGAGAGAGAGAGAGAGAGAGAGAGAGAGAGAGAGAGAGAGAGAGAGAGAGAGAGAGAGAGAGAGAGAGAGAGAGAGAGAGACACAGACAATAAGCACACACACACACACACACACACACACACACACACACACACACACACACCTTACCCCCGGTCTTCTCATCCGCACCGCAGTTATTAAAACAATGAAAGTTTTAGTAGCAGAGGCAGCAGCAACGGCAGCAGTGTCCCAGAGAAAGTAGTCGGGCACATTCCAACACGGCGGGCCTCTCTGCCTGCCCAGCGCCCGGCAAGGTAATGCCCTGCTGGCCCACGGCTGCGGGAGACTCAGTGGTGCACAGTTGGGGGACTATAAAGGCCCCAGGTCCGGCTACCACTCGCTGCTGACCTCCACCGCCCCGCTCGAGTGTTTCGAGCTGCACAAACAAACGGACCTTCAGCTTCGCCACACAGCAGACGACTAAGTCCTGTTCGCTCAAGTTCTGGCCATCGATCAGCTGGTCAACTGAGATCCGTGCATTGGCCAAACTCTTTGTTACCGCTTGCCATCGCACCCCACCCTTATGCATGCATGCATGCATACATACATACATACATACATACATACATACATGCATATATATATATATATATATATATATATATATATATATATATATATATATATATATATATATATATATATATATATATATATATATATATATGAGCTGGGATCTTTCTTCAGTAGCTACTTAAATTAAAGATATATATGTGAAAAATTACTAAAAATAATGCATGACACCTCAACGCTATTCTAGTCACAGTTAACGCAGTGTGGATGTAAGCCAGACTCGCGTTACCAAATCCAGAAGTAAAAAGTAATTACAACAAATCAATCATCTCTTCAAATTTATAATCATCTGTTAATTATAAATGGCAACACCTGTGAAAATTAGCTTCCTCCCGCACACTCCCAGTCGCCGCTCGCCTGCTTACTACCACATCTACACCCTGCGGCATGGCGGCCAACGAGTGCACGTGGAAGTAATGGAAGTCAAGCTGGTGCATTTCACTGCAGGATAACACTTCTATTCATCGCCTACAATAGCCACCTTGTGGAGCAGCGGCGCCACATTCCTACCACCGGTGCAAACATTCTTCGCTCACCTCAAGAAGCCCGGCAGTTGCGCATTCCTTACGAGTGTCACTTAAGTCACTAATCAAGGTCCAGCAAAGCCTCAAGAATCGCACGGGAGCTTCAAGTCCCGTTGAAACAATAAATCTAAAGAGGTGCATGGCAAGCTGTGTCTGGGATGGATACAAATCCCCTCACATCTGCGTCATCATGCACACGTTGCCTCCCTCACGTTCTCCAGCTACACGGTACATACCAATTTACCAACCAAGCTAGACGGGAGGATGAACAGGTGGGTGGGGTGTGCATCCGCTTCCTAGACAGTCTTCGGCCCTCCTCGCTCCACTCATCACCGCCATCACAACAGTGGAAATCAATCATTTGGTACAGTCGTGGTCACAATTCTATCAAGTTTGACCCGCACTCACTCTCGCTGTGTTTCGTGTTTGTCCTCGACCTTAAATCCTGTGATCTGCTGATAATCTCCTTACAAGACTTGACAACTGATTGACTGCGGGAAGATCTGAGGACTTAAGCTGGAGAGACAACGCTCAGTGGAAGGAAGTATCATAAGTGGAAGCAAGCTGATTTTTACCAATACTTGAAATTTCATGATTTTTCACAAAAGATATTAAACAACGCGCAATGTATCCATCAAAACTATGTATATAAAAGCACCCAGAATTAAAGATATCTTAACTATAAACATAAATCATGATAATAATACAAAAGACTTTTGTCATAAAGTGCAGTACTACCAAGTGCATTAAAGAAAAAAATTAAGTGAGAAAGTCGTAGTGAGTCAAGATTAGCTCAGTGGTTGGCGGGAAACAAGTCAAATGAACTCCAGTGGTGACAACAGGTTATGACCACAACACTCACATTTCACCTCGCCAGTCACTTGTCCGTCTCACCTACCACCACCATCACACACCCACACCGCCCTCCTGCTTCTATTATCAGAGGGAGGCCGTTGTGAGGCACTCCACAGTAAGCCTACACTCAACGAGGGCACCACCACACTACAACACTAACCACTTCCATTACGTCTTGTGCCTTTGATAAATTAGTCCTATGCTTTAATTTTCCAAAACCAGTCAGAAAATGGAAAGAATATAACATTAAATCAAATATGTAAATTATATAGCACAATTTTTAATAGCAAAAGTAACGAGGAAAAAAAAAATAATACGGTCATATAACAAATTATCATGAAGACTTTTAATGAAGGCATATGTCAGATGTTGTAATTCACTTCCATTTAAAATAACGTGAATCCCTTACAAGACAAAAAATGGTCACCAAAAACGGCAGAAAATTTCTGCATCAGAGCCTCATGTTAATTACACTAACTGCCTCCTACACCCTGTGAATCTTGAAAACCAATACGATCAATAAGAAAGTTCCCTTACTCACTAGGTTTCAAAAGAGTACCTCACTACATATCCCCAAATTATTCATTTTCTACAGTAAATCAACAGTTCTGGAGCTTTTCTCAGTTTGTAACCTGATTCATCATGGTACTGAAATACATCACATACATCTCAATTCTCAACAACATTGATTCATTCATTAACTCATTTCCTTGACTTTTCTGGCACTTCTCCATCATCAAAACACACTTCTCCATTACTCACCAAGTCTGACACAACTGCACCTCTTCATTACACAACAAAACTGACATACTAACAATTTCCCCATTATCACCAAAACCTGACTACCACCACCCCATTAGCAACCAAAACAGACACAATAGCACCTCTCCATTACCAACCAAAACAGACACAATAGCACCTCTCCATTACCAACCAAAACAGACACAATAGCACCCTCCATTACCAACCAAAACAGACACAATAGCACCTCTCCATTACCAACCAAAACAGACACAATAGCACCTCTCCATTACCAACCAAAACAGACACAATAGCACCTCTCCATTACCAACCAAAAATGGCTGACTAACACCTCTCCATTACCAACCAAAACTGACTGACTAACACCTCTCCATTACCAACCAAAACTGACACATTAATCAAGGGTTACATTGCAAAATAAATTTTTAAAATATCACCAGGTCGGAATCACAAGTATAAGGGAATAACTTTGTAACATTCATAACAACCAAACTGTGTAGAAGACTGAATGAAATGTATATATATTAAGTATTTATTCCACTACATCTCTTAAAAACTAACCTTTCAGCTCCCACACTCCAATATTCATTCACTATCTTCTTACCTACATCTTTTCCATTAAAGTAATGGACGACAGCTTTTGAAAACTAATCCTTCTACTCCTCCGTTCCACTAGCCACTTAATTAAAGATATTAATAGGTTCTTTATATCATCCTCCTAGCCTCACTATCTTGTTAGCTCAAATTCATATAAATATAGACTATCTTTCAGCTCCTCCATTCCATTAATCATTCAATTTGGGATACTTTAGTTAGAAAACTTACAAATTGTTCTTTACTTTAAAAAGTCTCCTTTGCCATTATCTTGTCAGCAAATAATTCCATACAAAATATTGGACAACAGCTTTCAAAAACTCGTCCAGAAGTTTGCACACTCTACCAGCTATTTAATTTGGAATACTTTGGTGATAAGTAACTTGTAGGTGGATCTTTATTTCAATCTCTCACTTTCCTGTTAGCTAAATTTCTTAATTTAAATATTGGACTACATCTTTTGAACACTAATCCTTAAGCTCTCTCATACTTACTAGCCATTTGATTTAGGACAAAACTGTCACGGGTAACTTATACAATTATAAGAACTTCTTTATATTAGTCCCCAAGGCCACTATCTTCTTTACTAAATTCTAAATAAATATAATTCACACTGCAACTTGAAAACTAACACCTATTCTACAAACTAGTTATGTTGTTAAATAACTTAAGTGCCACTTTAATTTAGTCTCCTTGGTCACTAAATACTTCCCAGCAGACACATTCAACTAAACATATTCATCATTCTTTTTTCATTTATTTGTCTACTACTATTATTTTTTTCCTTAATCTACTTCTGCAACCTAAGTATCATGACTGGACGCACCCCTACATGATCTCCAGCAAATGTCTTAGTATTAGATGGATGAACACATCATGCAGGTTTAGTTTCATCAGACAGGTTACAGTCATGTTCACTACATTTCTACCTCAAAGTTTGTCCTGATAACTTTAAAACCTTTCAGATGCACAATAGCTAAACCAATAACTGTTACAATCACTCTGAACATATATATTCATCTATCTACCTGCCTACCTGACTAGCTATATGTAATACCTGCCCTCAAGAACTGTCCTCATTTATCTGCAGACTCTAATCCTCTTACTCTCCTCTCACCAACTCCAACACTACCCCCTCTCTTTTCACTGTTTGCTGTGCTCTACCATCCACTACATATATCTTAATCATTTGTGGGCATTTTTCTTAGTGATTTCTTTCTGCCATTCTTCCAAAAATCAAACTTCATTTGTATGTTGTGTTTTACGGTTTTACCCAATCACCCACTCCACGTCTAATTCTGTATTAAAACTCTCCATAATGTATATCAATATACGAAGGAAAGAGATATTCATCTACTTTACTCATTTACAGATTGGCATGTTTGTTTTCCAAATAGAATAGAGATGCATTATCTTATCAGAAGCTATTAAATATCAGAAGCTGTCAATTTCATTATCTGATACCTGGATGTCATCTCAATTTACCTAAATAAAACTAACACTTGAACAGTGAAGATCTTTTCATCATTGAATGAGAGGAGTGAATAAGAGGCAAGTTTGACAAATACCATATAGTCGATGATGCAGCTTCCACAACCCTGCGTCACCAACACCTAATGCTGTACCCCCCAAATGACATGCTGTTCAGTTGGCAGCTGCTGATTGTTTTGGGCCATTATTCTTAACAACTAGGTCTCTCCTCAATTCCTGTTGCCTACTACTGTCTGTCTGATACTTCCTTGAACAGTTCTCTTTCTGCACCAGCCTTCTCTTCCTCCCACCACAACTTCTGTAGCTGAATGTACTGCTTACTCTGCAAACTCCTCCTCTCCTACTTGAACAGTGTCCAGTGGCAATCCTGCTAAACATTTCATTACCTAGGCCAGCCTCTTCACCTTCTGCTGCCTGGTCTGCTCTCACATATTAACGTGCACTTTTGAATTTGTACAGGATTTCTTCTAACAAAAACTGTTTCACCTATGCCCTCCTTCAGCACCTCACAGAGGCTTTACACTGTGCTTTTTCCCTCCCTAGGCAAGCTGGCTAACTTCCACTGTCTGTTTCTGCATCAGCATGTGTTTCCAGCATGTGCACTGTATGGAGCTGAGTACACATAGCTCTTAGTGCTCAAAGATGATATTGGAAGAAATGAGCCTCAAAGAAGTAAAATTGCTCACTAAAAGTTTCTAACAATAAAGTAAGCTTTTAATAACCATTTGGAGGAAATTTATTAACTGTATTCATTATAATATAGCAAATGGCTAATGATTACTAAGCTAGTAACAAGATGTACAGCCAGTGAATGTTTAAAGCGAAGAAGAAAATTCCTTTTGCACTAGACAGGAAAATCAGAAAATATGCAAATCTATGAAAGATGAAATTCCAAATACTTTGCAGTGCCATTGGTTGCTTACTTGAGATTTAAATCTTAGAATCAGAATCCCATTATTAACATGACCTTTCAAAAATACAGTAAATAGAGCCAAGTACAACACTGAAATCAAATTGTACATCTTTTCTGCTAATAATTTCATAGTCCTTCTCTAATAATGAACTTTGAAAATCTGACACAGCACATCAAAGCAAAACAAATTAATTACTTTCTCATTTCCTCATGACTATTGTGCCAGGAAGACAATAACTCAAATGTAAATCTTATAAACACGAAAAAGGAAATCTATACATGTGTGTGTGTGTGTGTGTGTGTGTGTGTGTGTGTGTGTGTGTGTGTGTGTGTGTGTGTGTGTGTGTGTGTGTGTGTGTGTGTGTGTGTGTGTGATTCACCTCGGTCGCCTGCTGGTCACCTAGCCAGTCTTCACCATTACGGAGCGAGCTCAGAGCTCATAGACTGATCTTCGGGTAGCACTGAGACCACAACACACTCCACACATCGGGAAAGCAAAGCCACAACCCCTCGCATTACATCCCGTACCTATTACTGCTAGGTGAACAGGGGCCACACATTAAGAGGCTTGCCCATTTGCCTCGCCGCCCCGGGACTCAAACCCGGCCCTCTCGATTGTGAGTCAAACGTGCTAACCACTACACTACGCAGTGTGTGTGTGTGTGTGTGTGTGTGTGTGTGTGTGTGTGTGTGTGTGTGTGTGTGTGTGTGTGTGTGTGTGTGTGTGTGTGTGTGTGTGTGTGTGTGTGTGTATATATATATATATATATATATATATATATATATATATATATATATATATATATATATATATATATATATATATTGCTATAAAAACCTGTTTACTACCTTTATATCATAGCATACACTATTTCTGATCTTTCTTACTAAAGTTCACACTGACTCATGCCAGAAGTTGATGGTGAAGCACACACACATACAGGAGGGAAGATTAATTGACTTCCTAGGACTCTTGCCAGATTGCAAGGTCACAACTCCACAACTTTCATCCTGCACCTATTTCCTGCTAGGTGGACTGAGAATACCATGTGAAGGACACACCCAATCTGTCTCCATTCAACCAAGGATTCAGAACTCTTACTTGTACAGAGCACCTTCACCACACCAGGCTTAGTGTCTTGAAAATCCTAAATTTTAATTCAGTTTATAATGCAATATCTAACTGAAATATCCTAAAGAAACTATGACTGAAATATCCAAAAAGAAACAATGTTCAATAGCTAACAGACGATACAAACTGTGTTTAATACAGTTGTTAGACTTTTATCACAATGAAGCAGCATTATTACTGGGAGTCTCTTAAAACAAAATCCTAACTGAAAACCCAGGTAGATGTACAACTCCTGGTCTTATATCTGATCCACCCAGCATCTCATAGGCAGCCCATGTTCAGGTATAGGCATGATTGTGCATAGAAATATGTGTGTGTGTGTGTGTGTGTGTGTGTGTGTGTGTGTGTGTGTGTGTGTGTGTGTGTGTGTGTGTGTGTGTGTGTGTGTGTGTGTGTTTCACTATTTGATCTGCTGCAGTCTCTGACGAGACAGCCAGACGTTACCCTACGGAACGAGCTCAGAGCTCATTATTTCCGATCTTCGGATAGGCCTGAGACCAGGCACACACCACACACCGGGACAACAAGGTCACAATTCCTCGATTTACATCCCGTACCTACTCACTGCTAGGTGAACAGGGGCTACACATGAAAGGAGACACACCCAAATATCTCCACCCGGCCGGGGAATCGAATCCCGGTCCTCTGGCTTGTGAAGCCAGCGCTCTAACCACTGAGCTACCGGGCCGTGTGTGTGTGTGTGTGTGTGTGTGTGTGTGACCTCCACTTTGCCATAACAGTATAAAAATCAATAAAAAATCACTATCCTTCATGAGTCAGGCATTAATTTCACACCAAAACAAACAAACTTCTTTTAACATAAAAACTACACTTTTCTCATACACTGCAACAAAAAATATTACTACTGTTATTTCAACAAAAGTTTAGACATGTTCCATAATGACTTCTATATCACCATTTTGCACCTCACATCCAAGAATACCATGAAAATTTCTCTTCCATTTACAAGATGCATTTCACATGAATAAAAATACTAACATTATGACCACTGCTCCAGGTAAACACTGCATGGTCACTTACAAAGTATTCAATCAAACTGAAAATCATAACAATGTGAGGACTTCTACAGGTAAACACAACATGGCTATAATATAATAATAAGAAGCAAGCTCTGACCTACCTTCGACTTGGTGACATGATCAGCTGGCAATGCCTCAGGCACCGTTTGAAGGGTGGTGCGTACACTGGCAGACATTGCTTAATTTTGGTGTGTGCTGTGGATGGCACTAGTTTTTGGCGGGTCAGCACGGTCAGCGGCTGAGGAAGTGTGGGGGTTTGGCAGCTTGGGCTACCATCCAGGGGCCATGTCACTAGAGGGCACCAACAGTGATGGCATCAGCTCATACACCATATAAAGCACCATCCATAATCTGTGGAAAAAATGACCTCTTTATACATCATTCATAAAAAAAAAGCCAATGTACACAATGCATTGAACATCAATACTACCTTTTAACTCTACATACATAAATTACCACAACTACAGAGAAATACAGAACAATGGACAATGCATACTGTTCATTATGAAAAGGATGAAATGGCTTTTATCTGATGGAAATAGCACACATATCAGTGAGTACTAGGATATAGATTACACACTTTATAATGTCTCTCTCTATGGTGGTTTAAAGAAATGAGTGGAATAGTTGGATTTTGTCTATAAGAAGGATACAACAGAGGACATATTTTTGCATAATCATTTGTAGGATTATGTTATCTGAAGATTTGATACAAATCACCAACAATAGTAGAATTAAAAATATAAGCTTATATTCACCAATTTTCTACACAGGGAATTAATAAGTTCTAACATTGATGGTAAAGGCTGCTGCAAGTGACAAATCACCAACGTTACCTCCAACAGGATAATGTAGTAAGACTTTGTGACAATGCTGTGTCATTGTAGAAAAGGCTTCCACTACAGCTTGAGGGCATGATAATACAACACATTCCTATTAAAAAGCTTGCCTGTTTCCTGATATATGTAAAGATAGCCACTGATCATATCATACAGTACCAAAAAGCAAGAGAAATACACGGCAAATAAAAATTGATGAATTAAGGAAAAAAGTCAAGCTAAAGTAAAGCAACACAATCTTGTTGGCAACAGGAAAACATGTAATTTACCACACCACATTTGAAGGTCAATTTACTTTAAAATAAAAACATTTGTGAATGAAGATGCAACAATGTCAAAACATACTTTTCCTAGTTATTTTATGAGTGACATCATAGTAGCAATGACAACACAAATTTCAACCTCATCATGAGTGTCTTTTTTTAATCTTAAACATCCAAGAATGTCAAACTGTGCACTTTACAATCCAAAAGGCACACTATAATACATTCTTGATAAAAGAAACTACTACTTTACTCCCATCATGCCCAAGGAGATGCAATACATCCTCAACAACAATACTAGACAGACCCCCAAAGTTAGCTAAGCATGTGAAGCTGTGAGATGTCAAGGCAGGATGTACTGTTTTGTCAATATACATTTACAGGACCCTTGGTGTTTCTCATACACCTCTCACACTGGAGAAGTCATCAACACTACATACACAGGCAAGGGATGCATGCAGTGTTACAAGATTATGTAACAACAGCAGGCCCATCATTCATATCTCACCAGGGAGTAAGATTCACTTATTTATACAGCATGTTGAAGTTGTGAATAGTTTATTTACTTTTACTATCATTTCGTCTATCTATCTATTCTTCTTTTACATGATGTGCATCCCAGCCTGTCACTCAAGTCACTATGCATCAAGAGTTAAGATAAAATATAACTAGGAAAATAACACACACACACACACGCACGCACGCACGCACACACACACACACACACACACACACACACACACACACACACACACACTACGTAAAAAGAACAAAATTGGTGGTCTTTGTTTCCTGTTCAACACCAAACTCAAAGCTTATCTACTGTAACTCCTCTCCCATCTCTGCTAGTTAATAAGTTCTATAATGCCATCACCATTTCATTTAACATCTTTATGATTCTCTTACACAGTTGACCATCTTATGTCTCACACTTTTTTAAGTTGTAGACAGTTACATATCTCAAAGAGTGTATTTCTTTATTACACACACAAGAGAACTTAAACGGTCCTACAAGATTTCTTTATGTAAAGGATAACCAAGAACTAGTTAGAACTTGACAGTTTGCAGCCCAGCTGGTATTGTGTTGATTGCATTTCTTTACCATACACTAAAGGTAAGTCTCACAAGGTTTCTTAGTGTAGTGTCAAGAGAATCCAGGAAAATCAAAAATCACTCAGAACTCAATACCTTATGGCTTGACTAACATGTTGACACAGCAAGCTGCAGTGACATTCCTGAACAAAGGTAATGTAATTCTCATGCTAAAAATTCATCCTACATTCTGAGCAATATTTCTGCTTCAGCAATACACTCAGACAATGTTGTACACATATGCACTTAAGAACATTACTGTCAAAGGATATGACACAACACTGGAAGCATCAGTTGAAAACAAAGAATAATCTAAGTGAGGAAATTTTTTTTTTCAAAATTGATGTCATATCCTACCAGCTGTATGACAGTCCCAACAAAGCAACCAATTGATGCCCAGAGGATACAGCCCTCAACTTATGTGGTTATAAGTTTTAAAGAGAAATATATATCATTAATGTACAGTGTGTGTGTGTGTGTGTGTGTGTGTGTGTGTGTGTGTGTGTGTGTGTGTGTGTGTGTGTGTGTGTGTGTGTGTGCGCCTAGGCTGTGAATATAGCAGCAAAGTTACAATCAAGGATAAACAGATGGTGTTAGTTTGGCCGTATAGAGAAAATGGATGGAGATTACTGGGTGAGGCATCATAAATATTTCAGTAGGATAGTGCCAGTAAATGGGCCAATGAGAACATAGGATGGAAACTGCAAGAACATGACAAATAAGCTGCCACCAAAAGACTCTCAGTGTCCTGTTACAATGAAATCTGCCTTTGAAAGATTAAGACAAAGTTGTTACATTTTTGTTCACCAAGGTAAAGGAAAACACTAACTGACAATTGGCAGTTTGTTACACAAAATGGTCTTGCCATCCTGTCTCCTTATAAAGAGAGTACACTTACAGCTGGTCATTTCAATAACATATACATTACACATGACAAATACTTGGCAAGCATTTGGCAATCTTTTAAATTTTAGTAGAATTCTTATCCATGTCTCTCATGTTATATTAGTTAGATTAAAAATTCAAAACTGTGACTAAATACAAAATGGCTTCATATCCTAAGTTCAATTGTTTTAAAAGAGATACCAACTTCCCATGTTTTGTTGGTTTGAGAGAAAAACCAGACCCACTAAAAAAGTATGACTTCTTTTTCATAGGAAAAGTACATATATAGAAAACAAAATTCAACATGTACCTAACAATTGAATTTATATTTCATACATGAAAAAATTATGCAATTGCTTTTGCCTCATGTTCACACACCTTTCATTATTTTACAGATTGGTTCATTTCGTGCATTCCATTTCAATATCTAAAACCCTCCATATTTTTGGAATACTAAGTTCCCATATGCATGAATGGACATATACCAAAATATTTTGCATACATACAGAGACCTACAGCTGTGCATACTCCTTTAATATCTTATGTGATAACTAAAGATCTTTATAAATACTCATATAATTTTTGCTACACAGAGCTGTCCTGCCATGAACATACATAATACATCCTGCCCTGATATACACAACATTATATTATAGAGGCAGAGCACAGATGAGCGTGGGATAATCAGACAAAGATTTACAAGCATGGGATAGATTGGCACTTTCACACAATGTGAGTGCTGGAGAGAGAGAGAGAGAGAGAGAGAGAGAGAGAGAGAGAGAGAGAGAGAGAGAGAGAGAGAGAGAGAGAGAGAGAGAGAGAGAGAGAGAGAGAGAGAGAGAGAGAGAGAGGTACTTTAAGTGTGCTCCAAGAAAGACCATCAAAGGGGACTAAGTTGACTAGCAGAACACTGACAGAGCATGATTTAAGTACCCATCTATATACTATCAATAGTGCTATCAACCTGAATAACAACAGTAACACTTTTTGTTTTTAAATCAAATCTTTTATCTTATCTTTTAGTAAGAAAACAGCACTGGGGCAGTCCCATAATATTTTTTATCTTGTCATTTTTTTTTTTTTTTTTTTTGTGTGTGTGTGTGTGTGTGTGTGTGTGTGTGTGTGTGTGTGTGTGTGTTTCACTGTTTGATCTGCTGCAGTCTCTAACGAGACAGCTAGACATTACCCTACAGAACGAGCTCAAAGCTCATTATTTCCAATCTTCGGAGAGGCCTGAGACCAGGCACACACTGGGACAACAAGGTCACAACTCCTCGATTTACATCCCGTACCTACTCACTGCTAGGTGAACAGGGGCTACACGTGAAAGGAGACACACCCAAATATCTCCACCCGGCCAGGGAATTGAACCCCGGTCCTCTGGCTTGTGATGCCAGCACTCTAACCACTGAGCTACCGGGTGTGTGTGTGTGTGTGTGTGTGTGTGTGTGTGTGTGTGTGTGTGTGTGTGTGTGTGTGTGTGTGTGTGTGTGTGTGTGTGCAAGTAAATATGCCAACAGAGGAGAGAGAGAGAGAGAGAGAGAGAGAGAGAGAGAGAGAGAGAGAGAGAGAGAGAGAGAGAGAGAGAGAGAGAGAGAGAGAGATAGAGAGAGAAAAAAAAACTATATAGCTAATTAATCTATTGTTCCATATTCCAAATTAAGTAAAAATGGTGTCTGCTACATTTGCTGATAAAAGTTCTGGAGACAAAAAGCTTGACAGGCAGTCTTCTCTTAGAATGGTTGTGGTTATAGGAATGTAGAAGCAGAACAGTTCCAGAGTTTACCAATGAAAGAGGTAAAAAGCATGATGACAAAAATTAATTCTTTCATTAAAAAATATTGAAGAATTACAAGAAAGGAAATGACATTTTTCTTTCATTCTTATTCTTACTTCTCCATTCAGTATTTTTGTTCCCTGAACTTACACTTCACTCACATTATAATTACACACCATAATTCAAAATTAAGGCCAAGTCAGCGTACTATAATACCGTAACGGCTTCCAGCTAAGTTAGCTCCTGCCAATTAATAAAGTTAGAGATTTGACTAGGTCATTAGATCAGTTCAGTTTACAAATAAGGTATTGGGGGCAGAGGTTTCATAAGGTAACCAGGGCAGACTATCAATCAAAGCAAATCATTATAACCTATCAGGTCACAAGTGATGGGAAATGTTGGGTCATCAAATGGTAGTCATCAGCTAAACTAATTCCCACATTAGCTAAAAACTTATTAACTCCTTCCTAATTTCCCTTATATTGTTGTATTAGTTAATTATTTCCTAACTCCCTACAGTGCAAAATTATGTAATAAGGTTAAGAGGTTAACTAAGATTAAATATAGTTTAGAAATATCATCAATAGAGTAGCTATTCAAAGATACTTTCCTGTGAGAATATAGCATGCTACTAGTTGTCAATATCCTAACTGTGGAAAACCTTTAGGTGATACAAAGCTTTAGCAATATATAGCCAATACTTGTCACAAGTACTACCTTATTTCACCCTTGATCAATTTGTGAGTACTGCCAAACACAATGAATCTCACAATGGCATAGGAACTTGGAAAGCAAATGTCCAATGTAGTTGTGGCAGATGCAATCAGTATACAATCTTATTCCATATTACAGGATTATTTAGGCAATAATGAAAAATACCGCCTAGATTGTGTATTGAGTGAAGAAAATAACATCTGAAGCTTCTCTCCCTCACACTAAAAACACATGTAAATTTGCAGTAACCCAATAAAAAAAGAAAAAGAAAGAAAAAAATCATAAATGCTGTGAAAGTTATCAGGAACCTGAGATCCAACAAAATTCAGTGCAGACACTATCATCTTCTAATCCTGGGATGTGGTTTACCAAAAAATAATAAAAATCATTCTCATGACTTCACCTTTTGATCATGTATGAGAAATTTAGCCCACCACCAAACAATAAGCCTGTGTATCCCAGAGGGTCTTCCTATCTAACCACAGTCTAACCTATCAACGCAAGGGTTTTCGGCAGGTAGTGGTCAGTAAGTCTGGGTTCTTTGACAATAAATAATTGTGTTTTTATTACAGTTTACACCGATGCAATATCATCACATTATTTCTTTCAAGGTCTTTATTATCCCTTACAGGTTTGGATGGCCTTACAATCTCTATCACTTTTTCTTTTTGGTCATACACGATATCTTCTAAAAAAAAATAATTATAATTATTTTTTTATTTCAATTTATTGAATTTTTTTTTTTATTGTTTAGGACAAGGCAATATCAGCACCATTTCACAACATTCTTACTTTTCCTTACAGGACTAGATGACCTTGTTGTCTCTCACTATTTTCCACTAAAAGATAATAGCTTCAAAGAAAATTTACATATCTTTTTAATAGCAGTTAAGATTAAATACAGTATGATCACCACCATTATATTCAACATGTTATTTTCCCTTAATGCTCTCGAGTCTGCCATTTCTTTTCAGAGGCAATATCTTTAAAGAAAAAAAAAAGAAAAAAAAGACTTTATTAGGCTAATGCAATACTATGACTTCTATTCAAAATCTTATGCTCCCTCGAAGAGTCAGACAGCTCCTGGATCTACCACTTTTTTGGCAGCTGTAGGCTTACAATATCTATTCAACACTATTATTACCTTTAGTGGATCATATAACCTGCAACCATTCACAATTACTAATGGTACCTTTTTTGATGTTCACCCTCTATCAATACAACACACAGTTAATGCCTGTATGCGTGTGTGTGTGTGTGTGTGTGTGTGACGGGTTTCGTTGATCTGTACACAGAGTAAAGCAACACCTAAAGCACTGCAGTAATAAAGTTCTTGTGTTTCACCCCATATTACTTCTCACTATCACATCACACATACAGTTAATGGTTTCAAAGTGTTTCATGCTGTTTGAAATGTTATCAACCCAAACCACACATCAAATCTTTAAAGTAGTTTTGGGGGATTTTAACCTTCAATTTAGCCCTGAGACACTGAATTAATAGTAGTTATGCTTCATCCAGCATTGCTTCTCACCATCACAACACACACACAGTCAAATGATGGCTGTTAAATTCTATATCCCACTACCTGTATCAATGCTAACCATAACTCTAACTATAATCTTTAAAGTAATTTTTGGGGGTATCTAACCCTCATTTTTGCTTTGATATCTTTGAATCCTGCTTTCCTACAAGGTCTACCAAGTTTGTTAGCTAATGAGAAAAAGAAAAACTAAAAAATATAAATTATATGAAACAAAATTTATCCTCACCCCTCCCCCTGTTTCTGCACCTGCTCTCATCACATTAAAGTTCCCAGAGGCACCTGCACCCCTACAAAGCCTATTCAACAACCAAATCACGTAATCCAAACCGCTCTAATAAACTAGGACAGCAACTAACACATTTGCCAAGGTTTGAGATGTAAAATGATAAAAAAAAAAGGTCATATGAGTCAGATGATTGAATGGGCAAGGTATTCACATTTATGGCCTTCAGAGAGCAGCACAGTGGTAACAAGCAGCCAAGATGTACAGGAAACACCATTAAAGGAGGTTATGATGCAATAATAAGCACAATAAGGCACCAATGACGAAATATCAATAATACATCAAACACCAACACCCAATAGTAATGTTTACCCACAAATCCAGGTGAACAAATCATCTCATTAACCTAAAGCACTGTCACATGAGGCCCAAGTGAGGTATAGAAGGAAGTATGAGACTCATTACTATGCATGGCTAAGTATTAGATCCAGGAATCCTATTATATACTACACAATAACCCACAACACTACTCCCTTCTGATCTATGGGTGTATAATTATGTTTTTTACCACTCCAGCATTCCTATTCCCCACTAACCGGCTGTCTGAGGGCGGTAGTGATGCCAATATGCAACAGAATCCTGCCAAGGCGCCTATGGCATAAAATTAATCCCTGACTGGCCAGCAATGGAGTGGATCGAGGTTATTTCACGATTCCCTTGAAACTATTGCACATGCAGACATCCACACACCACTAGGGGAAGTAGAGTGAAGCCTTGGTACATACGAGATGGCCTGAGGTCCTTGGAGTGGGTCCTTGGAGCAGGAATCCTGGTAGAACACACGGAATATCCACGCCTATCTCGGTCTTCTCATGGGGGACACACACACCTGGGAGTAAATATTCACACAAAACTCCTTTTCACGCCACTCCCAGCTTGATACGTGGGACTCTATGGGACTATACGGCTTTGCTCTTCACTCCCACGTCATGCTTTGGGGAAAGGAGTGTATTGTCTTGCGGTAAATGAAGGGAGAGCGGAGAGTGCAGGGAGACACACATCAGGCTCAAGATGGCGCTGCCTGAGCTTGACCTCCGTGCGCCCGCGCCGATTGGTCCTCCCTCCCACCACACACTCTTGAGAAAACTACCACCTTCCACCACATATATCCATTCTATCTTTATTCCAGATGGTCGTGGCCACGCATATGTACATTTTTATCCCTTTTATCCAGGCGAAGTGGGCGATGGGTGGGGTCTCACGTTGGGCTGCAGGTGATGGGTGTTCGTCATTAGCTAAATAGTGTTGGAACTCGGGGCCTCAGGTAGGCTCGGGCTCAGGGAGGTTCAGTGTGCAGCGCCTCTCTCTGGACTACTGGCGGATTTAATGGATCACTCTAGCTACCATTTTATAATCGTTTGATTTATTTGTTGATCATCTAAGTAAATGCGTCAATAGTCATGCGTCATACAGGTGAAAGGAGACACGCCGTACATGATGGTGCACCTGTCACATGACGTCACGAGTAAGAGGCGCCGGAGTGAGCCTCACCTGAGCACCGTTGGGGTGAGAAGTACACACCTTAATCCCATGGTGCCACATTCATCTGTCTCCATGAAAGAACGGGATGTACTCAGGATGTACTGGTTATCATCACGACTTGCCTCTTTAATCTATGGTGCCTCAGTTATGCGCTGCTATTAAAAGTGGCAACCAAACGTGGTGCAAATACGTTCCCTTGCCATTTGCTTCTGCAATTCATTTTTACCAGTTGTATAAGTGCAGATCAAATGTCTTAATAAACGAATACGTTGGTCATGATGCGTGCGTGGGGTATAAGATGATTTAAACTGAGTAAAAGTATGCTTTTAGATCAACCCTTATGGGTCGTATTGGCAGGAGTATGTTATTATGGTAATATATGTTCACTCCAAGGATTCTGTGGGATCAGTAGGATTTAAATGCAGAGATGAAGTGAACCTAAATCAAGTTGAACGGACCCTCCCTTCAGGTAAAAACGGGGGCTGCCACATCAAGGTTCTCTCTTATTTTCATCTCTTATCCAATTTTTCAAGTCACTTCATAAAGCAGAACATCTGAAAACGCTACCAATAATTACTTTTCATTGATTTGCATGTTTTATTACATAGCAACTCGTCTTTCCATCAGTGAGTGGACGTGGAAAATTACACATCTAGCACCTGGGTGTACCTGCTTCATTCACCTTATGTGGTGATGTCGCGCAGGTGTTTTTATCTTACCTTTTATTATTAGGATGCTGCTATAATGGAGCAAAACTTCTCTTAAAACCACAGCAAGTTACCTCATATATAATACTTACAAACAGTGGACACAGCTCATGTTAGTAAGTAAAACGAGGAATAATGGCAGTTTGACAATGGGCATCTGGCATGGGTGAGGCAGGCGACCCATCTGCCGCTGCGACCCTGGCGGCCGGGGGTCAGGAACTTCCTTTACCGAGACTGGTGACGGAAAGGGCATGTCGTCACCACCACCACCACCACCACTGCCAACATCAGCAATTATTCTTGACCTCGCGTACATACCATTAAAGCTCTCATTTTTTTTAAATATTTGTTTTCTAAATAGATCTTTTTTATGTTGTGTTGAGCATATTAATGTTCATGCAATGCGATGTGGTGACAATATTTTGGTAGTGTTATTGTTTTAATGCATGACGGTCGTGTGTGTGTGTGTGTGTGTGTGTGTGTGTGTGTGTGTGTGTACTTTTATAAGATGTGGAAGATTAGGAAGGAAACCTATGTTGTATGTGTGTACGTAGACCGAGGCTGAGCTAGTAGATAATAAATAATAAGACGTTGTACTGAGAAATCCTGAGAAGATCCATCAGGAATTACACACACACACACACACACACACACACACACACACACACACACACATGTATGTAAGGATAAGTCAACTGGTCTTTACTTAAGCTGTAATTGCTAATTTACAGGTGAGATATGACCATCTCTGGCGCTTCTTAATCTTCAATGGAGAATGTTCTGTCTTTTTTTTTCTTCTAACATCTGACACACCTTGTCTATTTTATTAATGTTACCAGTAATTAAATATATAGGAGACACGTCAGCACGACCACTGATGTCAACGCCAGCAGTATTTACTAAATTAGTAATGATAATAGGGACTTTTAGAAGATGTGAGCCATGCTTTACGACGCCAAATAAATAATCACTAACATTTTAACTTTCGTCGTATCTTTTCTTATTCAGAATGAATAAAGGAATATTCTTCAGTAAATGACACGCCGTTTCCTGTTTCTACTGATGCTGTATATATGAAAACCTGTGGGAAAAGAAAGTTTAAGATACTGAAAACATTATTGTATCATGCAATGTAACATTTAAGTATCACTTGTAGTGGCTACTTTATACATTTATTTAAAATATTAAAGTGGGGAACAATGGACTGGATAGATCTCTCACGCACATAAAGTTTATCTATCACGCTGCAAGTCCCAAAGATGGAATGACAGGAAACACCCACGGGGGCAAGTTAGCGTCCTGCGAAAGTAGCATCTCTGTCCATCACACGGGTGGCCTCCTCAGGGACAGTAACACCAAGCTGGCCACAGAAAATATATTTCTGTGACTTTATATATATATATATATATATATATATATATATATATATATATATATATATATATATATATATATATATGGGGGTAGGGGGCGGTGCGCGCTCGCACACACACACACACACACACACACACACACACACACACACACACACACACACAGACACACACACATGCATATATGTAAGTTTACCTTGAAAGTTCTCTGTAGACTTATTTTCATGAGCTACCATTTTCAAAGGCAAACTCTTATAATCATGATAACATACGTTATAACTCTGATCTCGATAATAAATTTTACTTCCACTATTGAGTTCACTGAAGATAAAATGTGAAATTGACACATTTAGATATTCATTAAGAGAAATGGATACATCGCAGTCTTAAACTTGCAACCATAAAGTTGCTCTAGTTAGCTTAAACCTTTTCACACACACACACACACACAAGAAATAGGATTCAGCAGAGACGTCGGCAGCGGTCTCCTCTATAATTCATGCCTTAGTCCCTGCTGGTCCACACATTGCTAAGGCGTCATTAGTACATGTCTGAACTACACACGTATGCAAATGATGGATAATAACCCATAATTTTTCATAAAATAATAATGTATTTTACGATTTTTGGACAATTAGTTATACCTTGCAGTCACTACGGTGTTTAAAATAACACTTAACATTCAGTCTACCTGTTTTTGTCTCAGTAAACATCATTGCAGGCATATCACTTACTCGCGTAACATCAACGTACATATAAAACAAAAATCAAATCAAATGAAAGGAGCAATGCCACACCTGAAACCACGAACAGCAATGCGCCACTTCCCCTCAAACACCCTAACTGTACACACTGTATACACTCCAACGTTGCACACCACCAACACAATTTATCTTACATAATAACGCACATCACGGCACCACCCCTCGCCCTCCCCTGCTGGACACACACCACAGCACTCACCAATCACATCTCTGTCCCAGTGAACACACACACACACACACACACACACACACACACACACACACACACACACACACACACACACACAAAGACGAGGTTGGAAGGGCATATGGGCCTCTGATCACACAGTACAATGATTGTTTCTCGGGTGTGCTCTCATTTAATTTTACCGCATGATGAAAAAAAAATGCAAATAAAAAATCACACGAGTTAAGAGAAAGTATAAATATGTATAAATGAAATGATCAAATATTTGTAAATATTATGTACTGCATATGACATACACATGAAAACAAAACATTACAAATAGTGAATGAAAGAAAAGAACGTTAAATAAATCCAAGTACAAACACTGGTCTCAATAAAGAACACTAATTATTTGTATTATCATTATTACTATTATTATTATCATAGCTCTTTTGGTTTGTCAGGTACGTAACATATGTATTTCATGTATTACTTTTTTCAGGTATTCTTATACGACGAAAGAAAATCAAATAAAAAAAATCCACTAACAGTGACGGAGTCGCGGCGTGGCAGAGCGTCCTTCACTGTTACCAGATCAAGGGACACTCAAATGGGACTCACGAGGCACCTATGTATTATAGCACTGGGGACACTGCCCACTGTAGCACCACTGTGACTATCGCTGTCCACACTCAGGCTTCATACTGGACGGAATTACGCAACGAATGTTAGCAGTAACATTACCGAGCCATCACAAAGCTGTTGTAAAGCTGAATTGCTATTAATCTCTCTCTCTCTCTCTCTCTCTCTCTCTCTCTGGTAACAATATGTGGAGTTGCCATTATGATCACTTTAGGTAGAACTGATCGCCCTTCGTCAGTACAGTGGTTGCGCTGCGCTGCACGTCACCTTCGTCCACACCACTACACGCACTGCCATTCACTCTCAGTAAACAATAAACAAATCCATAAAAAAGTAAATATACTGAACAGATCTTTGAAAGAGCAACATTACTAATCTCCTTAAAAGCTAAAATATAACAAAGAATTCTGCATTTTTTTCGTTCTTTTTCTTTTATTGCTAACTAACCAACCACCAATGTTAGTAGTCCGAAATATAAAAATACACATCTTCTTATTCATACTACAAATTTTGCTGCGGCGCTACATAGTCATGTCCTTCCTATGGCAACCTGAGTATAAAATTCTATGGCTCGGAGTTTGTAGACCGCGCTGTTGGAGACAACGTAACCGTAGCGTAAACAAAAGGAGCCTGCACTGACGAATGTTTCGCTCTCACCACGACTACTTCCAAAGGCTACAGAGATGACTAGCCGGGTTTTCAAGAATGTTTCACTTGATAATGTAAAAATCTTGTTAATATGATATTATAACTAAAAAGAAAAAAAAAATCTTAAAATCCCGCCTCACATCAACTGTAGCTTACTGAATGTAGAGGCAGTGCAGAGCCGAAGCGTTTCATCAGAGCACTGTCCTATGTATGTGATCACAAGCGGTAAAGTATAAACACTCCGGAAAAAAAAAACAAGCGTATATGTAATTCCCGACTTGACTGGCAATATGCGAGACCCTGTAACTGCTCGGACATGACACTAATCCATAATGGACGGATAAAATATAAGCGTAACGGAAAATAAACATGGAATGAAAAGATTCTTATGCCTCCCGTTGGCACGCCCTCTGGTGGACGATGAGTCGGTCAGGAAAGAAGGTGCGGCCACACTTCTCACACTTGACCAACGTTTCGAGGTGGGTCTTCCAGGCAGCCTCCGCCATCGCATCGCGGTCCACCTTGCCGTCGTCTGTGTGGCAGGCAGAAGACGTCATAGGTTAAGGGGGAGAGAGAGAGAGAGAGAGAGAGAGAGAGAGAGAGAGAGAGAGAGAGAGAGAGAGAGAGAGAGAGAGAGAGAAACTGTATGTGTGTGTGTGTGTGTGTGTGTGTGTGTGTGTGTGTGTGTGTGTGTGTGTGTGTGTGTGTGTGTGTGTGTGTGTGTGTGTGTGTGAACAATATGTATGTACCTTTCTGACATTTGCAAAAAGGAAAAATGCAATGAACTGAGCAAACATGATAATACGTATAGGAAGCAAATCATCAGAGATATACTAAAGTAAATATGATGGCGTCACATAATAATAATAATAATCACATTGAAACACTTGATTAAAAACTGCAAGAAATTGTCAGGTGAGAGTAGATGCGTCCACTAACCATTGTAGACAACTTCCGGCTTGCGAGGCTCTTGGCGACGTAACTCAGGCGGCAGGTTGTCATTCTCCACCCGCCACTTCTTTAGGCACTGCGGCTCGTGGATACCAATCGACATGGTGCCAAACTCCCGCCCGCAGATGTAGCACACCACGGTGGGCTTGGCGGCGTTCATGGACGAGTTGAATAGTGATGATGTGTCTTGCTGGGTCTTGTTCTGTGTAAATGAAAGGATGGCGATGGAGCAAAAATACAAGAATGTCCTTTTTTTTTTTATTATTCTCGATTATTTGATTTGTTGTGTCTTGTTCTGTGGAAATGAAAATATGACAAAGGAACTTATACACAAACACATTCCTGGTTTTTCATTTAAAGTTCAAAATTTTCACGCCTTCTAAAGTGAGTGAAAAAATTAAGCTCAGTATTCCTATAATTAAAGACTTCATTCTCTCTCATCGCAACTATTTTCAGAGACTATATATCATTAAAAGTCCTCATAGCTATTTCTTCCCATTGGTGATGTAGAAATGCGTGCCAATCTATCACTAGAATCGTTAACACGCCTTTGAACACCCTAAATGAATTCAATTTAAGTCAGTCAAAAATTAGCGGAGGTAAGATGGAATTGTGTCAGAATACTGCTCTAAAACTCGGAATAATCAGACACTATATTACAACCAACAGTCATAGAGGTGGGTAGGTCAAGAATGGTGCTGTGAAGACGCATGTACTAGTCAACAGGTGCTTGGTAGGAAGCCTGCGGGATGTTTGTAAGTAGGAAGCTAAGAGTGGGGAGGAGGAAGGGGTGGAGTGAGTGCTAGCGAGACGACACCGCGATGGCAGGTGCATGGTGACATTAGCGAGGCAAACAAACACAAGCTGAGTCACGCCGCAGCTCAGTCGAGACAGCTGCTTGGATGGGGGCGATTGGGACAAGCCCGCATAAAAAATAATAGTAGTAAATAAATGAATAAATAAATAAGATATACAAAATGGCAGAAAGGTAATCGTAGCAATAGTTTCGTAAGTGAACGACCTAAGAGGAACTTATAAAAATAATGCAAAAAAAATAATATAATACCGACTACTAAAAGAAAAAGAAAAGGAAAAAAAACAATACTAAGCGCTAAAAAAAATAATACTAAGATAAAAAAAAAAAAAACACTTAGTAAAATAAAAAAATATAGTCGACAGTAGTCAGTAACCTTGCCACCAACCTTCTTGGGTGCTCCTGGCGGCGGCTTGCACCCCCGCTGATGGACCTCCAGGCGCTCAGGGAAGAAAGTCCTGCCGCACCATTCGCAGGGTACCAGCTGGGCCTGCGGGAAGCCACCACCGCCACCACCACCAGCGTGTCACTAAACAGCGTAACCGTAACTATACCTTCATAATTACCACCTACTCTTACTACTACTACTACTACTACTACTACTACTACTCTCTCTCTCTCTCTCTCTCTCTCTCTCTCTCATATCACGTGTTTTATTTATTACTGTCATCATATTCTTTTTATGATTCTATATATTACTGCAGTGATATGAGTTGTCTTTATAGCTTATTTGTTTGTTTGTTTGTTTGTTTGTCAGTACAGCACACGTATACATGCACGCCCAACCACACACACACACACACACACACACACACACACACACACACACACACACACACACACACACACACACATTTAATCAACCCAGTGACCAGCCCAACAATCCAAACAAATTAAACCAACCAACAATCGTACAAATAAACAACTTATGTAATTCGATGATTACTACGTCTTCCTCTCTCTCTCTCTCTCTCTCTCTCTCTCTCTCTCTCTCTCTCTCTCTCTCTCTCTCTCTGAAGGTAATGAAAGAAGAGACAAAGAAAGAAAGCCACAAGAACAGTCTGCAGCAAATGAATAAGGTAAACAAATACATAGTTCTCGAATTAACACATACTCCAAGGAATACATAAGTAAATACTACTACTACTACTACTACTACTACTACTACTACTAATAATAATAATAATAATAATAATAATAATAATAATAATAATAATGATAAACAATTGGAACTCTTGACCAGTGTAAAAAATAAATAAATAAAAGATCACCAAATATTCAAAACCTGTCACCACCACCAGTGCACCAATGAGACACTCGAGAGACCCAGTGGTGATGCATTACCGACCAAGGACACCCGCTAGAAAGTCTCACCTGCGATGTCTCCCACGCAAACTGATTCCACTCTTCGTGCGTGAGATCCTTGGACGGCTTCTCCGGCAGGGGCGCTGCAGGTTCTTGGGAAGGCGGTCGTTCTCTCTCTTCCACTTCTGCGTGAGGAGAAACAATATCATCACAAATTAGAGAGAGAGAGAGAGAGAGAGAGAGAGAGAGAGAGAGAGAGAAACACACGTAACACCGTCCCGTATACAACAAATCTTCAGTAGTCGTCCGCGTGTGTGCCATCGCCGGTCCGTCAAGATGGAGCTAGGGTCGTACGTCAATAACCAGAATTATGGTAATGTTGAGGCGGGGTGAAGGAGGGCGGGGTGAGGGAGGGCGGGGTGAAGAGGGTGAACGACCGGAGGGTAGAGGGGAAAGTACGGGAGAAGGAAAGTATACTCGTAGAAGAGCAGCACCCCAGCCCCGCCCTGTCCCCACCGGTAGCCAGGCCCCCACCGAGTAAGGCTGCGTGCTCCGAGTCATTATTTCACTATCCACACTGACACGCTCACACACGCTCATGTTCACGGGTGCTGTTTTCCCTCCCTGTCCCAGTCTGCTTTGCCCTAGCTTGCCCTGCCGCCGCCACTACCGCCACCACAGCCAAGCCTTCAGAGGAGCCATGCGTGTCCACTGAGCATAGACTGAGATGCTAAAGCTGAGTGTTCCCCTGAATTGAGAAGCTTCTGGTCTGAACAGCTTATGGGGTTATAAAATTCCAACAAAAACACAGCCTAAAAACACAAGAACGAACCTATACGAGGAATGAAAGTGAAAAAAAAGAGGCCTAATATTTCAATTTATAGTCAATAAGTTAGCGTGGTGTCAGTGATTGCCACGTGGTGCGGCTAGCCAGGAGGCATCACGTGACTATATAGCACCACCACCTTTCCCACGGGCTGCCTCACGCCTTACTCTTTATCGAAGGTTAATGACGGGGGGGGAGGGGGAGGCGCTGTGGTCTCGGGGGGTGAGAGAGAGAGACCGGGCAGCCAGCCACCACACCCACACCTCCGGCGCCATCGACCAGTACACACTACGAGGTACACTCCATCAGTACTGCGCACACACACACACACACACACACACACACACACACACAGCAACGAATGTAATGAATACAGCAAATGTCAATACATACGAAGAATATATTGTTTTAATGTATTATATAAATTATTTTAATGAATACATAGTGCCTCGTATGTATTTAGTGGGACTTTTGTTATGTTTAGTATACGTACACTTGGTAAACGCGCGCACTGTAGCTATACTAGTCCAGTTTATTTGTATTTTGCGTGGCGTGGCGTTTCAGGGATATTTCAAATAAACAACATCAAAGTCCGGTGATGAGAGCTCGTTTGTGTGTGTGTGTGTGTGTGTGTGTGTGTGTGTGTGTGTGTGTGTGTGTGTGTGTGTGTGTGCACGAAAACACGTCAGTTATTTGAAATTGACAAAAAAAAAAAAAAAAGCAGCAGTTATAGATAAATATAGAACATTCGCAATAAAGTGTAAAATAAAAAGAAATGTACCCCACATAAGACAAAAGACAGGTGGGAATGGCGAAACTATTTTAGGAAGTGTCTCAAAGGCCACACTGACAGCCGAGGCATCAAGGGGGCGGGGGGTCTGAAGGACGTCCTGTCGGAATGTGTCCTGCGTTCCATAAAACAATGAACACCGACCCCATCAAAAAAAAAAAAAAAAAAAAAAAAAAAAAAAAGGAAAACTGTACATATTATTTCAACCCTGGTACTCCGCAGACAAGGAAACCAGCACCAAAATATTTCCTCCTATATCTCTGTGACACTGCCACTCCCTGAACGTGTCAAATGTCACACTTTTACTTTTTACTTCTTTTCTTTTCTTTTCTTTTTTTTATTTATTTTTTTTGGGGGGTCTCGAATCAACTGGGACGCACTTTTGCGTTTCGTATTGTAGGTACCTGTTTTCATGTTTATATATTTCTATTCTTCCTTTCTTCTGCCTACTTATGTTCCTCCTTTCTCTCTTGGTTCCTCATACATACTCTTTCTTCTTAGTTCATGCTTCATTTCCTCTTGATGTTTCTTAAGTCGCGACATAATTAGCAATGCACGTGACAAGAGACGAGCCAGGACTGATAATTGAGGCGACCACTTTAAGACCGACGTTCATTTTCACTCGCCAAGGTGACTGAGAGATCCTTACCGGCACTTAAGATCTGAATCCCAACAACTGTTTCGAGAAGCATGCAATATAAATACAAGTGGATGAAAGTCTATAATAAATGCAAATACATTTTCAAAAGGCTTAAAAACTATTGAAAAGTTAATTCTTCCTATAATACTTGTAATAAAGTAGAAGGACTACTTTCTAATGGATGAAAAAATAACGAGAAAATGTTCTTAAAGTAATGCAATAGACGGGGAACTCAAATAAACCAAAAGAAAACGAGCAAATCCATTATGGCAAAGGGTAGTGATGATAGAGAGGACGGAAGGGCGGGGCTGAGAGTGCAGAGGATGAGGGAGAGAGGGAAAGGAACGGAAAGGGAGCCTGGCAACATACAGTACTAGTATGTGAGGCACGAACAAAGGCTGTACAGTTTACGGTGGTTTGGTGGCGGCGCCTCATGGTCGATAAGTGACTCACCGCATCCACACCTGTTCACGCCCCTCCCTCCCGCCCTCACCTGCCGCCTCGCAACCTGTCTCACCTTGCTCCCCTGTGTGCCTTGCTTGCTTGTGCTCCACCGCTGTTTGTCTGCTCGTTCGTTGGTCTCTCTAAACATTCCTGTCTGTGCTTGTCTGCTAGTCTATTTTTTGTCTCTCTTTCTCTTTGTTTTTGTGAGTTTGTCTGTCAGTCTCTTTTTCTCTGTATTTCATTCTGTTTGTTTGTCTGTCATTGTCACTCTCTATGTCTGTCTGTCTGTCTGTCTGTCTGTCTGTCTGTCTGTCTGTCTGTCTCTCTCTCTCTCTCTCTCTCTCTCTCTCTCTCTCTCTCTCTCTCTCTCTCTCTCTCTCTCTCTCTCTCTCTCTCTCTCTCTCTCTCTCTCTCTCTCTCTCTATATATATATATATATATATATATATATATATATATATATATATATATATATATATATATATATATATATATATATATATATTAACGTTTATTTGCTTGCCTTTTGTCTGAGTTTTCTTGTCTTTGTATCTTCTCTATACTCCTGTCTACTTGTTTATCTGTCTTTGTCTCTGCATTTCTGTCTGTCTCTCTTTCTTTATAATTCTGTGTGCTTGTCTGTCATTCTCTTTCTATATGCATTACCATTTTTCATCAGTCTGCTTTTGTCTCCCTTTCTCTGTTGTTTTATCAATCAACCATAAAAACTAAACAAACTTGAAAATATATCTCCTCTCATATTTTTCTTTTACTAATAACTCGGCTGTGAAAGATAATGAACAACATACGTCTATTTGTCTTTAATTGTTTTGTTTTTGTGTGTTTATCCTTGTAAATGTTTGCATGTCGTTGTCTGGATGTTGATTTGGTTCACGTATATGTCGCTGTCTGTATTTTTTGCCTCCATGTCTGCTTATCTATAATGTGTAAGGGTGTGTTTGTATATGTGTACCCCTCTCTCTCTCTCTCTCTCTCTCTCTCTCTCCGGGGCACATTCAAGCAGGCTAGCCAAGGTCAGTAGTACACGTAAGAGCGGAAAAGTCTCGCTCATCACCGGTTAATCCCGCTGAGCCAGGATGCATGTGGGCTACGCAGTGTAGTGTTAAGCCCCTCACAGCGCTGCCGGCGTAAACTTTCCTCGCACCAACGCCCCGTCATGATAATAATAAAAAATGGATAAATAAATAAAAGCGGGAGAAAAAGACATATTAAAAGAGTGAGTAAAAATAATATTGATAGGTAGAAGATAAAGCAATAGATCGAATGTTTTGGAATATTTAAGGCAATTACGAATGCCAGTTACGTTCTATTTTCTTTTTTGAGTGGTTATAAAGTTTAGGTTAGAAAAATAAAACTTAATTTCTTTTTTTCGTCCATTTTCGTATTCTTATTTCAATTTCCTATACTTTTGCTGATCTTTCTATATATTTTTTTTTTTCATATTTCCTTTCATAATCTTCATTTTCTTGTTTTGCTGTGCATTTTTTTTTCCTTAATATTTCTGCTACAAAATTTTCATGACGTCTTCTACATATTCACCCCTTCCTATCTTTCTTTCCCTCTCCCCTTTCCTCCCCGCATATACTCCTCCTCCTCCTCCTCCTCCTCCTCCTCCTCCTCCTCCTCCTCCTCCTTCGTCTTTCATGTGCGGTGCTGTATATCATGATCTTATTGGCATATTAATTAAAGGCTACCACAGTACGTAGGATACGATCAATAAACACCTTCAGAAAACAAAATCTCAATCAATACCTGTCGACGCGAGTACTCTGCGATCCAGCGCCGACCGTCATGTGAATAATCATTAAAGGGTAACGCATGATTCTCTATATTACGTAACACAGTACTCACTCTCTCTCTCTCTCTCTCTCTCTCTCTCTCTCTCTCTCTCTCTCTCTCTCTCTCTCTCTCTCTCTCTCTCTCTCTCTCTCTCTCTCTCTCTCTCTCTCTCTCTCTCTCTCTCTCTCTCTCTCTCTCTCTCTCTCTCTCTCTCTCTAAAAATCTGCTCATAAACGAATGATAGAAAACAAAAATACATTTATTGGTTAAACACTCACTAGAAACTTTGTAAAATGAAAATATAGTAATTAAGATACGTAAGTAAAAAAATACATCAGTTAAAATACGTAATCAAATTGTTTTTTTATGCTTTCCACCATTTCACGGACGACACACGCACACACACGCACACACACACACACACACACACACACACACACACACACACACACACACACACACACACACACACACGTGACAATAAAGAGTTCGTATCAAATTCAAATATTTACAAAGACTGCGCTAAACAATATCTAATATTCTTTACAAAATACGATTTTACCAGCAGTAGCGAGCAGAGCCGGCTTGCACCTCGGGTCATTCACCCCCACCCGTTGACATGACGCACTGTTCAGAGTAAACTTGACAATGATTTTCTCTGACGTGTGTACTGCGCTGGTGTCCGGTAAGGCGTGTAGGTGCGTGTGTGTGACGGTGAAGTGGCAGGTGGGGCGTAATCAAAGAAGCTTATGACTCTCTCTCTAGCTTCTCTGGACGAAATGAAGTTGTCAGTTCTTAGTTTCATATTAGTGGCACCAGCAGGAGAACAATAGCGTATATATACTAGGTTTTGGCCAGAAGCAGAGAGCGATGTATGGGCAGCATTAGTAATGAAGTAAATATGCAAGAAAACACGAAATGAAGCAAAGCAATCCGGAATTTATTACAATAGGTCAGGTAGCAAGCCATTGGGTACTGAGACTGACAAAATTATATCCTTGGCATTGGGACGTCAGACATGAAAGGGCATGGAAGGGTAAAACTTAGCTGGGGTGAAGTGTATCTGTCCTAACTAATATTATTATCACCACAGTGGGAGTATAGGCCCATATTCAGAAACGCCTTGCACTCTCACCGCGACAATTTTCCAAGGCCACAAAGACGACTAGCTGGGTTTTCAAGACAATTTCTCCTTATGATAAATTAGAAATTTTGCCAATCCATCACCAGAACCATGAAAATACTCTTAAAAGCATGAGTATCTTCAACTAGAGCCTTTGGAAAGCAGTGATGGTAAGAGAGCAAAGCGTCTCAGAATATAGGCAGGATGATTCAACGTACTACTCTCTCTGTCGATGGGGTGCGTTTTCTACGACTAGATGACTAGTTTTCATGGGGGGTACTGCCTTATAATGGATCCGAGGTCTTACATTCATGTTGCCGAGCCATAAAATAAGTTAGTTACTTATTCAGTCTTGTATGGATTATCAATTCTACGCGGTTTTTCTTTGCATCATTGTGTATTCTTTTCAGCCAATTTAAGGTCTAGTTTCAAAATTATAAATGTGCGTGAATGTCTCTCTCTCTCTCTCTCTCTCTCTCTCTCTCTCTCTCTCTCTCTCTCTCTCTCTCTCTCTCTCTCTCAGTACACAGCAGAAAAAAGTCAATGTAAACCTCAGCACGACATTAATAAAGAAAGACAAAGGACGAGTGAGGGATTTGAGGAGGTGGCGGTGAGTTAATGCGTGGAGTTGCTTGTCATGACGCTGTTTGGAAGTTTGAAGGGCGCGGAGGACAAGGGACCATAGCGGAACAAAGAAGGGCAAAGTTACTGGTAAACCACAAGGAAATTATCTGCTTGCATTATACGTGAGCTCGCTGGTGTCATATTCAAGATTTGTGGTTAATGTTATGTTGATTATCACGTATGTGTAATATCTGAGAAGGAATCGATTAAGCGTCGCCACTCGCACAGAGTCACTAAAGATTGCATGAAGAGCAGTCGCCATTGTTATTGTTAAGGTGGGTTAGGTTAGGTTGGTTGGTTGGATGAGTTACTTGATGTAATATAACATGACCTTTCTAACTTAACCTAACTTGATCTAACCTATCCTGACAAGACCATACACAGCTGATGTTTAATATTATGGAAGGTCAAATTAAGGTCAACTAAGTAATCTCTTATCAGATATCCCCGTATAACCTAACTTAACACAACCCAATTTCACCCCTTCAGTACTGAGACGCCTTTTCATCATGATTTTTGGATATGATTAGACGATTTTACTGCACTGGGAGGGTTTTATGGGTGTCAAAAGATTAATGGCCAGAGTCTTCACTATTTAATCCCCACATAAGTTTCTAAACTTCTATAAAAATGCCAAAAGAGTGAGCATAATAAATAGAAAAACGTATCATGGTACCTAGCACAACCTACTTTAACCGAACTTAACTAATCTTAACCCCTTCAATAGTGGGACACATTTTTTACCTTGAGATCACTATTTCAATCCCCCACATGAGTTTCTGAGGCTGTATGAAATCACCAAATAGAAAGTAGAATGGTACTGAAGGGGTCAAGCTTAACTAATATAACCGCTCCATGTACGTACGTGTTCTGCCTAACGTGTATTGTGTTTCGTGTCTGTGTCATTGCAGTGGTGATGGTGGTGTGTGTTACGGTGCTACATTATTCACCATTATTCCTTATTCATCCACGAGTATCTGTTCTTACTGGTGATGAGGAACCCTGATTCTCCCTAAACACCAGTCACGCTTTGCTGTGTGTGTATGTGTGTGTGTGTGTGTGTGTGTGTGTGTGTGTGTGTGTGTGTGTGTGTGTGTGTGTGTGTGTGTGTCAATGTCACCGGATATATTGTTGGTATTGCTATTGGTTGTGGTGGTGATGGTGGTGGTGGTGTTACCTTATGCTATCGCCCCGCCGCCAGTGCGTTTGTCTGTCCTTGACTCTCATTCCTAACTGCGCATTTGTCCTCTCACTCTTATTGTAGTTGTTATTTGTCATTACTGGTGTATAAATGCGACATGAATGAAAGACACCCATACAAACACACACAATAGCCAGTTATTATTGTCATTACTACTACTACTACTACTACTACTACTACTACTACTACTACCACCACCATTACTACTACTATTATTACTACTACTACTACTACTATACTACTACTGCTACTACAATTACTACTACTGCTACTACTAGTAATATACAACTACTACTATTGCTGCTACTATACTACTACTACTACTACTACTACTACTACTACTACTACTACTACTACTACTACTATAACCATTATCATCACCACCAAACTTTCACTTTCACCTCCCCACCACCTACTACTTAACAACACACCAGGAGCCTCATCCCTCCGCCCACTTAACACTAAAGTAGCACCCAACATGACCTATTTCTTGTGGACGAGTCACGCCATCACCACCTCCAGTGCATGTGCGTGTGCGCGTGCGTGTGTGTGTGTGTGTGTGTGTGTGTGTGTGTGTGTGTGTGTGTGTGTGTGTGTGTGTGCGTGCGTGCGTGCGTGCGTGCGTGCGTGTGTGTGTGTGTGTGTATTTAGGTATACATGGGTGAATATTTTCTTATCCATCTATTTTCTTATCTATTTATATATTTACTTGTCAGTTAATTTATTTTTGACTAATTTCCTCACATATTTCTATCCAACTAACAAAATTATACTAGAAGATTTACACTTCACATGACGAAGATACGTATGTGTGTGTGTGTGTGTGTGTGTGTGTGTGTGTGTGTGTGTGTGTGTGTGTGTGTGTGTGTGTGTGTGTGTGTGTGTGTGTGTGTGTGTGTGTGTGTGTGTGTGTGTGTGTGTGTGTGTGTGTGGGCGAACTTTGTAGTATCAGGTATGAAGGCGCAATTATTCTGCACGTAAGGGAGAGGGAAAGGCGGCAAGAATATCCTGGCGTCCTGCACTGGAAGGTCAGGGGGTCACCAGTGCAGCGGGCCAGTGGTCGGGAGGGACGGAAGGGGACGGAGCAAGAAGGACAAAGCGGGAGAGGGAGAGACAGAAGGTAAAGGACGGGACGGGAAAGACTCAAGACAGGAGGTTAGAGAGGTTAAGGTAGGGACGGGACGGAAATGAAGAGGGAGACAGAGAAGGGAAGGGATGGGAAGGTGCGGTGCAGGAGAAAGAAACAGGGGGAAGTGTGTGGAAGAGAAGGAAACGCGGTGTGATAAAGGATGTAGGATTAGAAATGTTGCACTTTTATCTCTTCCTCATCATAATAATAACATAATAATGATAATGATAACAATGATAATAATAATAGTAATAATAATGACAATAATAATAATAATAATAATAATAATAATAATAATAATAATGATAATAATGATAGTGGTGGTGGTGGTGGTTATAGTAGTAGTAGTAGTAGTAGTAGTAGTAGTAGTAATAGTAGTATCAGTTGTTGCTGTTGTTGTTGCTGTAGACACTAGAGTGATTGCAAGACTCAATAGTGTGTGCCAGAAATCGGTAAAGTAAGAATAAGGAAGTCATGACTGAAACTGTACGGCATAACGGGAATAACTATACCAGTCTTCCCATTTCCTTGCCATCAGCAGCAGTTACCTGATCAATACTGACATAAACAGTTCTGATCAATACTGAAATAAACAGTTCTATATCCTATAAAGAGCATGTGATCCTTTCTTAGAATATTTAGCAGTCCTCATTATCCAAGACATTTACTTCCTTTCCAGCCTTTCCATCGCTCTAGGGAAAGGTGAATATATACATTTTCTTAAATTTTATAGGGTAGCGAAATTAACTTCTTAAACGGAAAGCGAAACAAGTGAAAAGGTTCAAGCCTGTTCCTTTGCATCTGACCCTAATACTCGTTCTGTCCCCGATTTAGAACAGGAAGGAACGCATTTACTTTCTATGTAAGAGGGATACCACACGAGGACAACAAAAATTGCAATAAAAAACCCAACTTTCTTTTTTAATCCACCCTATGGAGGAATGAAAAGACATCGCCAGCCAGACTTATGACTTCCTGGTCATTTCAAAACACACCCAGCAGTTCATCAGCTATTCTTTTCTCTCTTTCCTCCCAACATTATTCCAAACAAACAAGGAAGGTGAAGTATGGAAGGTCAGAATTGTAAACGAAAAGGTCAGAATATTAGAAGAGAGAAGGTAAAGGGGTACGCCAGTGGATGTTGATTTCCGGTTTGTACAATTGTAGAGTGAAGTGTGTGGAGATAGTACAAATGTCAGTAGTAAGAAAACATAAGCGGAGAGTTCATACGGACACCACACAGCAGCCTAGAGGAAGCTGGTGCCAGTTACATGTGATTAGAAATGTTTGGGGAGAAGTACGGAAGAGCAACAGCAAAATCAGATCAGACTTACCTCCAGACACTGAGGCTCGTGGATGGAGATGGACCTGGTGCCAAACTCCCTGCCGCAGATGTAGCAGACGAGGGTGGGTGCCGCCTGCTGCTGCTGCTGCTTGTTGGAGGAGCTGCTGCCGCCCCGCCCGTCCTTGGAGGCACTGCGGGCGTCCTCACTCTCCTCTTCGATCTTGGTCATCTCTCGAGGAGGATGTGATGCCGCCGCTCTGTTGGACTGTTTTCCCTCACCGTTTTCCCTTTTCTCCTTTCTGGACGCATTCCGTTTTTTATGGTGCAGCAAACTACGGTTACTGTCACTTTTTTGAGGTAAGGCAGAGGAAGGGTCTGCCTCGAATATCTCTATGTTAATGTCCTTTGGTCCTTTTTTAATGGAAGCCTTTTGATTCTGAATAAACGTCTTTACAGGCACCGTCTTGTCCTCGCGTTTTTTAGAGAGAGTGGGAGAACTATCGACACTCGGAATCTGCCGGAGAGCCTTTTTCGATTTGTTCTTATTGCGGGACTTCTTGTTTTCTTGTTCAGGTCCTTTGCTCTTGAACCTGAGGGCTGTGGGTTTGGTCACGATCATTTTGTCCTGAGTTCTTGTTTTTTCCTTATCCTCCCCCTTGGGTTTGAACTTCAGCATGTGGAGCGGGTGGCTGTGAAACCTCTCTGGATTCTGCTCCTTCCCGCACGTCTGGCAAGGCTCCGGAATCTGGTGGAAGGAAATGTGCTGCGTCAGTCCGGTACTCAAACAGAGATATTTCGGTTGGACGGAGACTGCGTATAAAAGAGCTGACGTGTATGTTGGTGTGCTGGGGGGAATGGGATGTTTGGGGAGGCCAGATTTACAGCCTATATGCTTTAATTTTCAGGGTTACGTTTGATATGCCAAGCAACATGTAAATAATACAAGACAAGAATTCAAGGCTTTACGTTGTATGATTCTAGATGAAAAAAAAAAAAAAAAAAAAACATAGATAAAAAACTGAAGACTGAAATTATTCTTTGCAGTGGGACTCGCTTTGTGTTCCTTGAAATTAATGGTCATAAAACAGTACAGAGAAAGCATTACTGAGCCACGCGTGATGGCAACCCGCCCTTTGATTATCTCAGTTTTATCTCGACTCACCTTGACCTTGTGCCTTGGTCCCGTGAACACCTCCTCCACCTGCCGCCGCCGCCCGTTGGACACAAAAGTCTTGAGATTGGAGGTCTTCCTGGTAGGGCGGGAGGCGTTGGTGATGACCGGCACGGCGATGTTGCGAGTCGGGCGTGGGAGGCGCATGGTGGAGGCCGCCCCTGTGAGTGGGAGAGACGAGGGAATTCTTTATGGACTGGTGCAGTGGGCTGGGTCCCCGGGGTGTACTTCAGCTCAGCTCTCCACTACTAATTCGTTTTTACAGCGTACCCTGAGTCCTTCCCGCTCCTCCATCACGCGACGCCCTTCACACTCAATACCTGGAAACATCTTTCTACGTTTAAACGAAGTGGTGTGGACGGCTGCACTTCCTCATCGACTCACCTGCTTTGCCTCGCTCTCGGAGTCCCCCGAGTCATCAAATGGGCTCTTGCTACCCACAGAGGAGGGTGAGGATGAGGAAGAGGAAGTGAAGTCGCTTGAATAGTCACTGAATGTCGCCTGGCCATCGCGGGAGAGGATGAGCTGGTCCACCATGCTACGAGTCATCTCACTCATGTCCAGGGCGTCCCGTAGGCTCGCGTCCAAAACCTAGGACAGCGTTACGGTGTAGCGGTAGCGAAGAAGATAATTAGAAAGTATGAAGGGAGAGAGAAAAAGTGAAGATGGTATTGTATAGCATACAATGGAAAATTTGAATGATAAGATATATGAATGTGATAATACTGTTATCAGTGTCTTAAGTTTGCAATTCTTATTGATATCGTGATATTGTGATATTTAAGAAATCTTTACACTTGCTGAAAAAAGAAATGCACATGTCAGTATGTGTACTACATGTAGGTAAGTGATTAGGTATGTAGATGGATACATAGGTGGGTAGGTACCTGGACTAATTGGCCATTAAGGAAATAAGCGGGTGGGCGTACATTATTGAGTGAGATAAACACGAGTCTTGCGAGGAGATATTACACACATCAAGAAAATACTATCGGAGAGAGGAGACACAAACCTTGGGCTTCCTGAGGGTGGCGGTGCTAGGACGGTTTCTCCTGACGGGGTGGGTGAAGGAGGCGGAGCGCGGGCGGCTTTTGGGGACCCTGAGCCGTCGTTGGCGAGGGTCAGACCAGGAGGTGCTTAGCTCGTCCGGGTCTGACGTGGGCGTGTAGGCGGCGGGGGAGGGCGGCATGTCGTCCTGATCTTGCGGCACGCCGTGGAGAGGATGGCCCGGGGGCGGCGACGGCGTGGCCTCCCGTTTGTTCCTGCGAAAAGGTGCTCAGTGCAGTGAAGGGAAACCACGTGATGGGAAGATACATAGGTAAGATCGTTAAGGGTCCTGAACTGTGATAATATGTTAGGTGTGTGTGTGTGTGTGTGTGTGTGTGTGTGTGTGTGTACATTACACACACACACACACACACACACACACACACACACACACACACACACACACACACACACACACACACACACACACACACACACACACACACACACACACACACACACACACACAGAGAGAGAGAGAGAGAGAGAGAGAGAGAGAGAGAGAGAGAGAGAGAGAGAGAGAGAGAGAGAGAGAGAGAGAGAGAGAGAGAGAGAGACTTCTTTCTATCCTCATTTTACTGTATCCTTCGCAGTAAAATAATAAAACATAAATACACAAACATGTCATTAAAAAACATGATATAAAAAAAATAAAAACAACAACAAAAACACCACATAGCAACTACGACACACACACACACACACACACACACACACACACACACACACACACACACACACACACACACACACACACAATGCCAATGAGACCATAAAACCCGTCAATGTGAGGAGCCCAGGTAACGCACAGGTGGAGGCAGTGAGGGGCAGAGAGGAGAGGGCAGAGGGCAGAGGGGAGAGAGGGGCAGCGCACGTCAGCATAAACGAATAGCGAGGGACGAGGGGCGAATGTGACGTCAATCCCTTTCTATTAGCAGAGCGGGTCATGGGCGGCTGGGAGGAGGAGGAGGAGGAGGAGGAGGAGGAGGAGGAGGAGGAGGAGGAGGAGGAGGAGGAGGAGGAGGAGGAGGAGGAGGAGGAGGAGGAGGAGGAGGAGGAGGAGGAGAGGTATACCTGCCATATGATATACCTTCCTGTCTTGACGGATCGTTCATCACCGTTCGTCTCGTTGTAAGGCTTCTAATGCGGTGGTCATGGGAAGCACATATTATATATTTAGTGTGTGTATTTCATTGGGATACAGTTGTGAGGTACGTGCAGGTCAGGGTCACCAAGGGCAGTGTTTGTTTGTCTGTTTTGTTTGCTGCTCTAGGTCAAGTTGGGTCATGATAAAAAGAAGATTATAAAAAAAGTAAAGTAAAACCAAATGTTAGAAAGCAAACCAGGAAAAACGAAAAAAAAAAATAGAAATGAAGAAGGAAAGGAAAGAGAGAAAGAAGAAAAGGAAATATGGCAATAAAAACATAGCAGAAGAATAGAATAAAAATACAAAAAAAAACTTAAGAACATAATATCTCTCATGGTGCACGGACGCACGCACGCAGGCACACACACACACACACACACACACACACACACACACACACACACACACACACGTTCGCCTACTGTGTGCTGGACTTTTATATCTGAAAGAATAAATGACTCATTGCTCTCATAACAATTCATCATAAACCTTAATTTTATTCCCAAAAAGAGAGAGAGAGAGAGAGAGAGAGAGAGAGAGAGAGAGAGAGAGAGAGAGAGAGAGAGAGAGAGAGAGAGAGAGAGAGAGACGAAGAAAGGAAAGTAATAAAGAGAGAAGTGTTACAACGACCTTAGCAGCAATCCAGTGTTAATGCATAACGAGTGCTGCAGGTCGTGGCGGCGCTGCTCAGCACTCGACACTCAACACTCACCTTAACCTTGAACAGCTGCGCACTTCCTTTATTTATATTTCAAGTTTTTGTTTGTTTTCAGTTGTACATCACTTTTATTATAGTCTAACTTTCTTTTTTTTTTTTTTTTTTTGCAAGAGTGCGTCAGTTTCATCATATTCGAAAATTTGTAGACTGATATCTTGTATTTTTTTTTTTCACTTCATTCAATTCTGGGTACCATGAGATGATGTAATAATGCTAATATTTTTCATCATAAGCATAAACAAAATCCATTAGTAATTTTATGCAATTTAACATTTATTTGTTGTATTTACATTGTATCTCATGAGGTTTGGTAACAGTGTGTAGTGGTGCATAGGTTAATGTTCGTGTGTGTCTGAGTTATCTTGGTGGTGGCGTGGTGGTTTGTCCTTGTCCATGCTGGCGAGGGCGTGTGTTCGTGTGGGCTCGTGTTAAGGGCCCATGACAGCCATTGATGTCATAATGTAAAATGAGGCATATAGTGACGTATGAAGAATTGGAAGCCATTTGACAAAATTAGAGTGAAAGAAAAAAAAAATATATTAAAAAAAATTATAAATACATGGAGGAACAGATGAATATGCCACTAGAAAGGTTGGAACTCAGGATAGCGTGGTCACTCCTTCTATATGCATATCATTTGACCACCTTCCAGATTATTGTACCTTGAAAATAACCCCTTCTTAATTTGGCTTGAGTAAAAATTCTGTAAGTAATAAGAATTTTATGCGAATACCACCGTTACGAATAGAAAATAAAGAAAACCGACTAATCAATTAACACTACCATGAATTAAAACATCTGGTATATTACGTAGTCATACTTCATATAGGGTAAGAGAAGGCACGGCACAAAGAACCACGCAATTTTCCAGTAAGAGCAACAATACTGAGTCTCAATAAGGATGAGTTATAGATCCTGAAATATGAGAATAGCCTGAAAACCCTCACCTTCCCGGCACAAAACAGGTCACCCTCTACATGTGGCGGTCGTTATAATGAGGACTCGGAAGAATTACAGAGAAGCTTGTTAAAAATATACCGGTACAATTCCTCGTTGGGTAAAATCGATGTAATTTGGACGGAATCAACTGGTCACGACGCCCTCCTCTCGCACTGCATTACTCGTGACACTCAGCATACCACCACCACCACCACCACCACCACAACCACCACTATCCTCACCACTATCACGCCAACACAACGAGATATGAAATTGCATGCATACCAAAACGAAAAACAATGGTGTGATGTGGGAAAACTATTAATACACACACAGAACACACAAACATACAAACACACACACACACACACACACACACACACACACACACACACACACAGACACACAGAGAGAGAGAGAGAGAGAGAGAGAGAGAGAGAGAGAGAGAGAGAGAGAGAGAGAGAGAGAGAGAGAGAGAGAGAGAGAGAGAGAGAGAGAGAGAGAGAGAAGAAAGTATTTCTCTCTCTCTCTCTCTCTCTCTCTCTCTCTCTCTCTCTCTCTCTCTCTCTCTCTCTCTCTCTCTCTCTCTCTCTCTCTCTCTCTCTCTCTCTCTCTCTCTCTCTCTCGCAGCAGGAGGGTAGGTAATCAAGTAATGTAATCAAGTAATGCACGTACTCAGCGCATTACGCACGGCAAGGAGGCGAGGGTGGCGCACGGGAGCCTCGCATTGCAGGAAGGTGGGATTCGCTTCCTTATTACATCTATTATCCTTCAACCAAGGCCCAGAATTTAGCCGTACCTTCAGGAGTGGCACGTCATACAATACTCAATGTCAGAATAAAGGTAAAGAGTGAAGGAAATGAGAAGCAAAGTTAGATACAGAATTTCCTGAGTCTCATTTTCTTAGAAAATTTATTTCAATGCAGACATTTTATTCTTTGTTTACAAACTATATTTTCAAACAAGTTTCTTTAGGGTTATCTTGGTATGTATGATTCATTATCATATTTTCCTTGAATTCCGAGGAGATTTTAAGCGTAACATGTTGATTCGATAATTTACAGGAAAATTCTTAGGTACTTGTCGGTCAAGTTTTACTTACAAGAATTTTAGGTAGTTACATATTGAGGCTCCAGCTGAATGCATATCATTTTGAAATAATCTCTTTTCCTCGAGTCTTAGCAAAAGTCTATGTACGAAATATACATGTACTCGTGCATAATGTTAAAAAGTCTGCGGTGTTCGCCAGCCATATTTAACTTAAGGAAGTTTACTTATTACATATATTACAACACTGAAAATGAGACAAATAGCACCGCAGTTTTTACTTCCGCATAGTTTCTTAATTAGACGTTAAATGAAGCATTCTCTTCGGTTCATAGTTTTCATGAAGAAATAACGATATCTTTTGATATTTCATTCATCATATGAACTTGCTTTCATTCAAGAAAATACAGTCAGACATAATCATCAGAAATTTTTATTTCACTTGAGGTGAACTTGAGGTCAACGAAAGCAAAAATTCCTCGCCAGGAGCCGCGCGCGTCGTTGCAGTGCCGCACGCTACGGCCTGACTCACACGGCCCACGCACCCCCCGCCACCCGCTACTGACCACGTGCTGCAGCCAGGGAAGGAATGACCTCTGACGCACACCACACACCACAACACTCGTCATTACCTTCTCTGAAAGTAATTTCTGAAGAGAGTCACAAAGTCAGTTTTTCTGCTGAACATGATGCCGGTGGGAATGCGCCAAAGGTGTTGCAAAGTCCTCTACTGTCACACACTGGTGTCACAGAAGCGCTGCTGCCCGATGAGGTGTCACCTGCCTGCAGACTCAACCGTGAACTGGACACAACCTGATCCACCGTGATCGTGACGGGAGACTGGCGGAGGTCCCTGACACGCGCACTTCCTCTATCGGAAAGTTCTGAGAAATGCCAGAGGTGGAGCCACGTGAATGTCAGTGCAGCCCAAGCTTCCCTCAACACAGCAGTGGGTGAGCCTCTCAGCCTCACGTGTTCTCCCCATACTAATATTGATGTATGGTTGATTTTTCTATATGAATATTTTGTCGATGTCAGCAATCACGTCTTCCAATACTTCAGTACTCCAAGGAATGGTTTAGATAAGTCACTCTACAACTCTGCTAGAAAATATTGCCGTTGTTTTGTATAGTGTGGGAAAAATTCACGTTTTCTTCAGTATGTCTTCTTATTCCTTTGCATTTCTATTCCATTTTCCTTGATTCCATCGCCTTCCAGCAGTGTTGATAAAGTTTTTATCCCCACCATTACTCCCTCCACCCATCCACATCCGGCCAGTACCCGAGGAGGGGTTGTGATCAATGCCCTTCACGTCCCTTCCTGCCCTCTGCCTCACCCTCCATTCAGCTGTTGCTCTCACTCTCCCCCGTCCTTCCGCCACAACCCTCCCCTCCCCACTGTGACTACAAAAATGCTGCCCAAGTTTAAACATCTGGCTGGACAACAAATGGAGTGTACAACAGTTTACAAGATCTTGTGATCATTAGATTAAAATTTATTACGTTGTCATTACTGATAAAGGCACAGCTGTTACTACTGCTAGTAATGGGATTACTTTTACAATTATTGCTAAAATATTGATTTAATTGCTAATACTATTACTATTATCACTACTACTACTAACCACTATCACCACTACTATTGCCGCCATTACTACTTTTATTACTATTACCATTACTACTGCTGTTACCATTAATATTACCGCTACAACTACTACTTTTTATCATAGTTCGATTATAC